>NW_019174305.1:3859070-4091871 GCF_002260705.1 Seriola dumerili | reverse complement strand
TTTTGAAATGTGATTTGATATGTTTTTGATTTAGTCTGTTTAGAAACAACATTGCATCGTCTTTGCAATCCCTTACAAATAATTACAAATACTGTTAATTATATTATGGTTTTATTAAGCTCTATGGCCTGTTCATTTGCTAATTTTGAATGAATAAATGACTTAATTATTAATTATTCATAAATAACTTAATTTGTGTGCAACAAGTACTAATTGATAATGAGAAAAAAAAATATCACCCTCTATTGATATTATATTTTATTGATTATAGTGTTTGGTTTGAATATCTGTCTTTTACGTATATTGTATTACATATACATTTGTAAATGTGTGTCCTTTCTCCATACAACCAAAGCAGCCCATGGTTTTCTTCCCAATAGCTGACCTGAATCTGCCACTTCTACTGTACGTTAATAATGATGATGAGCTTGTCCATGTTACCAAACACAGCAGAATCGTTACAATTACACACCTGGTATTAATGTGGCTGGTAATAATAGCATGAGTGAGGTGGAGGAGGGACGGGAGAAAGAGACGAAGGGAGAAAAAAATGGGATAAAAAGGAGGAAGGGAGGAGGGGGAGAAAGGACATTAAAGAAAGAAGGAAGATGAAACGAGGAAAGGAGAAAGAAAAACATTGAGGAGCTGACACCAGCAATGTGGTGGCAGCTGCACACTGAAGAAGCAGGGACTTTCTCTTTACTCTGCCTTCTTTTATTTCTCTCTCCTGCAGTCTTCACCCCAACTCAAATTATCCTTGACTTGGTTTTCCTGCCTTATGCTTTTCTAACTTCATGTCCAAATCACACACACACACACACCACACACACACACAATAAACCCACCACATAACCTTCCAGTTGAGAACAGACACGAGCAGAGCCTGGCCAGCACACAGGGAACAAACAGCGTGAGGCGTTTATAGAATGGGCTCCCAGATGGCCCAGTCCTATCAGCCTCTATAATCAATGGAGTCGTCGGAGAAGCGCAGCCACAGCTCTCAGGAGGAAATGAACAGACTTCAGGCACCTGCCAAGTCGACAATAAAGAAATACAAATGACCTGCTAATTGCTAAGCCTTCAATGCAGAGAAAAAGATCAATAGTAAAGAATGCAATAAAGTCTTTGAAGGTTGCTCTCGTCTATTTTTTTTTTTTTTTTTCGGTTACCTAAACGGTTCTCCTCAGCGAAGAATGCACGCTGCATATCTGACACTGCAGTGTAATATATGCATCCAGGCTCACATGAGACCTGTGCAGACTGAGTCAGGGCTTTCACAAAAGAGGGAACTAGTCTATATTTTTTTTTGTCAATTAAGCATTTCAATATCACATAAAAGCAAGTGTTTTTATTGCAATAGTGCTGAGAGCCATGAGCACAGCGAGCACGTTGACGGACATCACCCTGTTATGACAACGCTGCGTGTCAGTGCATGTGGTGCAGGAGAGGGAACACCAAGGGAGCTGCCAGATATATTTTAATGTTATAAATGTGCTGAACAGCCAATTGTGCGGAGAGAAGGGGCCTGAAAGAGCTCGCCTCGCCGTGACAACATCCATGAGCTGTGATCGTTAGAAAAACCTTATTACACAATTGGATCTCTCTCTCAGCTGCAGCCGTCTGGAGATCACATCAAAACAAGAAACACATAAACATGGATGCCTCCTTATGGGCTTCAATAGAGGTGAATGTGAAATGGAGCAAATATATATATATATATACTGTATATATATATATATATATACATATATATATATATGTATATATATATATACTGTATTTTTTTTCTATCTATTTATCTACCAGCTATCTATCTATCAATATCTACAGTATATCTATATCTATCTATCTAGCTATGCACTATTTTTAATTTAGCATGTCCAGGTGGAACTTCAACTGTTCTATATTTTAACCCACAAAAAAGCCAAGGCATATTTTATGTGGTGATCATAATTTTTTATGTATGAAAATTTATATATGTAAAATAAATATTAACTCAATCGCTCAATTTAATGTAGTGAGGTGAAAAAGTATGACATTTCTCACAGTGTATGTATGAGCTTAGTTTCTTTCTATCACGGCTGACTTGAGAACACGACTTCAGAATTCATCGTCTCGAGTTAAATAATTTATTCTTCACACATTCTGGGCTCACTAAAACACAAACAACATGTGCATGAGTTCACATTATTTCTATAGCTGATTGCAAGGCTATTTTGTTTTGTACCGTCTGTGACAGTGAATATCAGAGTCTTTCCTCCCTGTCATGGAAGGATGGATTTCATTTAGTTTGTTGTAACCTGAATTGTTGGTGAGCAATTCCAATTACCTTAGCGATACATTATTTATTATATTATATAGTATAGTGTACTGCATGTGATGACAGAAGAAATGTGCACACACATATGTTCCTATACTGTAACTAAATGCAAGTCAGCCCCAGTCTTAGCTTCGGTAGAGAGCAGGAGGTCTTGCTCCCTCCCTTGCCGAAGGAATTCGGCAGCGCTTCAGTTGTTCATCTCCGGAGTTGGTCCAATGCACAGCTCCATTTGTAGCATCAACTGTCTGAATGCACAGCTTGTTAACAGCTCCAGGCCAGCGAGCTCACTGTGGTGCAGTGGGGACGCAAGCAGGGAAGCAGCAGGCCCACTGGCACCGCTGGCCCAGCCTTAATGGTCATCATAGCAGACAGGTCGGGTACTGGTGGGAGAGAGAGGAAGAAGAGGGGGAGATGAGAGCAAGAGATGAACAGGAAAGGCAGAGATAGCAACAGCAAGATGCATCTTTGATGATATTAAAAACAAAAATGGAAAACAGACATCCCGCGGTTTTCTGTCTATCAAAATACTGCCGTCTTCAAAAAAGGCCAGGAGAACTGTCAAGTTAATGTGGACTGTGAGCTAAAGGGTACTAAGGAAATACAGTAAATGCTACAGGATCAGAGGAACTCTGTGTGAAAAGGATTTTCTGCATGAAACCAGGTTACAAAACCTGCTCTCTAAGAAATGTAAGAACAGAACATGACCCTAGGGTGCAAGTATAAAACTGAAGTTCTCAAAAAGCGAGTAGGATTATGGGTTTTGAAAAAAAACTATTTAGGTTCATAGGGGTCAAAATGGTCGATATATTGTGAGTTTATGGACCCATATACAAAAGGACAGAAATGTTGGTAATGTGTAAATTTTTATCCATGCTAGTAGGGGATAGCAATGTCAGTCTCTATGTTGGCCCATTGGTCCACCACTTTGCTCCAGATTGAAATATCTCAGTAACTACTGGATGGATTAACATGAACATTTGTACATTCATGTTCACCAAAGGGAGAATCCTGCTGACTATGGTGATCCTCTGATTTTTCATACAGAACCATCATCTCCAGGTCAAAATTTTAATTTGTCCAAAACTAAGGTTTTTGACTGAATACTTTAAAAATGTTAGCATGCTAATATACCAATGACATGGCGAACATGTTAGAAATCAGTAGAAATTGTACCTGTTTAACACCAACATGTTTAGTATTTGCAGTGTGCACATATTAGCATCCAGGCGTTAGTATTTAGCTCAAAGCTTGGCGAGCACACATGCTCACTGAGGGGCCAGGAAAGGCTGAGCGAAAATGAGCTGTTCACAGCTCTACGAAGAAGCAATGGCACAAATCACAGACATCTTTTATGTTATATTATGAGAAGTGTAAATACATTTTCGGTTCATTATGAAACTGTGGTGGGACAAATTGAGTCTAAGTAATGAAGTGGAAACACTGTGGTGGATTTACCAGGTAGTAAAAAAGGATGCTTCTCTGCAGAGCTTGATTTTTGTCAAAGATACGCATGGCAATGTTATGTAATACACAATATGCCACAAAGGCTCCGAATCAAACATCTGAAGCACATTTTCAACACACTCTTCTTGTGCGTGATAGGGAGTGTACATGTAGCGTGTATCTGCCTATGTAGGTGCATATTACTCTCTAGAAAAAACATCCTTGAAATAACAGTAAAATACTGAGCCAATGGCTCTCTGGTGGGCCGCGACGGTATTGCAAGTGGGCCACCAAGTCATTTGCAAAGCAGCACAGTTCTGGTGAAAAAGTATGACTATAATAAAATTTTTTAATTTTTTAAAAACTCGTTTCATTGTTTTTGTTTTGTTTGTTTTTGGTATTTCTGTTTTGTTTTGACAAAAAAATACTTTAATGTAACATTGTTGTCGCTGACTGGACCACTTTGCTGAAGGAGCCCACCTGTACTTGTTTGCCATCTCAGTCTGATTGTGCACTAAAAGATCAAAAACTGGACATTCAAAATAGAGAGCTGGTTAGCAACAGGAAGAATTAAAAGGAAAGAGTCAGGAAACAGATGGTGAATCGACAAGTGACCTCTCCCCTGTCAAACAAAAACTAAACGTTGACGCACCTTTTCAGTTATGTGATGTGGTGTGGATGTTTTTTTTGGACACAAAGTTTGAACTGGCACATGGCCTCAGTGATTTTGAGTGGTTGGCCACAACGGAAAGCCTCTGTATGAGCCAGCAGTGGATGTTGCATACAGGGGCTTTCCACTGTCTTTCTATGCAGGGAGTGGCAGGGAAATCCACTGGAAATGGACTGTTGTTTTGAAAACCATGCCGTCTTCATATTGTTGACAGTTTTATAAAAAGCCACAAGTAAAAGAGCAATTTTTTAAATTTTATTTCTTTGCAATAATGACTGTTGCTTGTATTTAAGTTTTGTCTGGCTATGCCCATATTGAATTTAAAGCATATGTAGACCTATAGTGGTTTTATGTTTGTTTATAGCCCTTTCGATTTTTTTCTCATTTGTTGAATAATTATTTAATTAATATAAATTATTGTAATAACTGATTAATTAATTAACCTATTTCAGACAGCCTGTTTTATGTAGTGCTGATGGACAGCTCCTTGGAAACTCTGTAATACTGAAAGTGTTGCAACATGTTTCAGATGCTGTGTTAGTGACTGTGGAGTTTCCCACGTTTCCCCTGCTTTCAGCAGCATATACTTGTCTTGAAAACTCAATATCCATTATGTTAAGTAAAATCATGTAAAATATTAATTTAAACTTACAGTATTGTTGTGTTTTTTAAACATGAGGTAGCCTACAGAGTGCTTAACAGACCATCAATAAAGACAAATCTGGGCATAGCCAAGAGCAAGTAATTAATAAAGCACAAAATAAAATACACACTGACCAAGCATATTTTCAGTAACACCTGTACAGCTGCATTTTCATGTGATTGTCGAATCAGCCGAACGTGTGGCAGGGGGCCTCGATTACAAAAGCGCAGTCTCCTTTTAGTTCTTAGCCTCGACCTCGGGACAGCAAGGAGGTGCTGGTCAGTAGACCTCAGTCATCTCCCTGGAACCAGGGGACACAGTAACTCAGATATATTAGATGGGGCCTGCCCGTTTAGTGCTTTGTAAGTGATTAAAATAATTTCTATTCACTGCTCTATGAGTAGCCAGTGTAGGTTTGCCAGCATTGGTGTAATTTGTGACCTACGTTGTGTATTGGTTAGGAGTCTGGCAGCCGCATGTTGAACCAACTAGAGCCGGTATACAGATGAGCGATTAGGGTGGTGAACAGAGAATTGCAATAATCAAGACGGGAGGAAACAAAGATGTGGATGATTCTTTCTAGATCTTTAAATGATGATTTGATTTTGGCGATGTTTCTCAACTCAAGGAAACAGGATTGGATTAGTTTATTTTCATGATCTTCAAAATTCATATGTTGGTCAAAGAAAACGGCTAGGTTTTTTGAGGTTTGTTTGATATTTATTGCAAGGGGACCAATGTATTGTTTCATTTTTACTGAGCTGCTCTCAGGGCCTATGATGAGGACTTCTGTTTTCTTAGCTTGAGGAAGTTATTTGACATCCAGTCCTTGATAGCTGTTGGACAGCCATGCAGTGTGGAGAGTTTACCAAAGTCATTTGTATTGAAAGAAAAATTGTAGCTGTGTATTGTCTGCATAGCAATGATAAGAAATGCACTTACAATGACTAATTAAGGGGCCAAGAGGGAGCATGTACAGTGAGAAGAAAATAAGACTGAGGATTGAGCCTTCGGGTACAGCGCAAGTCAGCAGAGCAGGAGAGAAGACAAAATAATCAATGGCCACGGAAAAACTCTTGTCCGACAGGTAGGAGGCAAACCAGTCTAGGGCAGTCTCTGTTACACCTGCCCACTGCTGAAGTCTGCTGAGAAGAATAGAGTGGTCAACAGTATTGAAGGCTACACTTAGGTCAAGGAGTAACAGAACACAGCATTCTCCAGCATCAGTGCATATCATTAGAAACCCTAAGTCATCAATGCATAGAGCATTTAGGTTCATACCCAATGTAAAGACCAAGAGAGTATGACCATGATTGTGAGTGGGCTCTGATATGTGTTGCGTTGAATTTAAGGACTGAGTTGTGCTTAAAAAGTCAAAAGCAAATTTATCTGATGCATCGTGTATATTTATATTAAAATCAACAGCAATTAAAACTTTGCCAAGTTTGACAACCGCTGAGGATAAAAACTAATTTCAACACAATTCAATTAAAAAGCCAATTATTTGGGCCAGGTGGACAATAGATCAAGACACAGTAGAGAGGGTTAGCCAAACCAATCCTGAGCACACATGCCTCAAAAGTATTGGACTTGCCAATTTCCACAGGGCCACAGTTAAACTTTTTAGAAAAGACAGCAGCAAGGCCTCCTTCTCGACCAGAAATCCTGGGCACGCTGATAAAGTCACAGTCTATGGGACACAGTTCAATCATGGCAATGCTCACTCGACATTTCATCCAAGTTTCAGTAATAAACAAGAAGTCCAGATCATGAGATACAAAGAACACCCTTAGAATAAGAGTTTCATTATGCACTGACCTAGTGTTAATTCATGCCATCTTAGTTGGGGTGGATTTCAATATAGGTTTATGATTGCAGGTAATCTGGATCAGATTGCTGTAATTTCTAGAAAATTTGAGAACAGGGACATTTTCTTTGGTCTGAAATTCGTGATTATGGGAATCAGTGAACCAGGATCTGAATAACCAGGTTGAAATGGATGGAATCGGTAAAAGTGTTAATGCAGGAGGAAGACGAGAGGGGGCGCTAGCGTGGGAGATGGTGTTTGGAGTTGAGTCTGTAGAAGGAGTGGGGGGATTCTGGGTGTGTGTGTGCTGTGTAAACAGTCATGCACGTGGAGAATACTGGACCCCATGTTGAATATTGGCTGATAGCGTTCGGCTACCAAGCTTATTGGGATGAATTCCGTCTCTTTTGAAGAAAGAAACACAATCCCAGAACAGGTTAAAGGACACCGATGAAATGTTCGACAAAGCATGGGAATAGAATCAGAAATAAAAACAGACTTTCCACAGTCCTTTAAAATGTTAAAAAGGAGGATAAAATCATTTGTAGTGCGCTTGGACTCTCAACGGGATGTGTCATTTGCCCCTACGTGGAGCATTATTCTTGTAACAGATGTCGGGAGTGAGGGCATTAAGTCGAGGAGTTTATCCAAGATGTCAGGGACTGTGGCACCGGGCGGACAGTGAGTAATGGCGTTGATAAATATCCCTCGTTATGGAGTCTCCAATGATAAGTGTAGTAGGAGAAAAGACAAGACGAGGAGATGATAAGTGAGAGCTACCTGTACAGGGTAGTGGAAGTTCTGATACTTCCTTCTGTATTGGGGGCGGCGGCTTAGGTTGGTGAGCATGGACAAGGAAGCTCAGGCCAGGGAAGACCACCTGACCACCGTTTGATAACAGCGTCCTGCAGCAGTTGTTCCTCCTGGTGGAATGATGAGATGACCGACCAGCGCTTGCCCCAGGTGGAGGGGGGGGGGGGGGGGGACCAGAGCTTCAGCCGCTGAAAGCAGTTGGAGAGGGTTAGAGGTGGAGAGATAACCTCCCCAGCCAAATCCATTCTTCGGCCATGACATAGCACCTCCGTCCAGAGCAGCTGGGATGGTTTAGGAGTGGAGCTGTGGATCAGTATCACGAGTCTAGTTCCCGTGGTGACCACTGGTGGTCAACTGGTGGTGTTGGTGTGGGAAGGGTGGCCGCAGAACGATCATAGATGGGAGATGTGTTTAGCCTGTTACTTTTGTTGAAGCTCTGATTTCAGGCGGTTAAGGTCCTCCTTCAACTGTGAGTACTGAAGTTTGCAGTCCCTACACACAGCCAATCACACGTCAGTAGTCCTCAGACGCTGTTCAGGGAGTGGTTGCAGGCCGAACTGCCTCACATGCAAGAATCATTGGTAATTTAAAATCCAGCCATCTGATGAGAGAAATCAGTCAACCAGTTAGATACAGTTACAGTTAAAAACACCCAAGGTTCAAAGAGTGCAGCATAAGAATGTGGCTTAAAACTGGGTATAATTCAATATTTCTGACAGCTCTCCTGGCATTTCTGGCAGAGAACAGCAACGCTGGCAATGCTCAGTGGAAGTGGATATGTGCTGGTAGAGACACAGGTTTGTGTCTGGTAGAGACACAGGTCAGATACAGGTCAGAAGCTTCAGATAATATTCACATCAAACATCTGAATTTAATCACAGTGACTTTGAACGTGGCATGATTGTTGGTACCAGACAGGCTGGTTTGAATATTTCTGAAAATGCTGGTCTCCTTGGATTTTCACACAGAAAAGTTTCTGGAGTGTTTACTCAGAATGGTGTGAAAAACAAACAACATCCATGTGCATCTCTTTATGGCCACAATTTACCATCTTCTAACGGCTACTTCCAGCATGATAATGCACCATGTCACAAAGCAAAAGTCATTTCAAACTGGTTTCAATGAACTTCAGTGGCCTCCCCAGTCACCAGATCTGAATCCAACACCTTGGGATGTGCTAGAACAGGAGATAGGCAGCTTGGATGTGCAGCTGGCAAATCTGTGGAAATGTCTCATGTCAAGATGGACCAGAATCTCAAAGGAATGTTTCCAACTTATTACAGTACAGACAGTTGATCCATAAGAAGATATATTTGTGGTTTTAAGAACCAAAAATCATCTCAATGTAGTTTTACATCTCTCTCAGGCTTCTCTCTGGAGCTCTATATTGGTGAACCAAAAGAGGCTCTGAGCCTCTCGTCTGATTGGCTGACTGTTTTCTGAGTGATTGAGTGAAAATACAGCAGATTTCAGGGTAAACATTAAAGAAACCAAATCCTGAGAGGTTGGATGGTGGGTCCGTGTGGGCTGGGCTTGGGGCATGGCTAAGAGTGGTGACTGCTTTGTTGTGACATCACAAAGTTACAACGTCCTAATGGCTGGTTTTGAGGTTAAGTTTTTTGATACAGGCTGGGTGCATTTCTCTGTGGACTGAGCCCTTTGATACATTCACAGTATTAATATAGAACCTAAACCTGCTTTATTATCAAAGAAGACATGGAAATCTCACTTTATACAATATGGGACCGTTAACACAGTAAAATCTCTGTATGAGATAATAGTGGCTTCAGTAGTAGCAAGCTGCAGCTTCTTCCAAATAGTCATTACAAAGCTACAGAGAAGGCTCCTCCAGCGTCTATCCTACCAGGAGACCCTGACCACAGGACTGGTTGCGATCTGGCACATATAAGAAGTCAGACATTCACTAATTTAATTCGGGTGCTGCTTTTGTTTGACAGGACAGTGTAGAGAGACAGGGGATGCCGGGACAGAGAGAACGGGAATGACATGCAGCAGAGTCCGACTGGCCGAGAGTCAAACCAGGGACTTGCTGCTCAGAGAATTTGTACACATGAGGTATGCACCCTGACCCCTTGGCTATCGGGTCACTCCAAGGAGGTCTGTATTTTGGAGCTGCAACATAGGATACATTCTTGTCCCACAAACTGAGAAAACACAGTGAAAGCTGGTCGTCAGTCCAAAACAGTGGTCCTAGATTGCACTGTGAGAACTTTGGTGACCAGAGACAATGTGACTTCTTCTCTCAATGTGACTGCTGCTACAACACATCTAAGCTGCACAACACACCCATTCAGAAA
The DNA here is from genome assembly GCF_002260705.1 of Seriola dumerili. Lineage (NCBI taxonomy): Eukaryota > Metazoa > Chordata > Actinopteri > Carangiformes > Carangidae > Seriola > Seriola dumerili. Next base: position 4,081,857 of record NW_019174305.1, on the reverse strand, counting down.
ACTTTATGAAATGATGCGAATACACTCACTGATGCATCATTGTAATCCACATTATTTGAAAAGCTTTAAAAAGAAAATAAGTTTTATAGATTTGGTTTTGATCACGCCATCTGACATGCTTCAGAAGAGAAATTGTATTGTCTGTTACAGACTGCACCCAGGATTATTTTCACACAGTGTGACATGCAATAAACCTGCAAGATCTCTGTTATCACACAGTGAATAAAGGCTGAATGTAACCTATAAGCAAGTGTCAGCTATTAAAGAAGTTTGTGACTTGATATGTGATTTCCATCAGTGCATCCAGTTAGAGAATAAACCCACTTTTGCGAGTTATTTTCCACAATAAGTCTCTCGTTTCTTCCTTTTTTTTTTACCTGTTCCTTTTACCTGTTGGCAATGCAGCCTGCTGACCCCATCTCCCCACCAGAGGGAATTCCATCACTGAGGAATGAATAAAGTATATCTAAATGAAAAAAGAAAAAAGCATATTGCAATGCCAGAGTCAGGAATTTTGAAAGACAGAGTAAAGGATGCAATGAAGCTGTTTACAGTCTTCAGGCTGGATCAGATCCACCTCCAGCAGGAATTGAACAAACACTAATGGGTAAATAGAAATGAAGTTTTGGAAAGGAATCCGTATCCGCAACAGCCTGCAGAGACAAAAACATGTTTGTAACGCTGTAATTAACATAAAGTTACTCAGCCATGTTGAAGTATAAATAGCGCAGTAGGAGAGAGGGCACAGTGGTGGCCAACATTTGTTTTCCGAGGAAGAGCGAGACAAAGAGTAAAACAAACAGCATCTGTTAACAAAGGCAAACTGTATGACCCACTTAGAGCTGGGCTCTGAATGCAGAGGTCTTCTCCTCTATGTTCTCTGCTCTGCACTTCAAAGTTGCTCTCTCATTACTCCCATTTGAACCGGGCTGACAAGACACTCTGCTGGCTCCACTGACTCTCCACTTCAGCTCGACTTGTTTTCCACCGCTTGTTCACACCGCTCCAAGACCAGATGGAACTGAACATGGAGTGTTTGCACTTTCTGTGGGGGTTCAGACATCTGTGCCATGCTTTGAGTTCACTTTGAGCATCCTTCTTGGCTTAAGAAAGCTTTGATACTGAAAACAGCAGGCACAGAGCCGCCAACAGTTATATGTAGAGCAAGAACAATCATAAATTTGTAAAATCAAGCAATTAGCATGGAAACGGAACCAGGACAATAGTCCTTGGTGCTAAGTGGAAAACTGAAAAAAAAAAAAAACTACCCACCTGGCAGCATCCAGGTGGGGCTAACAACCGCAACAGAGTCACACTAACTGAGTCATATTTAAAGAGTGGTGACATAGGTGTTGAGGTGTTGCCGTGTTGCTGTTTTGTTGTGCAGACGAGAGAGAAAACAGGAGACAGAGCAGGAGGGAGAGAGTGAGAGAGACGTAAAATAGAACAACTCCCAGGGGCACGACCGTTCATACTTGCAGGGAACAACAGAAACCTAAAAGTTTGTTTGTTTGATTGTTATGTAATATATCAACCATTAGCTGTGCAGAAAGTGGCTGCTGATAATGACGAAACTATTTTCCTTCAGCATGTGACTGTCCCTCAAAAGTGTGGCATACACCCTGTGTAGGAAAATAGTCCAGGGTCAGGGGAGGAGGAGGAGGATGTGTTTGCGGGCGCGTGGGTCCCATGGAGAGGTTACAAAACTGAATGGGAGGTCTTCAGCCCTGGTTAGTTTATTTGGCTCACTAAAATTGCTACCAGGTACACAGTGAAATGAGAGACAGTAACAAGCATTGGGTTTACTTCTGCTGAAAATGATCTTGCGTGGGTTCCACTCCAGGGACCGTCTGCTGTGGCCTTCCAACAAAGTACATATTTACTGTATATCCATGCTAAATGCAATTTTAAGAAGTATTTTTTTCCTGACTGAGATTAAGTGAAGGACGCATAAATACAGCTACAGTGAAAAGAAAAAGTAAGCAAACCTTTTGGAATTACCTCCATTCATATGTATAAATGTGTGTAAAATACGGTCAGAATTCATCCAGGTTACAAGAATGAATAACCACAATCTATTTTAACTAATAAAGAACAAATCATTATATTGTTCTTGTCCGTACTGACACCTCTCAAACATTCACATTTACCATGAAAAATTAGGGTTAGGGGTAAGGTTTCTGTGGTAGACCTAGTCAGCGGTATCATTTTAATAGTCTGCCAGCAGAAGACTAGAAGGTTAAATAAGTCAACAACAATGACAGAACAAAGTCTGAACTTTCTGGATCCATTAATACCAGAGGATTAACAAATGGACACAAGGAAAAACTGGAGATAAAATAAAAATAAAAATACAGAGCATCCTCCATATGACCTGCCAGTGACATACACAAGTTAACAGACATTATTATTATTATCATTATTATCATTATTATTATTATTATTATTATTATTTTCAAAGGACAGCTGTGTCTACATTAGCTATTAGTTTTAGGAGACATTTATTATGTTGTTTTATTAATTAATCAATTGTATTAGGTTTACGATTTTCAATGGTACTAATGTGATTTCCAAGTTTTTCCACAGGAGAGGACGGGTACCGCCCCAGAACCATGCGCCAGCCCCCAGGGAAATCTAACTACTGGAATCACTTTACTCTTTCCTTTCTGGCTTTGTGCCATTCTGCTGTTTTTGCACTTATTTTTATCAGTTTTGTTCGTGGGTTCTTCGTTCTTTCTTTTGCCACATGCTCCGAGAAACTTTATCTTTGTCTACACATGCAGTCTTTTATTTTTACATGCCAGGTCAAAACCAACGTGAGCAGAAGTGCCACAGAACATTTTTGTAACCTTTTAATCATTATCATGGCGTTGATTTGAAGATTTCTGAAATATTTAAGTCATCTGACCAATGGCGTTCTCCTTTAAAGTTACCTAGGAAAAGCAAAGTACCGTAATTAGAGCTTTATTTCAGATTAACCTGCGAGAGCCACAGGCAGACAACACAATCTGCTCCCAACCTCCTACAGAGAAATCAACAGCGGTGCCAATGGAGAAAGCCTGCTGGCAGACTGCCGAGCGGCCGATCAGCTGAGATAACCGGTGAAGCCAAGTGCTCATCTCTAGGGAAACCACCCCAGAGCCCATCGTGAAGAAGTTCCAACAACAACAACTACTGCAGGTTCCAACCATGTGACGGTCATAATGTATTTGACAGGACACACAGACAAGGTTGTATAATAAAAACAGGTTGTCAAATCTCCAGTGCAACGTAATTTTTAGTAGCAAGTAGAGGGTTGAATTACAGGAGAACTGTTAGAAATGAGAAACCACGATATAAAGATAATACAACATAGCTTACATCACTTGGTGCAGCAGTTTGTACACTGTATGAGTAAAGTCTAAAGCCTGGGTAAAGGAATAAAAGCTGTCTTTGCAATTAAAGCGAGCATGGTGCAACAGTCTGTAGTTTGGCTGTAATACATAGTTGAAAAAGATATTGCAGTCGTCCGTAAGTAATGGAGATAAGTCCAGGAGCTGTTGTTCATCATTAAGGTTGTTGCACAGAATAACAGAATAACAGGTTTCCTTAGTTAAAGAAAAACATTAAGGCATTTGCAGCAAGGTAAGAGATTTTACAGCGGTAAAACTGTACAGTTTCCACAGAGACTGTTTGTTTGTTGCAATTAGAGCTGGTGATACTGGTTAGCATCTCACCTATATCGTCTCACAAAGTCTCAAAAAACAACATCAAAGAAGTGCAACACTCTCATCCTCCTCTTGTTTTGATGGAAACTTCACCACAGTGTTCAGCAGAGGGTCAGAGTGTTTGACACTAGGTGAATGACAGGGCACAGAGTTGATCAATGAACATGAAATATTTCACCAATAATTGACTGGAAAGATCCCGCAGCATAAAACCACAGAGCAATCATTAACTGCAGAGGAGCTGGAAGAGCACAGCCGCGGTAAGTGGAGTGATCCAGCTCTCTGAAGGTCACACAAATCATGAAGTAACTGCCAATCAAATTTATAGTGCAAAATCAATTTCTCAACGTTGAGGGTCCAGCGGGTTATTCCGATGGCGGAAAGCTCTTCTTGGGATATGTTCATCGTCTTCATTTATCACCTTAAATACATACAATCAGAGGTACCTCAAGTTTTTTTTTCCTTAGCTTTGTTGCTAATGTCTTATGTGCAACAGCTTAACTGACTTTAACATGAGGAGAAAACCTTAATTTAAATCTAAAGGAGTAGACTTAAGGGTGTTTTGTGCGGTTCTTATTTTAAGGATATCTTAAGTGGGACTTTAAGGAAAGTCTTAATTTAAGATGCTTTCTGCAACTGGCCCCTGGTTCATTCAGTTTGACGGTGAAGGTGGGTGTGCATAGTGTCAGATTCAGAGGTCAGATCCACCCCTTGCTCCAAAAAACCAACCTCAAGAGCTGTTGAAGAGCAAAAGAAGCTAAAATGAGAATGGTAGTGAATCAATGTTCATTGGATGGCTGCAAACATTGCACCATGTATGCTGGAGGTGCAAAGTGAGGAAATCATGGTTGAAGTTTGCCATTTGTAAAAATACAACAGAGTGAGTTGAGCATGACCTCTGGTTGTGGAGCCGGGGTTGTCGTCATTCCCTCTAAGAGGTCCAGACATTTATATGTAGGATCCAATTTTCAGCAGTAGGCTTTCACCACAGTCCAGGATTGTCATCTGTGGGACGGATGAGGACAATCTCTTCTCGTCACTCTCCTGATCTCCAGATTGGGGAGCAGGCAGGCAATTCCTTTGTGGTGACATGCAACGGCAGTTCCTCTGAAGAGAAAGAATCACACTTTGTAATGAGCTATCTTCCCCAAATAGGCTCAGGAGGACAGGCAGAAGAGGTAGCAGCCTGGGAGCTGACACATTGGGTATGATGGGAATTAAAATACCCTGCATATGAGAGGAACATCAGACGAATGATAATGCTTCTTTGCTTCAATATGGAGTAGTAACTGTTACTACTAGAGGCTTTTTACTTCACATTCAGTAAGATGGTGCTGTGACAAAGCCAGGATAAAGTTCATTTTACGCTGCTGCCAAATCCTCTCTTCGAACGTTTAAATGCTGCAAAGCTATTTAACTTAAAGCTCAGTCTGTATCTGAAATCTGAGGAACCAGGATTTACCGATTGCATCTGTATACTGTACTTATTTCATACATTTTGCACTGTACGAGAGCCTCTAGATATTAGATGTGGAAATGATTTCATTCAGTGGTAAACAATGACAAAGAAAGCTGTGAATTCGACTACAAAATGCCCCTGAGGCAATTTGATTATTCCAACCAATAAAAAAAATGTTTGTTTACAAAAGATATGAACCCACATGGGAGTGCTTAAAAATTCACTAATTAATTATTGGCAAATACCATGAGGTCCTCTGAAGTGGCACAGTAATTAGTTGTTTCATATTATTTTTTTATGCATTTGTTTACACATGAGTTGAGTGTGATGGACTTTTTAATTTCTTGAAGAATGAGTCTTAATAGGAAAAATGGACAGCATGGCAGCCTGCAGACTGTAAAACTTAATACAATTTGATTAGACAAGTTCCTGAAGGAACGTCAATGAAAATGCTGTAAACTGGCTCAAAGGCGCAGTTTAAGCTAGAGTGAAATTTTTGGTTTAGCAAAAAAGTGCGGTACAAATAATCATGTAATAATAAGTAGTAACGGAAATGGGTAATGAGGAAGGAATACATGCAGACATTAGTCAGCGCTGAAAAGTACAAAAAGTTCATCTGCATGTTTTTCAGGTAAAATTTTATTCTTTCTATCTTCCTCCTTAAACTTCTTCTGCCCTGAGAATCGTGGCAGCCCTGTATGAACCATATGTTAAAAAGTGTTGAATTTTGGCACACTGATTGGGTCTTGGGAACCTATTTTGAGGAAGCCAAAAATCATTGGCTTCAATCGTCCTCTGGGGGGCGCTGCAATGAGTAAAAATATGATTTGGCTGATAACCATTGATACGTTTGCCTTAGAAACACAATTAGTCAAAGGTCATGACATGGCAACATGTCATGCCATCCTAATTAACGCAAGCTGCCATTTTGGATTTAATCGTAGTACTTTTTGCTGCTCCTTGCACAACCAGTGCCTAGTGATGCTTGTCCATATTAATAGCTATACTACCTATCATAAAATAAAAGATCTCTATTAAGGAAACTAAACATGATTTTAAGTTGTTCTGAACCTCTTGATGAGAATGTGAGGGACTCCACCCCTCTGCCTAACTACAATTTTCAATTCACATTCCTCGTGTACAGCTTGGTCAAGACGCATGTACAGTGGTGGGTGGAACCAGGGAGAGAGTGAGATGAGGTGTTGTTTCAGTTCTGTTGTGCTGCCAATGGTGGCCCAATGCCAGCAAGTTTTTATCATCCTAACATCTCCTACCCTAGCTTGGTTAGAGACTTTTGAATCAATGCTTACATCTCGAATTTGAGATGTGGTGAAGTGATGAGTAAGAATATGTTTTTTTTTTACAGTTATAATTATAATTTTCTTCTTATTACTCAAACTACAAATGTTTGGGTTAAAACATTGTAGTTTTTTATAAACTAAAATCTTTCCCTGGATCCAACCAACTTGTTTTTGTGCCTAAACCTAACCAAACCTTAACCATAGCTTCACCACATCATAAAACAGATTTACTTTACATCAGTTATTGTAATAGTTTTGGTAGGCACAGACAAACAATTTCATCCTGACAATAGGGTCATCAGATGAGAAAAAGCTTGCATGTGTTGTTCTAGAGGGCATGGATAAATTATATATTTTGTTGTATAATGTGGAAAACCCAAAGTTGTTCTGTTTACAATGATGTAAAAAATAAAGCAGCAGAACTCCACATTTAAAAGCTGGAGTGACTTCAAACTCTGACTGACCTGAGAAAATGTTCCAGTTTAAAAAACAGTTGCCTTGAGGTATACAAGTCTACCAAAATTATTATTCTGACTGACATACTCACGCTCGGCAACTTGCATGTGTAGTATGGCTCTGAATGCAACTGGGAATTCCACATCTCAGTAAACTCCTATATAGAATGTGCCTGTTTGAATGCATTATGGTAGATTGTTTTCTTTCATGTCATTGGAGGTACTGCTCTGCTGTTATGCAAGGAAAGGTGAACCACAGGTGTTGTCCTACTAACGTTAACTTCATGTGGCATGTTGCCTGCATTCTGCTTATCTCACAGCTTTCTGAGAAAGGCCAAGAGAGTCAGCTTTTGCTTGTCATGCACAAACAGATCAATGGCACCCAAATACTGGACCCAGTACAATTTCCTGCTTACGCCACCTATCCAGAACTACACAAAAACACATCATCCATCACCTGAGTTGGACACTTACATTGTTATGGAGTCCTTATTGTGCTGCTTAAAAGAATGGTGTTGGTGTCATTTGAAAATCACTTAGAACAAAACAGAAAACACCCCCAACATTATAATAGCTGCTGTGCTCGCCACAGTGATGGAAAGGGAAAAAGGAAGGGGGGAAGTGCAACCAGAAGCATTAGGATAGTCAGAGTATTCATCAGCATCCAGATCCACAGCAAGACACTCTCCTGAATCCCAGTGGATTGGATGGCTTAGTGCAGAAGAGACATTGCTATTTTTCAAATAGCAAGTGCCTTTGTAGTACTATTGGACATTTCAATCTCAAAAGTTAAACACACTTAATTGAACATTCATCGAGGCCATGGCTTTATTATTAAGCTATCAATTATAGATAGTTCTTCAGCAGACATAACAATTAAGACAGTTTGCTGTTCACACTTCAATAAAACAAACTGTTAAAACCAGGTACACTGGACAGTATAAAGCTGTTAATGAGCTGTCTTGTATTTTCCCTTGACTTCTTCAATCAAAGAAGGGAAGCTTCACTGCTGCTGAAAAAAAAATACATTAATTTTACATTGCAAAATCGCACATGTGAAATTTAATTGACGCGAAAACATTGAAATCACACAGGAAATGTGTGGAACACATGTACTTGTACATAGGAAGTTTTGGAACATTTTTGTAAACTTTTTGTAAACTTCCTTGTGAAGCCAATGGATTACATGTGAAACCCATCAAAAATCCTGCATCTCATAATATGATTAACAACCTATGTTAAATCCATATAAAACCAATGTACACTCCATGTAAACCTGTAACTTCATGTGAAACTCTTGTAAAATCTTGCGTACAGAAAAAAGCTTGCATATGTCCAAGGGGATGTGTGTGGAACACAGGATTTGTCTGTAAAACTTTTAAACCAACAAAACACTGGAGGGACTGCAAGCAGTCATGGATGGGGTCAGCAGATGTCCTGTAAGAAAAAAAAGAGAGTTAGAGCAAATAAAGCACATTTTCTCTGCATCACCCAGGACTCAACCTTTGACACCAAGAGCAAGGCATGAACTTGTTGAGTTAGCTGTTGGTGGTATGAAAAGATACTGTGACTGAGGGGGCCAGCAGGATCTGTCCATCCATCCAAAGGTTTTTCTGTTTTCCAGATACAATTCAAATTTGTGTATATTTATCTAGAAAACATAGAGATGTCTGTACAAGTATGAAACGCTTCATGATCAAATAACTGATGTTTAAAGATGCTCCATCAACCACATTGGTTTCCATTCCAAATCGAAATGAAATTTTGCATGTTTCATCCACCAAGACAGGAAAATATTTCACACTTTTTTCCATGAAGACTAGACACTGAGTAAGCAGCAATTCACCACGGCAAGATGGCACCATGTCCTTGGCCTGTGGCCATGTTTCCCGTGATAAAGCATTAGCCAAAAAATGTATTCTGTGAAAGAAGAAAAGCAACTTACTTACTCCTCATTCTTGCCGTTGATTTAAAAAGATTTACATGCTTTAATGTTCTGGAAAGACATTAGTTTTCTTCTGCTGTACATTTTATTCTGTACTCCATTCACCCTCTGTCTGAAATGCTCTGTTAGAGCTCAGGGCTCTTTAAGGCCCCCCTTGTCCCTCTGGAGCTGGAGCCCAGTGTGCCCTGATTGGTCAGCTTGCCAGCAACTACCATGGCAATGACACTTTCCGCACGTCTTGCGTAAACAAACTTTGGATGACAATATTCATAACTTGAAAACTTCATAACGTCATAATTTTTTTATGTGTGGACACTTCCGGATTAAAAGGAATATAAATAATGGCGGAGCGGACAGATGATCGACGGGTAGGGAGTCTCCACCGCTTCACCTCCTGCTGGTTTACGATGCCGGTAAATCTGAATGAATTTAACGTTGGTTGGCATAGTTACTGAAAAATGAACTCAGCAGTTAAATTGTGGATAATTTATCTGAGCTAACAAGGTACAGCATGTCAACACTGACAAACTTTTAAGCATTTATATCTTTGCTATGGTGCTTCTTGCTAATGTGATCAGGCGGTAAAAATCCACAATAACAATGCAGACCGACTGGCTGTGAGGCTGAGTGCCCTGTTCGGCCACATCAAGTGTTAATTACAGAAATCACTCTTGTGAAAATGAAAGGTCTAACTGTGTGTGGTCTCTGAAGGAGTCCTCCTTGAAGTGCGGGCTCACACTATGGTTTGTGGAGCAGTGGAGAACCGTGGAAAAATGAAGTAGATTTCTGCAGGAAATTAAGAGCACTGTCTTTTCATCATGGCCACAAAACAAATGAAAACTCTTCACCATAAGTAGCTATGTTCTGTGCCTTGTGTGGGGGCATGCAAAGCTTGCAGGTGAGCAGCACCAAGAGAAGTACCGACGTCAATAGGACCAGGAAGTAATGTCTGGACCCCTAACGAGGCGTTTCATACAAAGGAAAAAAGTGGGTTTTTACCCGAACAGAGTTTCTCCCTTTGATGTAAACTTTGATCCTTGTGACTCTGGACATCATTTACACGCACAAAAACCTATATAACACCCTAAAAGTAAGGAAAAACTCAGAAAAGCGTAATAGGTCTCCTTCAAAGGTATTAGCCAACAAGTCTCTGCTGCAAGACCATCATCTTCCTCTCATTTTCCACTTCTTGTCTTTGCTCTGGTAGTACTGGGTTGTCTATTTATGGCTGCCACTCCTTCTGATTATGATCCGTATCTGGGGTCTAGGATTGAAGTTGATTTTAAAGCCCCCATATAGTATAAAGGTAGATGTCCATGTCTTCTTTGATTATAAAGCAGGTCTAGGTTCTGTATTAATACTGTGAGTATCAAAGCGCTCAGTCCACAGAGAAATGCACACAGCCTGAATTCATAAACTTAGCCTTAAAAGCAGCCGTCAGGACTTCTGTAACTTTGTGATGTTGCAACAAAACAGTTCTCTCTCAGCCATGCCCAAAGCCCCGCCCACCCCACCTGGACCTATCCAACCATGCACGATTTGGTGCCTCACAGTATTTACCTGAAATCTGCAATATTTTTAGCAGATCACTCTGGAGTTCTAGCAACATCAGGTTGGTGAGCCAATCATTCACCGAGTGAAGCCTGACAGAGGACATGTAAACTACATTCACAAAGGTTTTGGTACCAAAAATATATCTTCTTATCGATCAAAACATTAAGTGTAAAATATGGGACCTTTAATTTCAAAAGTTGACCTTTTATTGTTTTCATCTGTCTTTGGAACGTCTTACCCATACAACTTATAAATTTCCATGTAACAGAGCTTGAAACAAGGTTGATATTTGACTTGATGTACTTGGTTTATAAGACTATAGGTACAAACATAAATATAACTGATCATTAATTAAATGTAACTTGCGAGCTTTAATCTAAAGGTTACAAACATAATAAACATTAAATATGTTAATTTAACATGTAAAACCTGTAAATAGGTTCTGTTCTACTCGTGCCCCCAGAGGCTACAATTTTCATTACATCCCCAACAGTAAAGTGTTGCATTAAATAAACAACATATTGACATTTTTTTTTCTTTTTCATTCAGGACATGGAATCACAAAACTCAGAGGTGTTTTTCCCCCAAGGAACAAGCATATACTTTACAAATGTCATCAGCCTCGTATATAATGTCACATCTTGCTTACATGTGGAAATTATGGTGCAAGGTTGATGCCACAGACAACAGCATGAGATCACTAAAATCAGGAAGCCTTCTTATTATAGTTTCATATTTCATGTGGACATTTTGATCAGTGTTTCATGAATAACATTAAGGTTGGGGTGTGCTTGAAACAAACAAATTTGTACAACCATGTTTTAAGGCAAAAGTATTTATAGCTGTTCTGAATGGCCAGCTGGGTGGGGGGGGGGGGGGGGGGCACGCAATGATCATTTGATGAACACTTTCGAACAGTTTTCCCTCAAAGACATTCATCGTGTTGCAGGCAAAAAGTGATGGAAGAGGTTGTGTAAAGAAAGAAAATCATGCACATTTAATAGAAATCTAATGGATATTTAATATCTTCTGAAGAACTTGAAAAGGTTGGTGGTGTGACCAAAATAGTAAGGGTCCTTCATCTGGATGCTCAGTATGTTTCATGACAATCTGCACATTACACACTTGTGTTGGTACCATAAGCATCGGAGAGAGATCACCAGTGGTTACCATCCTTCACCAACTTTCAAGATACATTGTCAGATGAACATGTTGGCCAAGGGGAATTTGAATCTATGATGATGCTAGTCTGAGGATTAAATGATTTGAAATTATTCTGGTCAATATCCACATCAAATGCCAATGTACATGAATGGAAGCATAATGCTGCTGAGTCACAAATACATACAGAGTATGTATGATGCATGTTTTTCTTTGAGCAGCTGGTGTGGGCAGAGCTAGCTCTTTCAATTCTACCAGCAACTGAACCAAAACATCTGGGAACTGTCTGACAGTTATTATTGCATATACAACCAAATGAAGCATAATGATATTGATTTTTGTGCGTCAATTACTGTGGACATGGCCATTTGTTTGTTTGTTCTAGATCCAGATATCTGTCAGTCAGCGCTTCATTCAAAGCCTGTTTGTTTTAAATGAATAAATAACATTTAACCTCAGTATATTTCAGCGATATGGTTCATTTAACAGGAGGAGGGAAATAAGTGCTGCTGTTGTGGAGTCCTGTAGAGCAGTGTAAACCTACGTGGGTCTGTAAGTGCAGTGCATTCGCTGGGATAAAGTCAGTCAATCAGTCAGTCAGCTATCAAACAATGTTTGATCAAACATTGTTTGTTTGTGAAGGATAGATGGACTGAGATATGTGGTCAGTATAGGTTACATACCATTTGGATAAGAAGCACTACAAATTCAAAAGTGAGGTGTAGCCTGGTAAATCAGCACATAGTCAATCCTAATGTATGATGAAGTATTAGCGCCACATTGAGGGGGGAAAAAAAATCAGAAATTTCGAGAATAAAGTCATAATATCACAAGAATAAAGTTGTAATTTTGAGAATAAAATCATAATATTTCAAGAAAAAAAGTCACAACATTACGAGGATAGAGTTGTAATTTTACCAGACAAAAAGTCATAATATTATGAGAATAAAGTGGTAATTTTAAGTTAGGTGTTGTACTAAAGAGGAAATATCAGAAGAGCAGCAGCGTTAACCTGCTTTAAAATGAGGAACGCGGCGCATCCTGTGAAGTTCGACTTTAGCTGAGGTTTCACAAATAAGGAGATACGTCACCTTTTAGCTCTTCAGCATCATCATCAGCACCAGGACCTTGTGAAGATTGTGACGAAACTGAGTCTATTCTATTGTTAGACAGACAAACAGGAGCCGCCAGACTCGTCCTCTCATCCAAATTATTTGTTGATGTAATACTCTTAAAAATTGTTTTTTCCTCTCAAAATTTTACATTTTTAATTTTTGTAATACGCCGACCTTATTCTTGTAATATTAGGACTTTTTTTCTCCAAAAATTTGGACTTTTGTTTGGTAAAATTACAACTTTATTCTTGTAATATAATGACTTTATTCTCGAATTTTAAGATTTCTTTTTTTTTTTCCTCAATGTGGCCCTAATACTCAGTTGTACTGATGCAGCCCCCCTGTCTGGAGGATCAATGCTGAGCCTTCAGTGTATGAGTCTCACATGCAGACTTGTGGGTGGCAACCTATTTAAAAGGTTGAGACAGAAAAGGCAAGCCACCTCCACACCTGAAAGCAGTCAGCAGCTTGTTTATAGGACCTGCTGACCTCTCTGTGCGTCTGTATGTCTGCATTTGTCTGTGTTTTTGTGGTTTTCTTAAGCGATTGGACTTATATATAATTGAGCTGGCAAAATGTAAAATGTATGATACTGCAGCTGGTCATGTGTTTTTGTTTCTTTGCTGCCTGATTAATGAAGCATGATTTGTATATGCCTGATTAACGAAGGACGAGGTTTCTGTGGAAAAAAATCAAGGCATCTTCATCTACATATGTGAACACCTGCTGTCGCTTAGGACAACTGTCCTGGACTGAAGAGGACTGTAAAGAAAAGAGAAGCAGTGTGAGAAATATTAAGGAGACACACTTGCAAACAGCCCTTACCGGTAATAACTCTTTCTAATGTCCGTTTTTCAATGAATGAACTGTCCGGCGTGACGGTGATTTTAGAAAGAGCAACTTCATCTGTCTTTCTGAGCGCTGGTTAAAAGAGGGAATGTCAGATCCAAACCTGCCTGCTTATACACTGATAATGGCAGATATAGGGACAATTCAAAATCATGGAAATCCGTCTGTGGTGGTGGTTGTGTATCTGTGTTGACAATCAATGGAATATGCAGAGCGGCATTTGGGAGAAAGGCCTCACCGTTGGTTATGAAAGTTTGGTGGTCTCGTTTAAACCTTTTCACTTGCCAAGAGAAATTTTTTTCAGATCATATATTAATCTATGTACCAGGGATGGACTTTTTGAAGGGGCGGCAACCAGGATCGCAGAGAGCAACAATAATGCACTCTCACCTGCCCACACTACTGCCTGACCCATCTGATGCTATGGCTATGACAATATACCAGATGCCTATAGGAAGTCTGATCACAATGTTGTACGTCTTCTCCCACGATAGAGAGCAAAACTGAAATGGAAAGAAATAATGACTAAAGACATGCAGTTATGGACAGATGATTGCAAGGAGAAACTGAGAGAAGATGACTGGTAGATCTCTTTTGAGTCCTGTGACAGTCCGCATGAATTGACATTATATATATATATATATATATATATATATATATATTACTACACACACCTACGGTGCACACTGTATCATGCTGCAGATCAACTATTTGAGTCAGAACGAGCTACGTGTAGGTGTGCTTGTGCATAAGAATAAGCGTGCACATCAACTGACATTGGCCTTGTTTGGTGGCCATGTTTTCAAGTGGCTAAAACTAATTTTTTTTCTGCTGACCCCGTCCACAGCAGCGCATCATTCAGCTTCTGTGCCAGTACTCATGTATACTACTACTAAACTAGGTGCGCCAATGCAAACCTACTCCAGGTAATACACAGACTATGCAAAAATAACATACGCAATCCCACGTCAAACAACCTGAACTATCACTTTAAATGACTGTGTTTACAAGAAAAACCTTGCCTTTACTAATGGGATTGTGGAGCTGGTAAAGGAAAATAGACTAAAAAAGCAAAAACAGTACGAGGTTGAAGTAGAGAAACGTTTCTACACCGGCAGTGCTAAGACGGCAAAGGAAGGTCTGAATCAGATCGGTTAAATTCTGCTTTCTAATGCTACAGCTGCTGTTCCTCATTCGTGGTATTTTGTGCGACTAATTAACTGCAGAGTAGACAATCTGCTTCCTGTTTACACCGGCCGTACGTGGATGTATGTATGCGTTTTAAAAATGAAAACATAGTAGTGTGGACGTAGCCTTGGGCCTGTTGCGTTTACCTCCATCTTTTGCAAATGCACAAAGAGAGTTCTAAGCAAACACATATCATCTTCTGTATCTAGATGCTTAGACCACTACTGGTTTGCATATAAACTGCCAGAGGGGCACAGATGATGCAACGATTACCTCCTTTAATACCTCAGCAAAGCATCTTCATGTCTCCACTTATCATGCCAGAGTTCTTTCTATTGATTTTTACCTCTTCCTTTAACGCCATGCTAATACATATTCCTTTGCAGAGACTTGTGGATAGGTGTTAATGGAGGCATCACTCTCAGGATCAGAGACTTCATCTTTGACCGCCCTTAAAGAGTCACTGTTGACAGTAATGTGTCAGATGAGATCGTGTTGAACACCGGAACACAACTGGGGACAGTTTTATCACCACCACTTTTCTCTGTGCACACAAGCAAGCTCAAGATCGATCATGCTAATGTTCGCTTATTTAAGTATGCTGATGATATGGCTCTGGTTGCTCTGATGCAGGAAGGGGATACTGAGAGAAAGAGTCTATAATTTAATCATGTGTTAACTCTTCAGAACTGGTGTTTAACAAGCTCCTTTAAAAAATGTCAACGAGACAAAAGAGCTCATCACACAAAACAGCAAAAAAATGAACACAGCCAGTAATTATTAATGCTGGCAGTCTGGTCACATGGTAGACATTGTCTTAAATTTTATATTTTACATTCCAATCGTTGTATTGTATAGAAATCTCAGGAGTGAACTAAATTACATAAAAGCATCTGCTGATTAATACACAGGCTAGAGAGATCATTTTTATATCATTTAGGATGTGTTTGAAAAGGTGGAAATGCTGGTTTCTATAGTTAGGATTGGAATGTGGCACAGAGTAAAAGGGGGAAGCACTAGTTTGAGTGTTTATAGGTAGCATTCAAGCACCAATGTAAAAAATAAAGTTTTGTTGTTACAAAATAGAGATTTCGGTTGTTTACTCCCATTTGGCCTTGTATCCATTTAGCTGATCCTCTGAAATAACCATTTGAGCTGGTCATAC
The DNA here is from genome assembly GCF_002260705.1 of Seriola dumerili. NCBI lineage: Eukaryota > Metazoa > Chordata > Actinopteri > Carangiformes > Carangidae > Seriola > Seriola dumerili. The sequence goes on along the minus strand of NW_019174305.1, from coordinate 4,065,958 downwards.
ATCTCTCTGACGTGCTAATAGCCAGTCTGTTATTGAAAGAAGGATCTTTTGTCTGTTTCCATTCCATTTGATAGCTTGATAGGAAGGAGAATGGTGACATTTTTGGGTCCATAACTCTACAGGTCCTTACTGTGAACTGTTTAATAGCTTGTGACTGATGCCGGGCCAGAGATGTCTGCTATAATTGATAACATTTTGATATCAAAAAAGCTAGTATTAATAGTGGAAAAGACTTCAGCAAATATTGTGATCACTGTCCATGGATCTGTGGACATGAAAATGCCCCCTACTAGCTGGAGATTTAATACATGGCATGTGCAAAATGAGCATTTATGTGATTGTACTAGACAGCAAAATATAGAATATTGGGAAATGAAAGAGCAGTAAATAATACAGGAGTGGCCTGGGATGCTTTTAAGGCGCATCTAAGGGGTAGATTAATACAGCTTCCCTCTTTTAAATAAACAGGCATCTTGATCAACTCTCTAAATTGGAAGATGACCTTTAAAATAAATTTGCAGACAACAGTGACTGGACTGTATTTACTAATCTAAGGCCCTGTTCAGACCTGGCATCAACATGCATGATCCCAAGTACATCTAAAGCAGCCATTAATGGGTGAGAAAATGAGATTGGACCATTCTGAAGTGGCCTGCTGTGAGTCCTGATCTTAATCCATCTGAACATTGCAGCTGGGAGAAGGCGCCCATCAAACCTGAGAGAACTGGACCAGTCAGGAAGAGTTTGGCCAAACTATCAGCTGAGAAGTGAAGAAATCTCTATTAAGAGCTAGAAAAAGCGCTTGACTGCAGTGATTGACTCAAATGTTTGTGCTACAAAATATGAGGTTAAGGGTCCCGATATTTTCATTTTTTGAATTCTTAAAAATAACATCAAACATCGAAAATCAAACAGCATTGCCAAATACTTTTGTCATTTTAAAAGATACCAATCATTTTGACCTCATCTGTAGACTTGGAGAGCAATGGCTAATTTTACTGTAGGTCCAGTATAACTTCGGCTGCCATTATTACATCTAACAGATGCTGTGACTTTGCTCCAAAGACTGATTGCTGAATTAATAACACCTGGGAGGAGAAAAGATGTCATATTTTTCCTGGAGAGATTTACATGTTTGATACACATCAGGAACATCTGACTGGAATGCATCTCAAACAGGATTTTCATCCATCTTCATCATTTCAGATACATTTATACTACGATTTGATCTCAGACATCTATCCAATCTGCACTTCATGCATGAAGTGATTAAGCGTAAATGGTGTATATGTAATCTTTCCTCCCACGCCTCCATGATTGTAAATGATCTGTGGAAGTAGCCCCTGTTCTGTCCCCTGTGAAAAGGAAGCTGAAGTGACACTGAAATCCTCCCTGTTACATTGAGGCGACAGGAACAAGGTGACTTCACCGATTTCAACACACTATACACTATTACAGCTGTAATATGTGATGTGCTGTTGCATCACTTATCTGATCCCTGATCAGTTCAGCCATTGAATGAATCTTTGTGGGTGAGATAGCAGTGATCTACACGGGTGAGGGTTCTCCATGTTTTTGTGGAAAGTTGTTAGCTTCCTATCTTAAATGTTGTTGTAACTAAACCTCTAGAGCGGTGGTTCCCAACCTGCGGGCCGGGGCCCACTGCTGGGGTGCGAACGTATTGCAAGCGGGCCGACAAAACATTTGCAAAACAGCACAATTTTGGTGAAAAGATCTAATGATAGAAAAAAATATATATAAATATATATAATGTTTTTTTTAAATGTTTTAAAGCGGAATGATCTTTTAAAAAAATTAAACATGTTGAAAAACTTTCCCGCCAGCAACAGTGGTGTTTTCGGTTTGTCCGTCCATCTGTTACGTTCCCCGACGGGGCCAGGGGATGAGGACGGGGGAGGAGGCCGGGGGATGAGGCCGGGGGATGAGGGGGAAGTAACAAATGTAAAAATGTGTCCTGAGAGGAAAGAAAGATCAGGAAGCAAAACAATGTGTGAGGGAAAAACTAACGTCTTTTATTATCAAACTCAATCACAACTAAATCACTGAAAGAGGTAACTAAAAGTGCTGTTTGCAAATAACTGAGAAACACTAAACAACCAGGAATCAGAGAACAAAAGAAAACAGGTAATCAGGACACCAAACACCCTCCAAGCACCCTTCTTCATGGCAAGGAGTAAGACACACACGCACAGCTGCACAGCCATCTCGCTGACACACACTGGGCCACTGGCCCCGACTCAGCTCCCACTCTCCACTATGACTCCTGCTGCTAATTAGTAACTGGGTGCAGCTGCGTGCAGCCCATCTCCCCCATTTGGAGGAGGAGCGTTACCTGGAGAAAGAGAGAGAGAGAGAGAGAGAGAGAGAGAGAGAGCAGCACACTGTACAACACCACTAGGGTCTTAACACAAACTAACACCTTGATGGAACTTCTTAAATTTTGGCGCAAATGTCCACTTGGACTCAAGGATGAACTGATTAGATTTTGGTGGTCAAAGGTCAAAGATCAAGGTCAGTGTGACATCACAAAAGACTTTTTAGCAATTACTCAAGACTTCTCACAGCAATTATAACAAAATTTCACAAAAATGGTTCATATTTATATGATTCTGGATAAACAGGGATATAACCTGAAACTACTCTGAGTGGCGGAGGGATACAACCGCAAGGTGGTACATTTCTTTTTCTCCTATTAGCTACTATCACTGTGATAAGTCAATGATAGGAACTTTTATGTTGTTGCTGGCTGGAGCACTTTGCCGCCAGAACACATGGCATACTTGTTTGCTATCTCAGTCTGAATGAGCGCTAAATCCAGTGCCCAAACTGGAGGATCAAAATAGATAGCTTGTTAGCAACAGGAAGAGTTAAAAGGAAACAGTCAGGAGACAGATGGTGAATCGACAAGTGATCTTGTGTGGGAAACCAAGATGGATTGTATTCAGTTTCGTGATCTGGCCAACTCATACATGTTGTTGAGTGTAAACAAAAGCGTATTCAATCTCAGCTATATTTTATCCATACAAGAGACGCTTGAAATGACTAGTGTAAAAGGCACCTCGGTTGAGATTGAAGACGGCATCGTCCATAATAAATGTAACGGACATCTCTAGTGTTTAGTGAGAGACCAGACTAACTGGAGGAAACACAAAAACAATGAGTATATGCAAATTCTACACAGAATTAGGGCTCAGATTCAACTGTGGTTCTGTCATGCATTTGTTGAGCTCTTAACAACTGAATCTAAGAATCCAGCGAAGCAATGTAACAACAACTGATCTGCTCAATGATTAGATGCGTGACATTGTACACACTGTGAGTGTGTGCACCAGTTCTTACCGCGGCTGCCGTTTGAAGATTTATTTGGTGCCGTTTTCCTCTGAAAATCATAGATGCTAAACTGTGAAACACGGGCATGGCGAATGCGATTAAGGTAATTGTTTATTCCTTGGGGTTCAAATGAATAACATTACACACAAGGTTAATTATCTCAATAAAATACACTAACATAATCAACAAAGATCATGTCTTTGATTAGCAAACAAGAGTTCCATTGCTTTATTCCAATTAAACACATGATAAATGGCGTGTGACAATCTGCTGGCTCTGCTCACTATGTTTACACAGGAACCCTCTGAACTTCTTTTAAAAATCACAGTTTAGCAGTGACATACAGTATAAGTCACAGGCTTTACAACTGACAATAAAGTCACGGCTCATAAATCATTATGTCACGCTGCAGCTGTTTTGCTGTGTGCTGTGATAATGACTTATATTCTGACAGCAGGCGAAGAAAAACATTGGCCATTTACCAACTATTCATTAAGACCATCTCAAAATGTAGTCAACCTTCTGCAGCTGCGCTCAAAAAAATGATAAAACGTCTATCAGCATTAGTCAGGGCAGAGACGGAGCTACATGACAGTGCAGGAGGATACCTAGATGTCACACACCTCCACCGCATCCCTGAGTCATTAGCATCGCTTTGTGATGACAGCACCTGACACATGACAGGCAAAGGCCTTCTCTGCTGTTCATCCCTGGAGAGCACATCTGACTGACTCACTCATACACTGGCTGACTGGCTGACTGGCTGACTGACAGACGATCTTGCAGTTGAGGTCTGCGGTGCCACGCAGATGATAAACAAGGAGGACAAACAAGCTGCAGACTGGAATTAAAGAGTCAATGGAAGAAACTGGCACATAGCAAACTGCTCTGTTTGTTCGGTAAGTAGCCTCACGCCGCTACGCGCCAAAGCTGGAGCCGTTTGTGACCCAAGCGACTGCCCTCCCGCGCTGCCACTGCTCTGCTACAATCCCCCTCCAAACTTGGAAAGTCAGGAATAGCAGCAGAGAGGGAAGAGAAACAAAGACGCTGAAACTGAAAGACTCAGAGAGACTAGTGGCGCTCTGTGCTCGCCTGCCAAGTGGCACCGGCGCCACTGCGCATGGAGTTAGGTGCCAAAGCTTGTCAAACACGGGGCACCCATCCAATCCAATCCAGTGGCAGAGGGGAGGGCTGGTTGTCACTCATGTCACCTATATAAGAGCCTTCGCCGTTCGCCGCTGCCAGGCCATAAAACCACCTGCTATCGTCAAGATTCCTTTGTGGGATAAAAGCAGAAATTGCATGTGCACATTCACATCGAGGCAATGAGGAAATTAGATTACACAGGGGCCATGGTGTTTTGGAAAAACTCAAAAGCATTAGCGCTGGACTTTCAACATTCTGCAAATTCTTTCCATACCAAACCATATGTCAAGACTGCTGCATTTGTCCTATCCCATAAATAAAAAGGAGAGTTCTTGCTGAGCCAGTAAATTTCATGGTGCACAAAGTTTATATGACAAATGTGTCTCGTGATTGTAATTGGGGTTGGCTCGCTCGCAGAGGAGCTTTGTTCTGGGTGTTTACTGCGAAAAAGCACCTGAGGGATGTATAAGGAGAGTTGCCTTTTCAGTCGGTCACCGAGTCCAGACACGTGTTGTTTGTGCACTTCTTTGTGTGTGTGTGTGTGTGTGTGTGTGTGAGTGTATGCGTGCGTGCAGATGTTTCTTGATTGGGTTTTGGTGTGTCTGTGTGTGTGTGTGTGTGTGTGTGTGTGTGTGTGTAGGTGTGTGCGTGCGTGTGTGTGTGCGCGCTCAATTGCATGCATTTGCATAATCATCTTCAACAATGTTTCTCATTGTCAAAGCAAGAGACTATTAACATTTCCCACACATCAACATACCCTGCGTGTGTGCCCCTCCTCCACAGATAAATAAGTGAGATGTCCAAGAGAGATCATTATCAGAGAGGCTCTAATTCGATCTATCCTAATTAATTACCTGCCTGATAGATAGGAGTCAGGCCTGCCACACTCCAATAACCCAAGAGGGTGACAGGCTGTTCAAATCCCACACATCCTACACACAGATAGACAAACTTCAGACAAGTTTTACAGATAAAAACATAATAGAAATGTTGTAATAGCAAACTTAAACTGATAGTTAAAAAGTTAAGAAAGATCCCATTCTCAAATGGTATTAAGGGTCCCATATTTTACACTTTTCTGGTGTTTCATTTGAAGTGTTGATACATGCTTTTAAGAACTAAAAACCATCTAAATGTAGTGTTACATCTCCTCTCTCAGGCTTCTCTCTGGAGCTCTAGTAAGAACAGGTTGGTGAACCAATCAGAAGAGAGGAAGCTCTGAGCGATTGAATTAAAATACAGCAGATTTCAGGTAAACACTCGCAGAAACCAAATCCTGCAAGGTTGGATGGTGGATCAAGGTGGGCGGGGCTTGGGGCATGGCTGAGAGTGGTGACTGCTTTGTTATGACATCACAAAGTTACAGAAGTCCTGGCAGCTGGTTTTAAGGCTCAGTTTCTGAATACAGGCTGTGTGCATTTCTCTGTGGACTGAGCGCTTTGATACTTTCACAGTATTAATATAGAACCTAGACCTGCTTTATAATTTAAGAAGACATGGAAACCTCACTTTATACAGTATGGGACCTTTAAGTTGCAATCTGTACTGTCTGGAGATGTTCATAACAATAAAACATCTAAACAAACTACACCTCCTCCTGCCATCTTAAAGAGTCAGGTAAAACGCTACATGACCCCTCAGTCTAAAAAGGAAAAACAAGTACAGTACTGGTTACATACAGATAATGAGTACACTTATTAAAAGACAAGAGTGGTGATATTCTCTATTTTTTATGTTTAACAAATACAATGAAAAGACCAGAAACCAACAATGAACTGATCCAATGAACAGAATTACCTGTGTAGCCAAAGTCTGATCTTACGCCAGAACTCCACCGCTGTCAAAAAACTAAAAACACATCAAACAGCCACACGGCTGCACTGGGAGACATGTTCCAATGAACATGGGCACCACAGTTTATTTTGAGTTGATCCATCAATTCTCTAGCCACCAACTCCATGGCTGCACATCGTCCCCAACAAATGTAATATTTACTCTTGTTTTAGAAACAATACTGAGCCTTTAAAAAAAAAAAGAAAAACTATACATCTGTGCCTGGTTTTTAAAGATTAACTTCTTTAGTACGATCCAGTGGACTTGGGGTTGAGTGCCAGTTTCGGGAAGTCAGGAAGTATTGAGAGACAGACTAAAGCATTGTTGGTAATGTTGACATAAGAAAAATATAGATACCTCCATCCATATCCTTAAATTAAACTATACATGCAAAGGACTTTGATCAGTTCTCATTATCCAGAAACAAATCACATGTTTATACCTGGAGTAAATAAAAGTAAAATTACTGTGAAATACAGTAAAAAGGAAAAACAAACACTTTTAAAGCTGCACTTCAGGCCCTTCCTCGAAAGCGCTGTGTGACTGTTGTGTATCGATTTAGTCATGAACGTTCAAAGGGTGGAATTTAGAGGAACTAGATGGACAAATGGACACGCTGCTGTGTGGATTGAGGGAACCAGAGCGCAGGAAGCAGAGAAGCCAGATAATTTTCCTGTTAAAAAGAACTCATTTTCTCCTATGTAACCCTGTCAGTGAAATGATCCCTGTCTTTTTACCCCCTCACACTTCTTTATTCAAAGACATGCACCTAATAAGAGGATCAGCGGGCTCATCTGCGAGCTACCTAGATGACCAATGTCACATTAAAACCCAGTTAAACGCTACAAATAGAAAGTGGCATAGGAAATACGGCTGTACTGTAATCTTGTGCCGAACTGGGACACTACATGAGCAGGGAAGAAAAAAATAAGAGCAAACCAGCTCAAATTGGTTGAGTGAAGCACAATATATCTGCTGGTCACATCCTTTCAGTCTCCCCCCTTGTGTGTGTGTGTGTGTGTGTGTGTGTGTTCTCTGTCTCTGGGTTTCAGTTGAGTCTGTCAATCTCTTTGCCCTTATTTGCTCCATTTCCTTCATCTCACTCTTTCCATAAGCAGAGCAATCGCATGGGCAGAGGGTGCGACCGCCCCAAGCCGACAATCAGCAGGGGTCCCAACTGAGCTACTTTTCGGTACGTCCCTGATTGACTGACTGACTGACTGACTGACTGACTGACTGTCTTGCTCGTCCTTTCAACACAACCAGAATGAAGATGGAACGGATAATCAGTCTAACATTCCTGCTAGCTCTCCTAGCCTAACAATGGCTAACGACGAGGCTATCATGGATCAAAGCACAGCTTCCTCGTCCTCGTATGTTTCTACTCAGAGGACATCTCCAGGCCAGAAGAAGACGTGGATGAGTTCCACTATTTTCGTACACTGTATTCTGATTGAGCCATGAATCCAAATACTGATACAGTCCTACCTCATTGCCAACAACATGGATCAAGCATACACACATCTGACTTTTCAATAGAATTTACAAAGTCATTCTCATCAGCAGCGCCAGTGTCGAACCAGCCGTCTGAGGATCATGTAGATCATGTAGTGTTACATGCTCGGATGAGACTATCCGATCTCACTTTGCTGTGTGTTGAGCGGGACATAAGGCTTTACAAAGACAAAGTGGTTGACAGATTTGCCACGGTTAAGGAAATACACAAATGGACAACACTGAGACAGCAGACTGAGCAGGAACAACAACCAGTGAGCGAAACATCCATAATTAGTCTTTATTAAGTTACATTTTTTGGTTATGAAGAAATCATTCAGAATGTTAGATTAATCTGTTGTTTAACTGCATGTGGCACCTGTCTGTGTCACTACCTGTGGTGTTGCGCACTGTCTACTTTGTTTCTGAGTAGGCCTTGCAGTGATGTTGACTGCTGTGGCTATTTTATATTTGAATAGGCCTTTTATAGTATTGTAGGCCACTGTGTTTGTTTTTAGGGCTCAAGCCCTGAAGGGGAAGAACCCAGTTGTTTTTGTGTCATTTTTTATTATTTTTCAGCTGGATTGGCTCAATTGCCACGAGGTGGAATAGAAATGCCGTGCAAGTGCTTCCCAAGAAAAGCCCAACTGAGCTGATGGTGGTGCTATAATTCAAGCCGAAAAATGCAATTTTGGAAAGGCCGTGCCCCTCACGCCGTCAGTCAGATTGACTTGAAATTTGACACTCAATGCGCTCCACAAATTAGAGCTTAATGGTCCACCATGATAGATTTCCAGAGATATGACACTTACTACTATACCTGGAAATTATGTGTTAATGCGTCCCTTGAAATATGATAACAATTTTCCTGATGGTGCCTCTATAATTGATAGTCAAAAAAGTGAAAAACTTTAAAGGCTGTGCTCCCCACACAGAGTACTGACTTCAAATTTTACAGATTGATTACCATTTATAATTTTTTTTTTTTTTAAAAACACATTCTTGTCAACTCCTTCTAAACTGTAAGTCCAATTGCTACCAAATTATCTATAGATCATCACTGGACCAAGCTTATTAAAAGTTGTATGAAACTTGTTGATATCTTTATTTGTAGTTTTTAAGGTATTGACCGATAAACGACTTGTCCAATCATCATTAATCTGGGTAAAACTTCAAAGCCCAGTGCACAGAATTTCACCAGTTAAGGTGTGAATGCTTTGGGGGAAGGAATCTGAAGGGCCATACTGATTGGTGGAAGTGGCTGTGTTGTGTTTATAGATATGATAGTTCAGGATAGGGTATTTCAGCTATTTTTTAGTTGGTAATTTTGGAATAACTTTATCAGAAGGGCCCCTCGAGAATGCTCTGCCCCCTTCAGCGGTGGAGTCTAGCTCCACCACTGACTCTTTCTTGGACTAATACAATAGTGTCAACATCACTTTGCAATGAAATTTTCTTTTCTTCGCTTGGCAAAAGTTTCTTTGGCTGCAAAAATTTAAATAAATTTGAATTCTGATCACTTTTTGCATGAGGAAACATAATTATCTATTTTTAATAGAAGCATTTATGGGGATACATTATTTGTGGAAAAGCATCTGTGCTTCAAGCCTCAGGTCGGGTGTCTCCCTTCGCAATGATTGACTCACATCTGAGAGCTGCTCTCTCTTGCTCCTCTAGGCGCTCTGCTGACATCACAACCTTGGAGCCTACGGCCATTGTTACAAGACATTTTTCCCCTTTTTCTTTAAGCCTGCAGGGTGTTAATTAACAATTCAAGACATGTGTCCCTTTACATCTTTCAATATTTTCAGGGCCCATTGTACTTTTATATTCAACTAAGAAAGTGAAAGTTGTTAGCTTAGCTTGCTAAGGATTGCACTGATTCCCACTGACATTACTTTACATTTATGTTATGTCAACAGCTGCTGACTTATTGACCTCATGGTCCTGCACACTGCTGTGTTCATTCTACATTAAGGTGGTACAAAAAAAGGTGGTCTGGCTAGCATTAGCTGTTTTCCTTCATGCATCCAGTGGTGGGCAAGGAAATGACCAGTGTGTTGGGTAGTCCTGTAACCTCAGCACCAATCATGACAATATACAGATGCTCAAATCATTAAAGCTAAATTTCTCCTAACTGGTAATTACAGTTGTAGGATATCTCAGAACACAACACGAGACAGTGACATCCCAAGCAACCCCTCAAGGGATTGACAGACTGACGATATAACTGCCACACTGAAATGTTGAACATATAACCTCTTCACAGCTACACATCCCTCACAGTGAGACTCCCCACAGATACCTCAAACCTCAATACGATTAATTGTCTATTGGGCCGCAACAGGAGCAGAGAGAAAAGTGTGGTGACGTAGTATAAAGAGCGACAAAGTCTACGTCAGGAGGAGGTTGTGGTGGGTTGATGGGTCAACAAAACACAGGAATATGACATGGGCGAGCGGTGTTCAATTCCCATGTGAAACTACCTGTTTATATTATATATATATATATATATTGTAACCATGACAACCACAGTGGTGTAATGTTTAGGAAGTACTAATTTTAGACCCAAATCATGATCATTTCCCGAACCTAACCAAGTAATGACTGTTATTATAGTAACCATGGTGACAAAGATAGGTAGGCCACTGTCCGCTTGTTTATCATTGTAACCATGACAACGAGGTCCGCTATGCCTCCCCTAGGAGACACTCCTATGGCTCGTATCAGAGGTAACCTGTATGGTTGTTCAGGTCGGAGGAATTGTTGGTTTGTTTAGTAGAAACACGCTATATGTGTAGGTAGCAGCCGTGTTTGAATGTGTGTGTTAACTGCGTGTTTATTAATGTTACCATGGTGACAAAGGTCCAGTATGTCTGCCATTGATACACTTCTATTGCTTATATCCAAGGGCCTATATGGATGTTTAGGTTGGAACAAGACAACTTTGGAGTTACCACACTCCACATCTGCAGCCCCCTGCACCAAACAATACTGATTTCTTTACTGACGTTTTAGCGAACAAATATTTTAACTAAGTTTCATCTTTAAGAAAATAACAGTCAAAGAGAAAAGACACACACACACAAAAACACGTGTGTGATGTATTGATGTGGCCTGATTCAACCCCCACAGAATGTATCCTTCGTGTGTGAGTGTGTGTCAGTATGGATGTCAGAGGGGACAGACAGGGCGAGCCTGGAGGATCTGGAGAGGGTAAGACAGGCAGACAGAGCGACCGCACAGCGGCGCCACACTGTGTATGCCACGCTTCATAAGCTCTCATTACAGCTGTACAGCTAAACATGAGGCTGGATCACATACACACCCACACACACACACGCACCTGAACACTCACACTGGCAGATGTAATAACCCGTGGCTTCATTTGCATACATTTTATTGCAGACTTGTCAGCCTCCTGCCCGACACCTCCTGCCCTGCCTACTTTACATGAGAATTGGCGTCAAGCTGCAATTGCTCATCGTGCATCATCACAGGAAGTACCATAACACGCAAACACACACACATGCTTGGAGACACACGGAGAAACAAAGGACAAATAACACCACTGATTTTTAGAAACGAGAAGTAATAACTTATCCTGAAATTACCTTCATGATCAAATCCATTACAGTAACTGTCTTAATAGTCAAAATGATTTCTTTTCATTCACGTTTCTTTGTGTTTTTCAAATCTTAACGGCATAGAAGCGCGTTCTATGCTGAGGGCACATCCTCCACTGAGAGCGAGATGCAATCTTGATCCATGATTTTCACAGCTGATGTAGTTTAAAATGTCAATTTGTACCTGTTATCAAGATAAACACAGAGAGCTCGTGGCATCGTTAAATGATTTAATTTCATGGTCTAATCAGTGTGGATTTCATGGACAACAGCAGATCCATATCTGAGCACGTCTCGTTACAGCCTACCTGCCTTGGATCAGGCATTTGCTATTTGAATATTCTTAACTGATTTCATTGATTTTCCTTATTGTCATAAGCAGCTTGACACGTGTGAGCCATGAAAATGGATGCCCTTCATTTTAAAGATAAGACAATGTTGGATTTGAAAAAAAAAAAAGAAAATAATAAAATAAAAATCTAATCTTGAGGATGAGTTTAAAATCTTATTCCAAGTTTCTGGTTGAGCATTTTGATGTGAGCATTAGCATTCAGACGCTTGAGATGAAATAATGTCAAAGGTCTCCATCTGAACTGTATGACTAATTTAAAAGAGGTGCGACTTCACTAAAAGAGAGCAATGTGTCATAATAGCTCCCAGTCAATTTGCTCAACAGAGACATTGATCTACATTTGATCTACACTGCTCGTGGCCCCGAGGACTTGATTCCTCAACCACTCAGCGCTGATGAATCGGCTACTCCTGTCATAATTGACCCCAGACTCTATTAAAAGGCATCCCACCCTAGAACTGAACAGACGCGACCTTTCCTGAGCCTCCGAGGGAAAGAGAAGATGAAAATCAAAACTGCACTCCTCCCTAGGGGGATATCTGAACACTCTGAACGCCGTGGAGCTGCAGTTAACTTTTTTGTCGCTTCGCTTTTCAGGGCTGAGATTTTCCCTTTTGGCAGCACGCCAGAAGAGTTTCCCATGACATTTGGAACAGGTGGAAATACACACATTTCATTGTCAGCACACACACACACACACACACACACACACACACACACACACACACACACACAAACTTCCCTTCCTCTCCGCCACTGTCACAGCCACCACGTCCAAGCCCAAGCATGAGGGGCAAGAGTTGAGACAAGAAGGGTAATGGAAGGATTGATGAGGGGGGAGAGCAAAGGGCAGGAAGCAGATGGAAAAAGAGGGGATGGAGAAAACTGTCAGTCAGGAGTCGTGGGAGGTAGCAAAAGAGAGAAATGTGGGGAGACTTAAAGAAAGAAAGTGTTTTTCTGCTACTTTCCTTTCTCCTGCAAGGTGGGGAGTTGGTGGCATAAAGCCCTGCATCAAACTCCACCAAGAGTCAAATGAGGACAAAGAGATGTGTGTGTGTGTGTGTGTGTGTGTGTGTGTGTGTGTGTGTGTGTGTGTGTGTGTGTGTGTGTGTGTGTGTGTTCAAAATGTTAGCCAGTTCAAACACTCCAGAGAGCTAGCAATATCTGTCAGCCAGACTAAAGGCCAGTGAATGTGTTTGTCACTAAAAGCAACACTTTTGCGATAGACACAGTCATTTGATAAAGTGTTAATATAAAAAAAATTGATTTGTGAAACTTTAGATAAGTTTGTTTGTGTTTGCTTGTTTGCTGTTTGTGAGTTAGTCACTCACTCACAGTTCAGTTGCTTGCCAGAATTTTAAAAGGGCCATATCTGAGTCCTGTGTAAACAATGGTGATTCTTTACTCTGGGGAGGCCCAGACAAAGAAGCCCAAAGAGACAGTAATCCACGCCTTTGTCACCACACGGCTGGATTACTGCAATGCACTTTATGTGGGGGTTAGCGGGTCCTCCATCAACCGTCTCCAGATGCTACAAAATGCTGCTGCACGTCTTTTAACTGGCACACGCAAATATGACCACATTTCCCCCATTTTAGCCTCACTTCACTGGTCGCCCATACATTTTAGGATTCATTTTAAAATTCTTTTATTTGCTTTTAAATCTCTCAATGGTCTCGGCCCCTCCCTACCTCTCTGAATTGCTGCACCCATATTCTCCCCCCCCCGCTCTCTCAGGTCAGCTGATCAGCTGCTCCTGAGGGTGCCAAAAACGAAGCGCAAGCTGAGAGGGGACCGTGCCTTCGCTGTGGCAGCCCCTAAAATGTGGAACGATCTGTCTCTGCACATTAGACAGGCGTCTTCCTTGTCTGTTTTTAAATCCCTTCTTAAGACCCATCTCTTTTCCATGGCCTTTGACACCCTGTAAGATGTGATTTTATTTTATTGTTTTATCTTATTTTATGTTATTTTATTGTTTTCTCTTATTATATATCTGTTTTTATTGATGTTTTATGTCTTTTAATTTATCTTGTGTTTATAATTTTATCATGTACAGCACTTTGGTACCTTCTAGTTGTTTTTTAAAGTGCTTTATAAATAAAGCTGGATTGGATTGGATTGGATTGGAAAGTAGCTCATGGAAGAAGCCCCTCCCCCTCATGTGCAGACTATTGGCAGACACTACAATTTACAAATGTTCCCTGAATGCCTAACATGCAGGCAATGGCTAGAAGTCAAACGGGCCCGGGGCACGGGCCCCACTTAAGGGGGGTTTGGGGCAACAGCAGTGCACTGCATAGTGTCTTTATGGTAGGTTTAAGGGGGCTTAGAATTATCATTGCAAAATGTGCCAAAATGAGGGGCCATCGGGGGCCATTAGTATTAGTGAAAGCTAGATACATTTATCAGTTACACTGTACATATAAAAGATAAGAAAAACTTCAACAAAAGCACGCTGGCCACCACTTCTACTCTCATTAGGCATGAAAAAGGTAAGGTAAAATCCCTGTAGTCCATAATCCCACACACAATTTAGAAGGAAAACCTTTGACCTCAGATCTGAGCAGGTGCAACGAGTCAGCAATATTCATCTTTATTTTATTCATTCCTCATACTTCCTCTGAGCTGACTGTGGCACGTCACCTGTGTGGAGATCCGTGGCACACTGAGTAAGTTAAAGGAGCTCGGCCGTGTGTTAAGGGAGATAGTTTGAGGGTGATATTATATTAACTGCGAGTCGAATCCCATGCCTCGCAGCTCCCCCAGCGTCGTTGGAGATGAACACGAACAAGAACAAGGGAAAATGCTTTTCTTTCACTGATAGCACAAGTGATACACTATATGAGCACAGCCGATAAAGAGGGAATGAAGTAAATGAGAAAACAATGAGTCACCATGAGGGGCCTATTCTAAATCTTTCTTATATCTTTTCTAACTTAAGACAAATGCCAACTGGAGCCGGGAAAATAAACAAATGTTTATGTATGATATATTGGCACTCCTGTTTGTCGCCTTGCTGTTTCACACCGCTCATGTCTAATCGTCCCAGCTGTTCAAATAAAGCAGTCAAGCCACTTCAGTGGGATAAGTATCTGATGCATAGCATGCACTAATGTCGGGTTCAGAGACGGATTCAAGTGAATGTTAAGTTGGTCTGTTGGGGTGTATGACCTGACATAAGCCCAGCTAGATCCAGTGCATCAAACCTCTGTGGCGCAGTAATGGAGACAGCGCCCTGGCCTGCGTGCAGCGTCCAGAGAGGAAGCACTCTGGAATCGAAGCCCTGGGTTTTGGATGCCATTAATTTGCAGTGACAGTTTGGCTTTCATCGGCCACAGTGCTGCATAAGAGAGGTTGACCTTAATACCGCGCTCTGCCTCTTTTTTTATGTGCTTGAAGAAGGGTGGGGAAGGAACTGTCTCTCTTTACATACATTTGGTTAAACAGCAGCTGGCAGTCATCTGTAATTATACACCTAAGCCTGTGCATTATTTATGCCACCTTTTAAAATCCATTAAAAGTCATTTGGTCTCCTCCAAAACTTGTCATTATCGATTGACTTTAATGTAATTGCTACTTTAAGCCCTCAAAGATTTTCTGCCGGGTGATTAAGGATGTAGGCACTGCTGCAAGAGTGTGCAGCAAACATACGCTAATCAAGGCACTGTAAAACTCGCTAGCCAGGGTAGTATTTCACCTGGTGGTCAGCAGCCTAGACAGAGGCCTGGATTTAGTCTCTAATTGGAGTGGCTAAGAGTTTTACAACTCTGAGCCTCCAGACATGCTGTGCTCCTCCTCCTCAGCCAGTGATTTGTACACTAATCACTGGTGGAGGAAGTATTCAGATCCTTTAGTTAAGTAAAAGTACCAATGCAGCAATCTAAAAATACGCCATTACAAGTAAAAGTCCTGCTTAAGTAAAAGTACAAATGTATTAGCAGCGAAACGTAGTTAAAGTAAAAGTATGGTTTGCTCCCTCTGACTGACATATTATTATCTATAGCATCATTAGATTAATACTGAAGCATCAGTGTGTAAGCAGCATGTTATTGTTGCAGCTGCTGGAGGTGGAGCTTGTTTAAACTACTTTAAACAGGGACACCAGATACATAAATCTGAGAGGTCATGAGATCATTAATCAGAAAGGAAAGAAGAATCTGTTTTCTGTTTTTGGACTTTTTCTCCAATCTTTGATTTCAGTGAGATATTGGATCATTTACACATTTATTGAAATGAGACCATGTGACAAGTTTAGAGATTAAAAATCATAATCTGGTGGGGCAGTTAAAGATCCCATCCAATGACATCCCATGAGCAAAATAAACAGTCATTGCCAAAAATGTATTCAGACAGCCTGGGTTTCATATGCCTAAGGGAGGCAAAATAAACCCATAACCTTTTCAGTACAGAGAGGGAGAGCTTGCATTAGGACAACACTGCATCAGCCACTGTCAATTACAAGCTAACAAACAACATAAACACAGAGAAGATGCTAACTATGCTAATCCTTCTGATATGTCTGCTAATCTCTGATTTTAGTGCAGAACAAACTCCTCAACAACTCCTGAGTCTGGTTACTTTTGGATGATAGTAACGTGGTTTGCTAATCAATAAATAGCTATAGAGTTAACGTCAGCTAACATTACTCCCACCTTAAATTCATCAGGGAAATTTAGAAATATTAACGTTATGCCCATTCAGGGGTTGTTTTCACCTGCTGGCTGTGTCATACATTTCTATTGACATCTGGTTAGCCAGCGTTTGCCCTGCTTGTAGTAGTCACACAGTGTTACTAAACTGAAATGAAATTGTTCATTTATGCTGTGTGTCATCTTCATTTACTCCCATCCAGTAACATCTAGGCTGATGTCTACATGTATAATCTTCAATCTTCTTAATCTGTCAAAAGAAAGGTAACACTTGTGAGATTCATCAAGAGGTGTAAGCATCAGCCCAGATGTTACTGGCTCTGAGTAAATGAAGATGGCACACAGCGTAAATGAACACTTTTATTTTTTGCCTAACAAAAATGAGAGTGAATATCCCTTTGTAGTTATGCAGGGCCAGCCCAAAGCCTCTACTATACCATACTACAACATCTGAACATTACATGTCTCAAAATTGATATTGATATAGTGAAGCAGAGCAAAACTAGAGATTTTAGTGGAGGCATTTGTAGGTGAAATCTCATTTTCCACCTCAACCCTAAATAAAAAGTTCTAAACAAACACATAATAATAAAATTCAAACATATCTGATATATAAAATCCATATAGACACGCTGTGAATAAAGAGAAAGTAAGCGTAGATGAGCTTCCAGCCCCAATTTCTGTTTTTCTTTTCACTTTTTATGTTGGAAAACCATGTTAAAAAAATATTAATCACAGTGAACCCAACTACACACTGCTTTTTGTAAGACGGAAGAAGCCAAAAAGCACTCCTTTAACCTTTAACAATGTGTTGTTTTTAAAACCTTATTATATCGTCCATTGTACTTTTAAATCTTCATCTTCAAAGTAACTAAAGCTAAAGTCAAATAAATGTAGTGGAGTAGAAAATGGACTGCACTTATGTAGCTTTTCTAGTGTTATCGACCAATGAAAGTGCTTTGCACTACAAGCCACATTCACCCATTTATTCAGTCATTCATACACTTTAACACACACTGATAATGCATTCAGGGCAATTCAGGGTTCAGTATCTTGCCCAAAGACACTTCGACATGAAGACTGGAGGAACCGAGAATTGAAACCACCGACCTTCTGATTAGCAGACGACCCTCCACTCTACCTCCTGAGCAGAAGTAGAAGTAAGTACTTCCCACTGAAATGAAAGTATTTCCTTCCTAAAGCTGTAAATTAGAATATAATGGAAATACTCAAGTAAAGTATGAGTACCTCAAAACTACATTTAAGTACAGTACCGATACAAAGGAGGCGGTTTACTTCTCCAGTAGTTTCTGTAAAATTTTTTAAAAAAAACTTCATGCTGTGATTTGCTGAACTAAAATGAAGCAGCGTTCTTAGCAAAAAAACATTTGACCCATAAGCTCAGGCTCCTCAAAACAACATTTTTTTTTAAATTCAAAAACACAATTAACAGCTCACATCTGTGTCTGACTCTCCTCATTAAACTCTTTGCAAAAGCGAGAGAGTGAGAGAGAGCAATCAATACCGACATCATAAGCATGGCCTTGCCGGAGTGGCTGTCTCAACATTATGTGTTGAACATTTAACATCATGAGTCACTGGAAATTTTTCTGGGGGGCTTATTAATTCAAAAGCAAGTCCAGCACAGTGTGATGCCACCCAGCAACTCAGTGATCTGAAGCTAAACGGGCTGTCAATTGCTTTAGTATGACTATTTAACTGCAAAATGTTTGAGCCCGAACTAAATGCAGTGACATTGGAGAACGGCTGTAGGTGTAGGGAATGCTAATGGTAATAGATATGAGAACAGCAGAGCCGTGAATGCTGCCTGTGTATATAGTTGCAGTATATCAATTGTACCACTGTTGTTATGCACTGAAGAATGAACAATGTTCATCCATTGCGATCCAGAAATGGAAGTGTTCTTATTCATTTTGGCGCTGGTAAGAGGAGGTATTTGCTTTATATGACAGGTAAACCCACAGAAAGTTAAGTAATGAGCTTCTCTAGAGCAGTGGTTCCCAAGCAGGGTGTGGGACCTCCAAGGAAACACAAAACAAGTCTGACAGGTCACAGGTCACGAGATGATCAACAAGATGGGAAATAAGAAAACAAGGCTAGTAATATGTGAGTAGCCCCGTGAACCAGCAATGCTCATTGAAAGGAAAATCTGACTGTATGAAGGAAAAAAGTTCAGTTGAAATAAAAGTTTATTTCTGATCCTTTTCATTTGTGGTGAAGTAAATGTAAAAGTTGACCAGAGGGTGGTGACAGAAAGAGGGTCTTTGGTGACCTTTATCATAAAGGGTCATCACATTGTTAGCGAGTGTCTGGCAGCTATGCATAAACTTACATACATAGTGTGAAGATGGTGTGAGCAGACACACACACACACACACACACACACACACATATATATATATCGATCTTTGGTAACTTTTAAAGGAGCAGTTATGGATATGTGGTGAATTTACTGTGTATTTTTCAAACCAAACCAGACAAATCCTTCCAGCCACATGTAGGCTTAATGACCAGTATTACAAAAACTTGGCTGTGGCCCAATGTACAGGTTTTATTATGAAATCATTATGAATTTTTGGAGAGTTTTACCTCAAAAAATTAATCAAATGATGTCATCTGACAAAAGGAGTGACAAGGGGTGCAAAGACATTGCTTTGCTTTAAAGAGTCTCAAGCCAAACACATTGGCAAGCAGAGCACTAGAATGACAGCTCTGAATCACCCCAGACTCCCTCTAATCTCACACCGCTCATATTAGCAATCTCTCACTCTCATCCTTCACCCTCAATTTCCCTTCATGTACCTAGTTTAGTCTAATCTACACTGCTCTGCAACTGAGAATCAAACTGTGTTTTGTTTCAAGCAGTAAACACATCAGATGAAGTGTAATTGGGCACCAGTTCAGAGATGACAGCATATGTAGCAGCCACCTGAACAGAGTCCAGGCCAGGCCTGGGCAAGGGCTGGTCTGTTGGGGGGGGTCTATACACCAGACTCCCATGGTACCAGCAGATGGCTGAGAGGCTGACCATGTATGGCGATTCAATCTGCTGCTATTATCCAAGGTGGGCCAACTTCCTCCTGCCAGCAGGTTATCTCTTTCATCATGCAATCGCTCTCCAAAACTAATGTCTCCGGTGTGTATCGGCTCTGATGTTGTGTAGCGCTGCTGTGGGTGGAGAAATAGGAGAAGTTGTGAGTCATGCTCACAATTTCAGGAATAGCACTTGATTGCAAATGGAGAGTACTTGGGAGCCTCGCAAAAAGGGGACTAGATGGGCTTCCTAATTTCTCCCAGAAATTTACATGTCCGTGTTTGAGAAGAGATGATGAATTTTGAAATGTTGAAAGGAAACAGAAATATGATCAAATGAGCCTGAGCATACAGTATGTGCAATAGAGATGCATGTGTATCCATTTGTTTGTGCTTGCTAGTGCATCCCTTTAACTCTGTATATGTGTGTGAGTGTGTCTGCAAAGGTGGTGATTCAATTGAACAAAACTAACAGAAAAAACAATCAATTACTTCCATAGGCCAAATAAATATTGGCTATCCTGACAGAGCTGGTAACAGAAGGCCTGAGAGGCAATTGAGAAAAAAATTTCCACTTTCTAAGTCTGATCTAAACTGTTTTCTCTCCTGTGTTTATGACTTAAGAGTAGGTGAAAAAAGCTTTTGCCAGGATAATTTTTCTCAGTTACTTTTCCTTTTTTTTTTTGTCTGGAACAGCCACGGACGCTACATCCACAAATTACTGTGAGTGAGTGAGTGAGAGAGAGAGTGAGTGAGTGAGTGAAGGAGTGAGTGAAGGAGGGAGTGAAGGAGGGAGGGAAGGAGGGAGGGAAGGCCAGGAAAAAATTTATGGAGTAGCTCACACCTGGTACTTCCGATGGCCAGTCCAACTATGGAACAATTTATAGTGCAAACAAAAATGAACTCAGATGTGGACTTTCGCTGTCGGCGCTCGCTCTCCTATGACTATAGCCTATTTATTGAATTATTTTATCAGTGAATTTATTGAGTGTGAACATTTTCACACAACAGCTATGTGGCTGTTTACACCCATATGGAATGCCCACGCCTTGGTTCCTGTATGGTTAAAATGGCGTAGAGGATGGCATATTTGTGCCGTTTCATTTCTTATATTTAGACTTAGTTCACTAACTTCACAGTTCACTTTTTCGTTTTTGTTTTTTTTTTATCATTTGGCTTTTAGTCTCTGTTTGTTGTTTAGGCAACAATGCAACTACTTGGTTAAGTTTAGGCAACAAAACTGTTTGGTAGGTTTAGGAAAAGATACACAATGTTAATCACATGTTAGAAAGCTTTTCTGCCAAAGTGTCCAGGACAGCCTACAATGACACTGGGTGCTTGTCTCTGCCATGCTATATACACCCAGGTGTGTTTGGCTATCTGCCCCAGGTGCAAATAGCACCTGCCAATTAAGAATCACCAGGAAGAAAGCATGAATCCCTTTTTTCGTGTGACAAAACTTATATTTCCACCTGTTTTACAGGTGAAAAGAAATTAAGGAATATTAGAAAGTTTGTCTTGGCAAAACCTTTTTTTTTTTTTTTTTTGAAAATGGATCATTTTTTCTCACATGCCTCTCAGGGATACCGTAGAGGGTACATTGATATAAATCAATATTTGAGTAAACAAGAAAACTACAAAGTCCCTCCTGTCAGGAAAAAGCCAGAAAACACAACACAGCTGTGTTTTCTGGCCTTGTCTGGAGATTCCCAAGGAAGGAGCCACAGATGATTCACACATAAGCACGGCTTAACTGGAAACAGCAGCGCATTTACCTCTGTAAGAGTCCGTAATGAAGGCCGGCCACATATCACTGTTTAATCTTCCATGGCGCAGTTTCTATTAGAAGCCAGACAAATGATGGTAGGTGAGGAAAAAGAAAGGTCAGCCGATTCTCTGGCTCATTGATTGTCTGATTTTCTACCTAGGTTGTCTGTGTGATCTTACATCTGATTTTATCATCTGAAGTATTGTTTGTCACTCGTCAGGAGCACACTCTGACAGCTGCTGATCATCCACAGTGAAGGTCATCTGCAGTTACAAGCGGACTGCCTGTATACACACAAAGCTGACGCGTGTGTACACAGAAACCTCTACAAAAACACTGTAATTGAACCACCAAAATAAAATACAGCACTACATGTCCCGTCTTTCCCTGAGGTTGCCTTAGACTTTCTAGCTGTCTGTCATTTTGACGGACAGGCCCCAGAGGAAAAATCTTTTGCGTCGAACAATCTTTGCTTTAACTCTTTAGAAAGTAGTAAGATTTCAATTGTACATCTTTTTGTGATCACTTCAATCTCAATTCCTGCTCCTAAAACCCCCTTAGGAGAAAAGATGACATGATGAGAGAATGAATTTTTGAGACTTAGGTGAGACAGATGGATATCGAACAGAGAGATTACACAGGGAGAAATGGAAGTAGTGGTTGTGATCTCATCATTGTGTCAACAAAGTTGTTTTTTTGTGTACTATATTTAAAAAATCTGTCATTTTAATTCCCCTTTCGTGCTTTATATCTCATGTATTTTGCTTCATTTGAAGTTGCATCTGTTGCTGTGTAAAAGCAAATGTCACATGAAAAAGTCCTGAACAACGCGCAAGAATGGA
The DNA here is from genome assembly GCF_002260705.1 of Seriola dumerili. Lineage (NCBI taxonomy): Eukaryota > Metazoa > Chordata > Actinopteri > Carangiformes > Carangidae > Seriola > Seriola dumerili. The sequence goes on along the minus strand of NW_019174305.1, from coordinate 4,043,843 downwards.
GCAAAAGAGAGTCGCCATTTCCAACTGAAGTCCCTCCCCTTTTAACTCCTCCACTGCCACACCAGTATACAGTATGTTACTTTCGCTTTCAGCCATGCTTAATGTTGCTGTGTGTCACTTCATGACGTCATTATGCAACAAATCGTGATTTTTTTTTTCCATTATAAAAATATGACTTTTTTCTCTCATAAAATTGTGTTGATATTATTGTGAACAATACATTATGGCACAACCTGACGGCATGTGTTCACCAGCTGAGTGTCAGGGAGCCGTATCTAGGCTGGGGCTTTCATCAAAAGCAAATGAGCTGTGTTTCATCTAAACTGGGTTGGGAAAAAAGCAGACGAGGCTTCCACGCCAACAAGAACCCCGACCAGGCCAAATAAATCCCACCCCCAAGAAATCCAAGGAACAAAAATAAAAACAATAAAAAAATTGTTTAAATATATATGTTCTACTCTTATTATTTACCTAATGTACATGCACTTGTTTCATTTGAGCTCAGTGTGAGAGTTTCTACAGTGTTTGCTGTCATGTACAGTCATGTTTCTCTGGAGGAGAGAGGGTTCACACCTCGTCAGGATAGCTGGCATTTTTAGACATAGGCCCTATTTTCCCATCTTTTTGGGTTTATGTGATTAATCGGGACAAAAATCTTGGAACCAGTCCGATATTTAGCAAGAACGCCATAACCAATAACCGCTTAACAGCTGCTGCAATGTAATCTACTGCGGCTTTTGTCTGTGTAGCACATCCACTTAAGTGCTTGCTTTTGGCCCTGACAGGTTCAGATTGTTAGTATAAGTGTCTGACAACATTAGGATGGAATAGGATTCCTACAGAGATAGACCATTTTGTTAAAAGAGCCATTCGCCACCAGAATCCAGTGACAAAAACGGTAATTTTATCTTGCAGAAGAGGGGAGTTGCAGGGTCACAGTTGCCTTGATTGGTTAGTTTGTTGGTGTGCCTTTCATTGATGGGAGAAGTATTCAAATCTCCACCCACCCCGTCTATGTGCTGGAGACAAGCCGCCACCTCAAAGCAGTCAATTTATGAGAAACATGGCAGTGGCTTCTTTTAACCGTATTTTGTGATGAAGCATGATTAAATCGTGACCAATAAAAATACCATATTCATGAAAAGTAAACTAGCTTAGATCAATATACAATCTATGGTTAAAATTGGGATAACACCCCTACCTGTAGTAGCTAGCGTTAGTTCACAGTGTAACGTTAGCCTAAATATACTGCGAGGCAATTCAAAATTCAGCCCCTGAGAGAGTAAACAGAAAACTTTAATCAACATCCCAACATCTGTGCATTATCTATCAAGGGTGTTAATGTATGTTGCTATCAACCGGTTTTTAACTATATGTAAGTAAGCTGAAAACTTCACCTGCAACCTTTTCACTCCACAACTTCAGCTAACTTGCGCCACTTGAAAAACAATGGTCCAAGAAGCGGTGTGCTGTCAGCTGCTGATGATTTTATGTTATTAGGCCACTCATGCAGTCGACCACTAATTAGTGAAGCTGAAGTGAAGTGACAGCCTACGTGACCAATGGGAAATTAATTGGCATTGTGTGCTTTGTTTCTGAGCCACTCTTTATGCTTGCCGCTCCGGTCTGTATTTCAAATGAGTAGAAGCACTGTTCCTTTTTATTTAATTTTCATTTTTCCATTTCATTTTTGTTACAACTTGCTATCTCTGGTTTCACTTTGTTTTCCTTTTTTCTTTGTCTTTTAAAGCCAAGTGGGCCAAGTCTTATTGCTAAATATGTAATTACAATACATAATTAACTATATTACAGTTGCTCTAACGAGGTGTAATGGTACGTGTATTTGTCCCGAACCATTCAGTTTAGGATGTTTGCTTCAGTAATGTTATACCCTGTGACCCAAACAATTACTCACTAAAAATACATATTTTTTTTTTATTTATAACAATTACTTCCAAAAAAGTGTATAAATCTCGTACGTGTGGAACAGATATCAGAGCGAGTTTTACCCGGAAAGTTTTGTCAGCGCAACCATTGATCTTTTATCAGCTTTAACATGCAACATGCAACACGGTTTAGTCTCAGTTAATTACAGTAAAAATGGTCAACAATTAGTGTGTAACTGTATGCCGACACTGTTCAACTGAAGTCGCATATGGCTGTGGACACACTTCCGACATGTCATTTAACCCCTGTATGTGTTGATAAGAATGAGACAAAAACAGGAAAGTGAGACAGTCTCTCACTCCAGATTGAGACTGTGCCAAAGCAGTAACTAATGCTACTGGACTGTTTATCACTGCGGATATGCGACCATACTGGAAGAGAGAGAATATAATATAATGTGAGACATGAAAGGAGTTTCCTGTGTATAGTGCAAGACAATGTTCAGATCTCACCACACACCAAATCTCTGGAAGTTATTCTTAGTTTCTGCTTGCTAGTTTCAATTTTTCAAGGTAACTTCAAGAAGCTGTATGCACAACGTGATGTTATTCCAAAAAAGAATAGAATAACCCCTATGAAGCTGACGTGGAGAGAGTTCTGAATTTTTACAGTAATATTCTGTTCTAGGCACTGATCCTCATGCAGTTCAGATTACATCCCCAGTGCGCCTGCCAGAAGAACCAGCAGCACCCCCACCCCCATAACAAGATCCCCAAGCTCCGACAGACACGCTACACAGAGTATGCAAGTCAACGTGTGTACGTCTGTTTGTCCATTTGGGTCTGTTTTTGACAGATTTGTTACAGAAACTAAGAATAACTTGTAGAGATTTGGTGTGTGGTGAGATCTGAACATTGTCTCGCACTCTACAGAGCAAACTCCTTTCATATCGCACGAAATGTATTTAATAAAAAGCTCAACGAAAAAGATCTCAGCGTGCTTTCACACACCCCACGGAAAAACACATTTGTAAACCTGATCTATTGTTCAGTGTTTTAGTATCATTGCTTTACAATCAACTGCATGACTGTGTTTTTAAAAGAGTTTCAAATAGCAGCATGTTTTCCGCACAATATCCCACTGACTTTTCTGTATTTCCTTTCAACAGTTTCCATGAGGATAAAAAAAAACATGGACCATTCTGATTTGATTATCTACTTTATAAGAATTGGAAAAGTGAACTAGCTTGTCCTTGTTCAAAAGTATTCAGAGTGCTCTCAGGCCTTTTATTTGCTTATGATGTCGGACTGTTTTCTCACAGAAAATACAAAGACTGCAGAGATATTACAGAGCCATACAAACTCTTACAATATGAGAGTTATCTTCAGGAAAGAAAAATAATAATGATGTCATGTTTGGACTCAATATGGTGATGCTGGACAAATTAACAGCTAATATTATGCAAAGAACATCAATATGAATGCCTCCAGAACAGAGTTATATCCAAATATTTAGCTTAGCTTACCTTAACTTAGTTTAGCACACACTGTAAGCAGAGGGAAACTGCTAACCTAGCCTCCTGAAAAGTGAAAGGATATACCTGCCAACAGCTTCTGAACATAGCTGCATCTTTAACATCTACAAATAAAAATGTTAGATTTAGTCGTTTCAGGCTAAGGGGAGGTTATGTTGGAGTCATTAAAACCACTGGTCACATTACCTGAAGAATTCTAAGGTGATTGATTTGATTTGATTTGATTTGATTTGATTTGATTTGATCGAGAAAACTTAACAATAATTTGCTGCCTGTTTGATTTTAATTTCATTAATAAAATCATCACATTTAGAATAAGTAACCTAAATAGCATATCATAGCTTATACTGTATATTTTCATTATCTACATTAACATTCCTCCCCCAATTAAACATGTGCTGTTGAACTGTGCTTTCAATATGGCTACATGCCGGAGAAGAAAAACTTATGTCCTGCCACAGAAAAGATGCTGACGGACTAAGAAGCCCAACGGCGATGTGAGGTAGCCAATGGGAGCTAGATTAACTGGCACTGTTTGCAGCCAAATTATTTGCATTTTCTGAAAGACTTTTCGGTGATTAACATGCTACACATCTTGGAAGAGTGAATTGCACCTCATTTTTTACAAGTGCCAGCCACAAAATACAATCATTTTTTTCACTTTGTTTGATGTACAGATGGAGAAGATTGATGAGCAAAACTCATGTGTTGTCGGTCTCTGAGATGTTGGTAGTTCTTGTTCAAATTATCACTGCCAAAAGAAAAAAAAATGAATGAGATAGTTGATATATTATAATCTTAACCCTGATTATGTTTATTCTCTTCTTTTTACATGTGTACATAGAAACTGTGCTATTGGAGTCAGACGTCTATAACTGCATGCCTGAGTGTGCAGTGGAATAAAACCCTGATCACTGTGAAGATGCTGTTGATAATGATCATGATCACATTCATAATAACAAAGACGGGTAAATATCACATTAACATTTAGAGTGGCATAAATAGTGTAATAAATGTTATTTTATTTTGCCCCACCCCCAACCCCATTTCTTTGCGTGCATTGGGAAGGTTGATTTAATGGAGGAATGGACCTCTGATGATGGATTGTAGTTTGATGAGTCAAAGACTGATGCAAGAACAGAAGTACCCTTAACGACAAAGGGCTCAGAGAAGCCCTTGTATGAGAATGCCCCCAACATCTGTTGCAGAGTGTTTGCTTTTAATTATGCCATATGTTAATTGTTATAGAGTGACTCGAAAGCACTTGGTGATTTGCTGAAATTGATGGCATTGCTTTGTCCTGAAAACCTAAATACAGAGAGAATGTACTGAACGTATGCAAATATCAAAAGGAAAAGTGCTGATTCTGTTTAACGTCTCTCAGTTCTTGCGTTCAGCCAATCTTTTGTGCATTAATCAAAGTGGTTGGTGTTCCAGTTGTGTTGGTTGTGATTAGTTTATTAATCAAATAGAGTGAAGCCTGCATTTCCAACTCATTTGTCTGTTTGGTATAATTCGTGTGTATCTGCAGAGCTGTATGTTTTCTGAATTTGCTTGTGTTTTTCTATGTGTTTTCTTAAGTTGCAGTGCGTTGAGATCTCAGGGCCACCGTATTCATTTGTTTGGCTCATGCATGAGCATGAAGACACGCGTGCATATCACACATGGGTGATGCAAAACACAGCCCTGCCAATGGTCTCACACTCACTGACCTAATGCGCCAAGAAATGTAGAACCGAGTAAATAAAGACATGGAAGAAGAAGATTAGTAAACACCACAAAATTTTAAACGTTCCAAACATTTGCTTTGCAAACGTTTTATGAGGAGATACATGCATTCATGTGCAGTCAACACATTTGTTTGACCTGAAGGCTGCACAGTGTTGGTGGGTAACAGTGAATAGAAACAATTTAAATTTTTGTTTGTTTCCAAGAAAACTCAACATGGAACCTTTAAGGTAAATCAACCTCAGCAGTTGAAATTGTCTTATTCTGTAACTATACTGTGACCCATAGACACTTTGGTGTGTACTCGGATTGTGTGCTAACAAGCGGCTAAATCAGACTACAGAGGTTGTCAAGAGTGTTAAACATCTTCGAAGCGAACATGAAAACCGATCTACTCACCAGTCTACCTTTACAGCCTTGCTGTGTCTATACTCATGTTCTTACAAACTGTTACTGACTTTGTAAGAGGATTAGCTTTTGTAGAAGAGGTCAGGGCTAAATCAAACTACAAGATGAAGTTTAGCGGTGGTGACGTTGACCGAGGTGTTGGTTCGTAGCCTAACATTAGCTTTTTACTTCTGGTGTGTTCATTGTGGTGAACATTGTGTTCACCACAATGAACGTTGTGTTCGAAGTGGTGTTCATTAGTGAAGATTATCCTGCTGAACAAAACACGTATCATGAACTGTTGTTTGTCACAGAGCTTATTTTCTGCAGTAATCCAAAACGCCCATGTAACAATCCCATTGGTTTTTTCGTCGAGGGAACCGGGGTGACACTAACATCCATGTTGGCCTACAAAAATACATCTCTGCGCTACTCTGTTCACATTCTGCACATTAAGTGTAAGTCGACCTCCTGTTATTAAACGTGTTAAACACCAGGCTGGACCCAGCATTAAGTTTGAATGTATCCAGCATGAAGTTAACCTTACACTGTGTCTTCTCTGTGTCCTGAGCCAGTAGCAGTGACCGTCTCCCCTTTAATTACAGCACTGCTGATCGTCTGTTGTTCTGAATCCTTTTTATGATATGGCACGTTGTTAAAGGGACATTTTGCTCCCAATTATGTGGATGTCCACAAGTGCTGGCGTTCTTTGTAGTCCATTAAAATTATAACCCCGGTGGTGCCATTTATATTGACAGAGAAATTGTCACTGTCTTGCAAAAAATGGCCTGCTTCACAGTGCCAGCATCTTCATTTAAGCACTATGAGGATTGCTGTGGTCACTCTCAGACCGGCCCAGGTGGTTTAGCTGACTGCTGGCTTGTGTTCGATGTCACTCCGTCTACTGACAGATGACAATGCAGGTTTTTCTTACAATTTACGCTTAGTAGCACAAGATGTATTTAACAATCATAACAGCAGCAACTTACTGTCTGACTGACAACAAAAAAATACAGATTACAAAAACACCCACTAATCAACAGCCTTCTTTATCTTATTTGCACTGTTCTATTGTTCACATATAGGCTTTGCTTAATGCATGTCCACATCTGCAGTAAATTGACTCAATTTGCATGAACAGTACATTTGCCGGTTGAGACTGCTCAACTTTATGTGGGGCTACAGTGACACCTCTCCATCCTGCTTTATTTGAACACCATCCCCAGCACCAAGTACACCATCACCTTGAGGGATGACAAGCTGGAGTGTGAAGAATTCCAGGCGTTCCCTATACTGAGACGATGGTATAAGCGCTATCATTATTTCCAGAACACCTTCCATATAGAGTTTAGCTGAGTGCAGTAGTGAGTGTGGTAGTGCAGTAGCAGCTCTTCCATTCTTCACTCCTTTATATTTCAACTGCCAGTGTGACATAGTGTGACTGTCCTGCTATTAAAACCTGTTTGAACATAGTACTTGAGCGGCACATGTATAGCCACACTAGCATTGTGTATATATTGGCATTGCTGCTACCTTACTGATAAAAGGAAGGGCTTTCATACAACTTACAGTACTGGCAGATGTGAATGACAGATACTGGTAATAATCACGTATTAATCATAATTGGTTGAACTGTATTTTACTTTTGCATCCAGAGCAAATAAAAAAAAAATTTAAAAAATCAACTCAGATCATGCGGATGTCATGGGCTATGGGAATCTGAAAGGTCTGAGCAGGAGGGTGGCAGAAAATGCGATGCTGTGTCTTCCTGGATGCCCAAATTGCAGTGCACTGCAGGATTGCTAATTAGAGATCCCTTTCCATGGCTTTCCTCCCAGTCTGGTCACCAAACCAAGCAAGAGAAAAAAAAAAGAAAAAAAAAACATTTTGTAAAGAAAATCATCATTTTGTCAGGGCTGGTGTCAGGGATGTCACTACAGTTACTGGGATGTGTTATTTCAGCCTTTAAACCCTGTTACAGGACAGAGCCTGTCTGAAAACGAATGATAGTTACGCATGACAACTCTAATGCTGTGATCACAAGGTACAGGCAACTGTACCAACCTCACACTGCAAATGGTCATTCAAGAGTTACTGAGCTGTGGCCCCTTTTATAGAGGTTGAGTCTTGGAGTACTACCTTATGCCAGATACCTTATACTATTATATCTTTTTATTCATTACTGTCATATTCCAATTGTTGAAATGTGTGAATTCATTTGACATTTCCCTCGGAACAACTTTGTGTTATTTTCATTCTGGTGATATACCAAAACCATTTTTGTTAATTGTTAATTTTATCCCTTATAATTCACAGTCTTGTCAATACATAAACATGGTTCTAAAAAAACGCCTATCATTCGATGTTCAGTTATTACCTGCTGATCCTTGAGGGCTGGTATCAATATCAGTTTTGCAGACTGTGCAAAATGCAAAGTGGGGGGCAGGCTGGAGATGTGGAGGCATGGCCGTCTCTCCTGGTAACTTTCTAGAAATTTGTACAGCACATGTACTCACCTCTTTTTTCAGCCGTTAGTGCCACGGTCTGCTCTGCTCATTGTGATTAGTGATTCGGCTCAAATAATTTATATTATGAATGCTTTGAAAGATGATGTTTAACCATCTATGAAACATGGACTATATGATTTCATTAGCCAACTTAAATAACTGATGAACAAGCACGCTATCTTGCAAATACATACATAATAATACATGTTATGTTACTCCCCAGTCTGTTTACCTTTGCAAAGGAGCTCAGACAGTGGTCCTCACTTGAGGAACCAGCCAGCCAAAATGAGGAGGGGGGAACATAGACACAAAAACAAGGTCAAAGGTGATGCCATCAATTTGCGGATTCTAGCTACTGTCTCTTGAAATGACATTACACATTTGTCATTCATCCACACTGAATATTTTTTTCATAGGTGAGTAGAGGCAAGGGAAATGAATCCGGCCTTATGAATGGTTGAACTCTTCTTCCGTGTGTTTATGTAGGCTCCTGATGGAAACGCACTGGGCAAATTTCAGCGCTGAAATGAGTGGCTGACAACTCCACAGATGATCCCATGGCAATGAAACCAGATAGTTATCAACATGTAACTATAATCTCAATTAATTCAATTTTAGGATCAAGTTTCATTACACATTTTCTGCCACACGCTGGCATCAGCGAAAGGAATCTGACAATTTAGAACAACGTGAAATTCACTGCAGCTTAGTGACAGGGTATCGGTTGGCGCTGATGGCCAGTAGAAGCGCAAGAGCTGCCATTTGGCTCTACCTGTCAGCTCCCAGCAGCTCTTGTGTTGGATACCAATGGCAGGCAGTGGTGCTGAATTGCTGTTTCATTCAATTGCTGTTTTATATAAGTACATTCTGTTTCTTGGAGGCTAAAAGAGAGAGAGGGAGTAATAGAGAGATCAACTCCACCCTTAAGCTCTTGCAACCAGGTGTGTATGTGCAAGTATTGGTAAGACCTTACACTAACATACATAAATGTGACATGCATAGACTGCACATTGGCTGATTATCTTTTATCTGTATCTTGGTTGGTGTACAGTGCATGGTCATTTAGGTTTGACCAATATTTTTATCCGGTGTTGAAATATAAAACAGCTTCTTCACAAACTACAATTGTGGAGAATAGCATTGTATTGTAATTGCTGTGCTACATTCACTATATTAGTATGCAAATGGTGATGCTGGCTAAGAGTCAAAATGGATGGTAGAGAATGGTAAATTAAACAAAATTAATGACAATAATCACAATAATATGTGAAAAATATTGATAAAAAATAAACATTTTCACACTTGGATGAAACCGTCTCTTCAATATATAGTTGTAACATATTGCGAAGGTCATTTAGTCAATTGTACGACCTGGTCATCTAACTTTATGGCATAACAAATTGGTTTTCCAACTTTGTTTGTTTTTCTATTATTGTGGAAATCACCGCCACGATTGTCGCCAATGTCCCCTGCTACACAATAGAACAATGGAGCTGAAAAGTAAAGGAAAAGGTATTTGTGGGCTTAAAAAGTGCTATGTAATCAATGTGTCATTCAATGTCAGAATTGAACCTGTCTCAATTGGTAGATAAAAGCTTGAATCTGTGTCAATCTCTTTAACTTTATCATTTAAATGTTGGCAAACATCAACAAGACCACTGTATTCCATTTCACATTGTATTACTAATAACCAAATTGCAACAGCCAACAAAGCAAATAATAGGGTATTAATTAACAGCATTACAAATTAAGAAGCCAGCTTTTCTTTAATTTCAGAAAAACAGATTCTTCATTTTTAGCTTACTGCAGGCCTAAACGGTGCTTACTCCATATTAGCATTGCAATTGCCTGGATTCAATCTTGTTTAGCTAAACCCTTGCCAACAGTGCCAGGGGTCCACATTTAATTAAGCTTGGTAATAAATTATCAAAGAATTCAGCTCTGAATGTCTCCACCTCTGGGCATGGACTGGCTTTATAGTTACATGCAGCTAACTACACATACTTCACAACCTTTTCTGCACACCTGCACTATTTTGAAAATCTGCCTTCACACAGAATGGTTCATTTTTTAAGAGTAACGCTGAGTTCACTAATGACCACTATGAGATCACCTGAAGCATCACGAAGAGAAAAAAATGCTAATAACTTTTTTTTCTTTGCTTAGTATTCATCCACATGTTTTTATTATGTCTGAATTAGAAGTTTCAAAAAATGAAAAGGAAGGAAAAAGAGTGGGAGACTGGAGGGGGAATTTTTAAAATCCTAAATGTGTGTTGCAAACATAGCCACCATAACTCTTTATGGTTGAGCTCTTAATTAGGTGATGGTGGTGGAGGGGGAAGGGGAGGGGGCTAATTATTCATTTACGTGAACTGGCCTGAACTCACATCTAGTCTGTTAGGGAGAAATGATTTATGGGAGCCCTGAAAAGCCCTCTGTGGGATGGGTGATGGAGGCAAGTGGAGAGGCACGGCTGCTGGACATGGTGGCGGCAGTACTGTGAGGATAACAGAAGGCGAGGACAGCCACAGAGAGGGGATGAAAAAAAAAAAAGGCACTTTGGGGCTGATGGGAAATACTGCTGCCTTAACATGCACGACAGGACTATATCCACCCAGGATCTGCTGAGCCTCGTGTACCGTTTCTCTGCCAGTGGTCAGAGATACTAGAATAACAAAAAAAAAAAAAAGACAAAGGGAAAGAGCGAGAGCTACAAAGTGAGAAAAGAGGCGGGAGGGGTGGAGAGAGGTGGGACAGAGAGAAGGAGAGAACTAGACAGAAAAAGACAGAAGCGGAAAAAAATACAAGACAAATAAAAATGAAGGTCATAAAAAAAAAGACAGAAAACAAGTAGACAACCGAAAAATGTATGCGTTTGTGTGACAGTGTGAGAGATACTTTGGAAAATAGTAGTAGAGATGGCGGATGATAAAACAGGAGGGAGACTGAGAGAGAGATGAAAGTCAGTGAAGACCTTTAGCTTTTTGTTCCTCCCTCTGATGGTACTCGTACTGCTGGAGCCGCTCAGCTGCCTCTGGATCTCGCAGCCGCACACAGGCTTTCTCCTGCTTGGAGTGGGAGGGTTGCAGAGCGAGAGTGAGATAGATAAAATGAGTTAGTGAGTCAACAGTATTGAGCAGTCTTTTTTTAAAATGTGCCACGGCTGCTTTACTACCAGCCACCAGACTCAAACATTTAACCCTTATATCTTTTAAGATCTTACTAAAGATAATATGTCAAAACAGACAGGGCTGTGGAGCTCCAGCCTACGGATATGGAGCTGCACTTTAAAATAGCAGAAGATTTACAACTGCCTACGAATTTGTATTATTTTCTGAAACAATGAGATCTTGGTTTCAGACAGAGATAGACGAAAGCAGTCGTCACATTTCTTATTGAAAACTGTCGATTTTGCTGAGATGGCAGTTCTTGCTGGCAGATTTTATCGGTTGTAGCAAGCTAGCTGTTCAATTGAGTAGCTGGTTGAAAACAGTGTCTCCATCTGGCTTTTTAAGGTTGTCAGCTGACTCAATTTTACAACAAGACCCTTTCAAGAAGGGTCTTAAATATGCACCTGATAGCAACATACTGTGCATGATAGCATGCTAAAATACTGAGGCTAAATCTGCATGTCTCGAACATCCTCCCCAGTCAATGACCCATGTAGATGATATGTAAGAAACAGTAGTATCTTGTATTGCAGTGTAGTATGAGAAAAGAAAATGTAAGATCAGGATGTTATATTGTTTTCTGACACATTGCCTGCTGAAATTTTCAAACAGCATGTTTCACCTTTATGTCACAAGAGAAAAAGCTTTCACAAGGTAACCATAACTACCACAGTATCATGGTTGTCGGTGTTAGAATTAAGTATGTTAGCATCCAAGACAGACTCACACACAGTGGGGATACTACACAGTGGAAGTGCTAGTCAAGAACTGGTCTTCTTTATATGTAACCTAACCCCATAAACTAATGTAGTTAAAGGTTATTCCTATGATTTAGGACTTCTGGGGAGGATATTAAAAAGACACCACCTTCCAAACTCTATATATGTAGGGTATCTCCCTGACTGCAGCCCCATGTGCCTGACTTCAACATGTGGAGAGATCCAAATAGGCCTCGACAGGCCTGCCATGCCTATTTACAATTTCTAAGTTGTGGTTGGACAATAGCTGTTTTGGGGAGGGGTTTAGCGAACAATCAATTAACCAGTGTCACCTGCATGCCTACAAAGCCAGATGCCCTCCTTTAAAGTATCAGTAACAATTAAAACATATCTTTGCAGACTATACATGGCAAGGACAGCCTCCTAAATCAAAGCCACAGTCTATTAAAAGTGTAATCAGGCACACTGTGGTGGGACTGTAGGCCTAGTTTGACCCCATCAAGTCTTAATGAGGTCCACTGAGTCGTTAACCCACACATTTAAATAACATGCATCAATATTAATAGGTTATTAATGACTCAAAGCAATTATGTATACAGTGGACTGGACAAAGAGTGCTGGGCAGAGACAGGAAGAGCAAGAGAAAGAGAGGAAGATGGTGATACTGAGGCTATGATGTTATGTGTGCTTGTGTCAGCAGTGATGTATTGTAAATTCTCAATTAAATGCTATTATTCAAATATTGGCTGAGTTTTAAATGTATTGATTGTATTGATTAATTCTGTTGTGGACACCACCTCTAAGTCCATTGAGGGGACGCTCTGGAGCTTTTGAGCATATCACATAATCTTCATCAGCAGATTTGCCTAACAATCATGGACAGGCTAAGTGGGCTTATATGTTATATATTGGTTAAAAAGGGAAAATCAGAGCAGCAGAGCGGTGAGTATGTCACTGATGGAATAAGTACATTCTGCTGAATTTAACAAGACAAACAGGTAAAAATGAAGGAATGGCAATGGCATTGGCATCAAATTAAAATGGTGATAAATCATGAAGTGTTTAATACTTATAAAACTGGTAAAATTATGTCAAACAGAAGTCTGTTTAAAAGGCCTGCAGTTGAGGTAAATAGGCCCCATATACTATCTGATGGCTTACTGTGCATGTTGACTGCATTTCTGACAGGGTAGCACCTGATAGACGGTGACTGCGAGGTGAGGGATCTACACTTTTTGTGAACTCATAAACTCAGGACTGGAGGGCAAACAGCAGTGAGCCCATTCATATGCAGTGCCTTCACAGAAATTGTCTGTGCCAGCAGTAGTGAAAATACTCTGTCTTTGCGCAGGTGTATGTGTGTGTGTGTGTGTGTGTGTGCAAGTTTCTTTACAAACAAAAAGGTGAGCGACAGAGTATCTCGGATCAGATCAGCCCAAACCCAGAAGGTCCACAGGGAGGTGAAGCACGCTACAGAGAGAAAGCAGCACAAACATCCCAAAAGCTGGTCCTATGCAAAGGCTTAATCCATTTATGTGAGACCTCTTTTCATGTTGTGAGTGACAGATTCATGTGTGAACACCTACTGTAAGCAAATGCTTATTTACAGGTCGCAAATCAACGGCATCAAAGCTTAAAGAAGCAGAAGCACATTGCTAAATCCAAGAGAATAAATCCAAGTCAGAATTATATTACAGCACATTTTCGAGCTGAGGTTACAAAGCGCTTCATAAACAAAAGGAACAACAGCAATTTAGTATAAGACACAATAAAAGCAGACATGTGCATAAAAGCAGTACCGACAAGTCAGACAGTAAAAGCAGCAGAGGGCTGACATACAAAGATGAGTTTTGTTTTATCAACTGTGTTTGCAGATACTGCTCTCAGAGAGAAGCTGCTACTTAGCATACAACAGCAAACACATAGTCGCCTCTAGATTTAGGTTCAAAGACCCAAAAACCAACTGCATGAGGTCCAAAGAGATACTGCAGCTTTACGGGGGGGGGGGGGGGGGGGGGGGGGGGGGGGGGGGGGGGGGGGTCAACATTTCACCACTCATCAGAAAAAAAAAAAATGCCCTAAAGGGAAAGAGGAAGACGCATTTATCAAGTGACTCATTTCTACTTTCTCTGACGTGTGGGAGTAACCTTTTAAAGCGGCTCTCAAGTGAACACGTGATTGATCACATGTGTGCTCAGAGCAGGAACAAAATTGAGGCTGGAATTTAACATTAATTTTCTACAGTCATGCAAAAGCCTGTGTGACTTTGTTTATTAAAGGTCCCATATTTTACACTTTTCCTGTGTTTTATTTGAAGTGTTGATCCATAACATATATTTGTGGTTTTAAGTAACAAAAACCAATGTAGTTTTACATCTCCTCTCTCAGGCTTCTAGCTGTAGCAACAACAGGTCGGTGAGCCAATCAGAAGAGAGACTCAGAGCCTCCTCTCTTCTGATTGGCTGACTGTTTTCTGAGTGATTGGATAAAAATATAGAGAATATACAGAGAAACCAAATCCTGCAAGGTGGGATGGTGGCTCTGGATGGGCTGGGCTTGGGGCTGGGCTTGGGGCGTGGCTGCGGTTTCAGAGGTTCGTTTTAAGGCTCAGTGTCTGAATACAGGCTGTGAGCATGTCTCTGTGGACTGAGCGCTTTGATACTTACACAGTATTAAAATAGAACATAGACCTGCTTTATAATCAAAAAAAGACTTAATACAAAATGGGACCTTTGAAGTTAAAGGAGTTTTAAAAAAATCAAGATGTTGGTAGTTACATACCCAAAGGAACCAGGTCACTCAGAGATCAGTTTATGCAGGTAATCTGAAAACATTTACATGCACCACATGCAAAACCCTTTAGTGTCCGATTGACGCAATTTGAGTCATGACCTACTCATTCTCAGAGTCATAACACACAGATGATACACAGATTCAGTGATACTTACACTTTCCAAGAGCGTGTGTACAGAGTCCATTGGAAATAAACGTCCACAAATCTGCTGAGAAATCATAGAAACAACTAGGTCAGAACCTTGTATATGGCCGGACTGTGTAGTAGGTTATTTGCATTCTGCCTAGTGTCAGCAGGTTTCAGCCCTTTATCTGTTCGCTTCTCTCCTCCTCTCTGTGCTCACATATGCAGTATTTTAATACAGCCAAATTCCCAATGAAGCTGTTCTCATTGACATGTTTTTTTCTGTTTCTGTTGACAGACAACGAAACAAGTGTGAAATAGCAGCTGAAACGTGGCTCAGTAGGACTACATGTTAACCAGCAGTCACTTCCAAGCCATTTCTAAGCTGCTAAAATCCTGATTCTACAACCAAAGTCTGACAAAATCACCAAAGACATGAGTTAAAGACAATGTCTGAGCTGTGGTTTCAGCTGTGTTTTAAAATTATCGAATTTGATCAGTCAGTCAGTCAGTCATTCAGCAGTCAGTCAGCAGTCAGTCAGCGACACACCCATTTATAGGACTAGCCCCGCTGTTGCAGTCCAGCCAAATAGAAGCTTGTTCCACAACATCATTATGTTTTTTATGTTGTTGTTGTTGTTTCTTCTTCTTCTTCTTCTTCTTCTTCTTCTTCTTCTTCTTCTTCTTCTTCTTCTTCATCTTCTATCAAAGTAATCCAGGGAGCCTACTCTGCAAACAGGAACTGCTATAAGCAAATTTGCCAAACTGTAAACCAGTTAAAGCTTCAACAATGGGGCTCGAGTTGTTGACCACAGTTATTAACTACCTCAGTGGCACCATCATGCTTTTTTTAAACCCCAAAGCCACAAAATAACGGGAATTGTAGTTCCACAACAACAAGACGAAGAATGATAATAGGATTTACCAGGTGTTGTCTCAGTTTTGTCTAAAGGGATTTGACTTTGAAAATCCCTGTTATAAAGATACTTAAGAGACCTGAGGACTTGTATCTCAAACATGAAAAATGTGTTTGATTTCACTTGTTTGGCAGTGAGAGTAAAAAATAATAGATAAATAAATTTTCAATTTAAATGGTTAGTCCAGCAATTGAGTATTAATCTTCCATGTAGTTGGAGGACTTGCAAGAAACCAGTTAAAAGCAGAATTGATGCAGCAGAAGCTGAGATATCCTGACTTGTTGTCCCTAGTATGGGTCAAGCTCAAAACACTGGGTCCTGCTCTTTCCATAGCCGCCTGCCTGGTTAACACATTAAACACCATCCAGCTGTTTTCATAGACTGAGTGGTACTCGCAACGATAATTAAACTGATATAATTATATTTACACATTAAGTAAAACCAGCTGGCCTCCAGCTGTTTGGGAAAATACAGGCCCAGGTCAATTTATTGGTGGTCTGTGTAGGAGTATTATGACAATTTTCTGAGAAACCTCATATAAGCATCTCATGGCTTGGAGTGGTCTTGAGTACATAGAATTACGATTATCAAGATGGGATGAGATACATTACGGGCATGAATTCACATTTAGAATCTCGAGGAGATCACATAAGGCATGCTCAAGCGGCATTTTGTAGTACAGGAATCAGAGAGGATTGCATGTTTAATGTACTAAGCAAAAAGATGGGCCAGACAGAAGCTTGGTGCTGAGGATAAGAGGACCGAGGCTTTGAATATGCCATGAAAGCATAAATATGTGCGTCCTTGTGGTGTTTTTGCTCTGCTGTGTCCAGATGCTAATTGTCACAGAGAGCCACAATTACAACAATCAAAGCCCTTGTGTTGTGTCAGCCTTTTACTGGACACATGAAAACAGTCAGTGTGTTTTCCACCTCAAAAGGAAATGTGTAGATGCTCAGCACATAAAAAGGGACATATGGTCCTTGTAGATTTAGTGTCAGTTTTTCAGAATACATGTTTCCTGCTGGAGGAGGGAACAGAGAGAAAGCAGAGACCAACTGAACTCTTTGCCATCATTATTTTCTCCTGCTCTCTCTGTCTTGATTGAGTCAACATCGTACATGAACAAATGAGTCTGACTCACTGGCTGCAGCCAACTGCAGGAAAATGTTTTACAATCCCCTCATTTAGCTCAGCTCTCATGCTCACTCCTGCACATGAACTGCGAGATTTTTAAGTGACAAAGCGACAAAAGGAAGGAAAGGAAATAGTTTGGCACCTGAAATAGCTCGAAGATGTTCTTAAAAGACTGTACACTAGTATACTGTACCTCCATTGTGACAGCATCAATATGGACATATAGCCTGACAAACCATGCTGTGTGAGTGATCTGTCTGTATAGGGGGGCAGAGGCAATTGCCTGCTAAGTGACAGTGATCAATATGTATGTTATCAAGTCAAGGCTCCACTGTATGGATGGCATTGTTATCTTCCCAAGAAGAACAATATTCTCACAGCAGTTATTCCAGGCACAATGACTTGCTCTTTATTGGAGGCTCATGAAAATCTGAGCTGTCAAACTGTCAAAAGGAAGCCAGCTTTCACTAATATATTTCTAAACTGACTGAATGCAATACTGCTTCTGCAGGGGGGGAACGAGCAACTGAGAAAATTAAACCACTGCCAGTATATTGACTCCCACTTAGCAAGAGAAAAAAAGAGAGCAAATCGGAAAAAAGGAGACAAAATTTTGATTGCTGCTTTGTAAATTAGTGGGACAAAACCAATGCAATCCCAATATGAGAGAGGTAAATACAACGGGCAAAGTGTGGGACCCTGAAGGAGCGAAGGGCCGACCAAAGCAATCACAATTATGGCTGTTTATAATCAGCATAATGCATCTGAATGCCCCTGCACACCCAGCAGAGGAGTAGCGACATCTACAGGTTGCCATTTTGATTGATTGTGAGGATGGGCTCACAGTAGCCGTGGTAACGGTTGCATATCATGCATGATGCCCGGGTCCGCCTTTGTCCTTTAATAGCGGGCTAATGAGCGGCCCAGGCACCGGAGTCAGAGATGACAGAGACAGAAGGAGAAGGCGAGTGAGTCATGTGAAACAAGGACCATTACTGCAGACTGAAATCATCTCAATTCCACAACAGCGTTCAGCCTCAGAGTATCTTAGTAACAGTAGCTGTCACCCGCTCTCCCTCCCACACTTCCATTATCTTTCTCCTGCTCGCACTATAAAATTTTCAGCCACAGCTGTAACAGTCTGAACCGCTGGAACACAGACTCGGCAGCGTGTGTGGGAGAGCGGGGCCGAGGAGCAAGGCTGCTAGAAAAAATGTTAAAGGATTTTCATCTAAAGACAAAAAGCTGTTTTATATCGTGGCAGAAGTCCACCTCTACTCTGTACAATATGTAATACAAAGCACCATGTTTCTCAGCCATCAAACAATACAGAGGACACGAGCTTTGTAAGATTATCAAAAACCAACAAATTACCTTTAATGTCTAATGGTGAGAATGAGAGCAGCACTGTTGTCAAGTCAGAGGGCAACGTTTGCACAAAAAATTCGAAATGAACATCGGTTGTACTGTATGAGACGATGTATAAGCGTCGTTACTGCTGATGATGAAGAGCTTGCAGTGTGTGAAGTCAGTTGAGCATGAAAAAAAGAAACACAACTCAATTTGTGAGAAATAACCCCTTTAACCTTTTAAAGTATACAGCTCGAAGCATTTTAGGATTCCCGTATTATTACAACAGCAGCTGATGAAGTGTTGGGTCACACTTGTGACTATGACTTCAAAGTTATAAAGGTACTACTACAGGCCTAATGTTCCTTTTTCTATGCCAGAAAAATAAAAGATAACAACTTACATTTCATTACTATGCTTGTGCCTCTGTAATTTTGGTTCAGTATCTCTTTTACTAGATCTGAGTTTTTTAAGAGTAACCATTCAAAGGAGACCAGGGTTATGACTATAATCATAGTTATATAATATAATTTGAGGTACATTATTTTTGGGCTTGTGCACATCTGGCAACAGGTTAATTTTCTATTTATATTGGGCATTTCTAATAAATTCTGTAGGTCATCCAGCAAGTGAAAGACACATCTCACGGGTCCTCTGGTTCACTTGCCAAGAACAAGTCAGAACCTGGAGCAATATTTGCAACATTTATCTCTTAAAAGTCTGTAAAGGTTTGTAAGGGTTTCCTCTAAAGATGTATTGACAAATGGAGAATGGAGATATGAAATAAAAAAGACATGGAATCCAACTATATAGCTATAATATTTGTTAGCTTACATACATTCACATTTACTGATATCAAGGTTATGGGTGAACATGGTGTGAGGAGTCCCAGTCTGCAGGGCCACACAGACGCTGTCCGCCCTCTAAGTGACATCCAGCTGGGACACAACGGAGCTTCTGATGTAGCATCCTCAGATCCAGCAGGATACAGGAAGCATGAGTGACATGTTGCCATGCAGCTGTCAGTCATAAACCACATGTTTATTGAAGTGCACTTACATGGACGTGTTGCATGTCTAACGTCAACTTCTCCGAGAGTCCGGTGGAGGCGTGATGTAGGTAAGCTTTTAGGAAATTTTAGTTATACATACTGTATGTGTGGTTTGATGTGATGCAGCCGAATTACATATGCTGCATAACTACTTATACTTTGATCAAAATAGTGTTGTATTTAGAGCGATGTATTTGGAGAAAGGTCATTGTCATTAAATCTTTGAAAATTGTTGAATGAGGCTGTGTGCTGACAGGAACCACTCAGTGGACTAATCTCCTTCCACACTACCCTTAAGTATCAGTGTGCAAAGTGTTTTAACTGTGGCTATTCTAATTGTTTCATAATAAGAACTGTATGTGTTGCACTTCCAGCGTAGCTTCACTTCCTCTTCTTCACTTTCTGGAAAGGTATCAATTTTCTTTGATATAAAAACGCACTGTACACTGCTGGCAAATGGCAGACAGACGCAGTTACTAACTACCCGGTGAACACAGTGGAGCATTTAGCTGCTAAAAAGTGAAATATTTCCCTCAGGAGGTGGTAGAGAACAAAAACAGAGCTAAAAGCGAATGAATATTTGACCTCAATTCAACAGGTGGCCAAAAACACAACTCCAGATGAATGTTAGTGTTGCCCTGTATGTTCTGCTTGTGAGGGGTAACTGTGTGCAACGAGTTCACAATACAGTATCAACTTAAAAGCTGATATGACTGTCTTGCTCACAGCGTTTTTTCACTCCTCCCCAGTGAAAGTCACATACTGCAGGTTAGAGTTACTCACTGTGTGTTTTTGCTTATGTTCTGAAGCCCTTAGTGTTGTTTAGTTTCATGCATAACATCTGCTGTTTAGAAGAAAATGCTTGTGGGGGTATGTAAGGGCTGCAAGCTACACAGCAGCCCTGCTACTCAGTATTTTAAGATTGTACTGATGAGACTATTAAAGCTAACACGGAGCATTTTGTGACTTCACTCATGGTATTACAGGCGCAGAACAAGTGAGATCTGTGAATGTTTTATTTCTCTTCAGTTTCAGCTATGCAAGTGTATATATTGCTATTTTTCATATATTACAGAAATGTTTTAATTATTTTATAATTTCTTTTTGTTCTTGTATTATTATTATGCATTAAGTCGACTACATTAATTTGCTTGTGATGAGGACTGTATGGATAAATCACTTTATTTAGTATTACATTGCATTAGCCCCCTGAAAAACAAAAGCTCTCAGAAAGTATTAGAATTATTGACGAATATTAAAAAAGCATGACACTTCCATTAATTGCTTATGGCCTGTCATTTACTAAAATCATGTTCAATTTGATACACAAAGCACAGTTTGTTCCTAATTAAATAGTATTGGATTTTGTGTGTGTATGCACAGCAACAGATAATTAAGCAAAAACTAGGGAGTAAACTATAAAAATAAGGTAAGAGGCAGAAGAATCCCAGTATGTCTCACTATGGATACAGAAAAGTCTGCATTTTCACTGCATGCTCTCATTGCCTATCTATAGCTTTTGCCTTTCCTACACACACTGATGAATGGTAGGGTTGTTGTCAAAGGAAATGCACCACACATCTTCCTACAGCGCTGAAAGACGGGTTAATATCCACTGATTTATTATTTCCCTTGTTGATCCTCTGACTCTCCATCTAGTGAAATAATGATGAAACCAACAGCATCAAATGCAAGTAATCAACAAGTGCTCGAAAGAAGACACAGAACATTTAGGCCTGAAAACACCACTGTGAACTCAAAGTATGTGTTTACCAGTGCGCATTTGAGGGCAAGAGTTCACACAGAATGAAAAATGAAAATGTTTTTCTTTATTTCATTCATGTATAATACATAAACTGTTTTGTTTGATGATACAATCACCATCAGGTAAGATGCATAGATAAAAGACGTGTTTATCTATGCATCTTACCTGATGGTGATTGCAACATTTATTTTAATGTGGTTCCAAAGCACATCAGGTACATTAAGCAATGCAGTGGCATTAGTTTTCTACGAGGCACATGTGCATCTAAACTGACAACTTACATCAATAGAAAAACACACTCTCACTCACTGTGAACTTTCCCTGTATTGAACCAGACCATGATCTTTTTCTAACCCTAACCAACGAGCTGCCAGTGCTGAGACATAACCATACCAAAGTTTAATAACGCTGTAGTCCCTGTGAGTGGATATTCTGGCAAATAACACATTTCTTGTAAGCAATTTTACCAGTGTTCTGTTTTTGACTGTGCTGTTTGTAATATTACCATGCTGCTGCATTTCTCATATCGGTGCATAGTTTCCAGACTGTGATCGACTGCGTTACAGTTTTAAAATATCCCAAATACACTGTATGTGCTACTCAGCCTCCCATAATCTGATTTAAAAGTCAGTGAAATATTTAATGTTGATCATTCAGGATGACAAACCGCCGGTGTGCACGGGCACAATCAGAGAGAAAGATGTGCATTGGAACGCACTCATAACTTCTCTGTGAGGCTTTTCTGCCACCACATAGCACAGCCGTTGCTACTAACATTTGTTTGGTTATTGTTTATTTCATCAGAGGACTTCACGATTATAAAACAGACATTTGATGGATTGGATGTCTCGGTCAGCAGTGCATTAAGGTCTTTACATTGACGAACTGAAAACATGGTTTTAACGCGTGCAGTAAGCAGCCATTTTTTTTTTTGTTGATTTAAATGGTTTGTGTGTCCAAAGAATCAGTAGTGTCCAACAGTTTTACCTGGAAAACATTATTCCATATCCAAAAGTTGAAATAAGGGCAACCTGATTTGGTTGTAGCTACTTGAAGACATTTCACCTCTCTTCCAAGAGGTTTCTGGTGGGGACACCCCTCCTTGGGGTTATTTATCAAGGCCATTGATGTCACTTTGGAGAGTGTTACTGGCTGTTGTAATGACAGTTTTCAGTCACATGAGACCAAGTGTGAGCGGTTGTTAAATCTCCTGGGAAGGGATGGAAGGACAGTTGCAGGTAGGGGATTAGTGATATTGTAGCCCTCCTCCTCTGCTGAGAGATGGTTTCTCTACTTTGACACAGATAGTCTCCTTCACTACTCGTTCAGACCTCCTGTCCTCCCTGTCTAAAATATGTACAATGTCGTCCCTTATCCTTCAGGTGTAGGTAAACTGCAGAGTCTTTAGACTTTAATACAGAATAAAGTAATGTTACCACGTGGCAATCCGTGCCTTAAATACATGCCATATGTCACACGCTTCGCCACGCACCCACATCACACATCACACACACACACACACACACACACCCTGATTCAAAAGTGGAGGAGGGTTCCAAAAGTCATGGGCATACCCCACCACAGACGCATACTGTATGGGTAGTCCGTCCGCAGCATGTCGTTAGACTGCCCGTCCCTGGCAGCACGAAAAAGTCTGCATTTTGCCAGGCCACTCGCCCCTGCAACCCAGATCCCACTCATCTCACCTGTTCATCTCAGCCGAGATCGTCCCGGCCCACCGTACCGAGCGGAGGAGATGACTCTCTGGCCTCCTGGTCTGCCAAACAAACTACTTGTGACTGTGAGCAGGGCTCAGACAGACGTGGACAAACTTCATTACTTGAGTCAGAGTAAAGATCGTCCTGGTCAAATATTACTCCAGTACAAGTGAAAGTTGTTCAGTCAATTTATTACTTGAGTTAAAGTACAGGAGTAATTGATGTTAAAAATACTGAAGTATTCAAAAGTAAATTTTTATGTCAACACATTGTTGCATTGTTCCACATTTGCAGACTCTGAAACAACCTACTGACTGACTGTAAAACCTGTAGAATAAAAAACATGTAGAATATGATACTGAGACAATAGACATGGTCATAAAAACACAACTGAATCAACAAAAGGAGCCATTGTTGTTTTGCATTTTTTGTTTTTAGGCAGTGATGAAGTTTGGTTGTGGTAAACACATTAAGAAACAAACATTTCTTTCTTCTTCTTATTATTATTATTTATCTATTTGTTTATTTGTTTATTTTTTCTCTTCTCCTGTCTTTTGGCTTCCCCTGTATTTTTGTTTACACCCTGTAGCTAAAACACTTATTCACTTATTACATACATGAATCCTCAGTTACTTATTATTATTATTATTTTTTTTTGATTTGCACATTGTTTGTTTGTCGCCCGATCATGTTCCTATTGGGCCACAAATATAAAATAAGAAAACATTCTAGGAGGCAGACCGTATGTCTTGCTCTTCATTCATCATGATGCACAGTATTTCTATTGTATCGATATGTTTACATTTTCAATTGTGATGCGGATGTGATGTGATACTCAATGTAATTATAACATTGGTTCCTGTTCTAATGTGCCTTACCTCCTAATAAAAATATTAAAAAAAAAAAAAAAAAAAAGAAAAAAAGAAACAAACATTTCTTTCTTCTTCTTATTATTATTATTTATCTATTTGTTTATTTGTTTATTTTTTCTCTTCTCCTGTCTTTTGGCTTCCCCTGTATTTTTGTTTACACCCTGTAGCTAAAACACTTATTCACTTATTACATACATGAATCCTCAGTTACTTATTATTATTATTTTTTTTTTTGATTTGCACATTGTTTGTTTGTCGCCCGATCATGTTCCTGTTGGGCCACAAATATAAAATAAGAAAACATTCTAGGAGGCAGACCGTATGTCTTGCTCTTCATTCATCATGATGCACAGTATTTCTATTGTATCGATATGTTTACATTTTCAATTGTGATGCGGATGTGATGTGATACTCAGTGTAACATTGGTTCCTGTTCTAATGTGCCTTACCTCCTAATAAAAATATTAAAAAAAAAAAAAAAAGAAAGAAAAAAAGAAACAAACATTTCAAATGAAAGGAATCTTTCTTTATTTCTAAAATTTCAAACATGGACTATGGTGCTCTGGTGAAGAGTCTTCTTGGATTTTCTCCTGTGATGACCACAGTGTATGGTTGATCACATTTTCAAAATAAAGGAAAAATCATTCCAGCGACTACAAGCTCTGCTTCAAAGTAAGAGTCCTTCATAGAAATCTAGTGGGGTCAAAAGTACAATATTTGTCTTTTAAGTGTAGTGGAGGAAAAGTTCTAAGTTTTCAAATAGAGTAATACTACAGACACTGGAAAAATCTACGGTAGTGAAGTAAAGGCACTTTGTTGCCTTCCACCTCTGCTCAGGGACAGAGACAGGACTGAGAGATTGACTCACAGGTTGGCTTGAATTGTAGGTGTGAGTTTTGCACTGCTTATTGAATTGTTGTGGTTTTGAGAACCTTTGCTCTGTATATACTGCACTGTCTGTAATTTTCACTGATCCTGTTCAATACAGTGTGGGATTTCACTCTGAGTTGATGTATGTTGAGTTTTGCTTTCCTATTATTTTTGTATGTTTGGCTCAGGTAGTGAGGGTTGGTGCGAGGTCATATCGATTGTATACTTTATGGGGTTTTGCTGAATTTCCTTGTCTTTTGTCAGACTAATACTCTGATGGCACTTTAACATCTGCAGAAAACCACTGCAACTGTTTTAACCACATCTAAGTAACCTAGAGGTTATGTTAACCTGAGCCATCACAAAGTCCTGATGGACATTTTTATTATTTTACATTAATGTAGCGCATTACACTAACTTAGAAATATGCCAGAAACACAAATATCGTTAGCTTAACGTTGGTTAAAGTTACCTTTTTATTGGGCTTCACATTAGCACAAGGGTTAACAGCCTCACAGTCTATGGTTAACATAGGTTACCAACCCGGCGAAGCCACCTATCATTAACATAGCAAACGCTAAGTTATCGACTAATGCTAGTGCTAGCTAGGTTGGTAAGCAAAGTTCAGCCTTTGGATTTTCCTGGAAAATTCATCCATTACAGAGAAATCAGTCTACAAGCTGTTAGAAGCAACTGAGAAAGTTGTGAATGTCTCATTTTTTAAGCTATATTACAATCCATTCACACATTGGCAATAAAAAAAGACATTAATACATTAAAGTAAGTAAATTGCTTCACATTCTTACATATACTACCTTTAACTGATCCGATGCTAACATCTTGATGCCTGATATTTTTTTGGTGGTACAAGGGGGGGTGTACACAATATCAGATAGGTAGTTAGTAGTATGTTGTGGCTGATTGATGTACATCTGTCATAAAAGCCTGGACAGCACCCTGGAGCAAAATCCACACACAATAATTAGGTATGTATAGTCATACACATCCACGCATGAAAGCTGCTCATGAAAAACAATTGCACATGTTCAGATCACTCACATTTCATACAACCATTCATTTGAACTCAAGAAGGTCGAGGTCACTGTGACCTCACAAAACACATTTTTGGTTATAATTCATGAATCCATACACTAATTATAACATAATTTATCACAAGTATTGAATAGGATAAAATAATGAAGTGATGACAATTCATATGCAAAAGGTCAAAGATCAATATCACTGTGACATCATAATGTGCAAAACCACTTCTAGCTATTATTCAATGCTGTAACTCAGGAACAGATGAGGAGATCATGACCATAATTCCTTCGACTTGACTGGTTGGCGGAGGCATACAACACATTTAGCAATTCGTTTTTATTTACTTGTGATTTTTTTTCATTGCCAATTGGATTAACGAGAACACAAAATAAATTTGAGGACCACTACCAGGAAGTGAAGTTCAGATCTTTGCTGCAATGGGTGACAACTTGTGAGAACCAGTGCCACCCATGCGTTCTATTTCTAGCACATTCTAGTTGACAGCAATAAACAGCATTGTGTTGAAGAGACTGGAAAGTAGCTGAGGCTGTTTAACTTAATGGGATGTGGTGGCAACAGGATGTCTGCACAGGGACATCAAACAGTGGACGCTGCGGTTATATGGCATGCACTATAACCATTTGACGACCATAACACTCCAAAACAGAAATATAGATTTAGTTAGATAACATAAACCAGTTTATTTCGTGGATTTCCTACTTTGGCCATTGTAAAATAACACAAAAGAAGACTCTTGTTTCTTACTAACCATTCATACTCACGTATAATCCAGTGTGCTAAAAGAGGATCAAGTGAAATGGAGTTTGTGTCCTTTGCATCCTTTCTGTTATATGTTATCAATAACAGCAGAGGTTTGTGTGTATGCAGAAGAGAGAGCATGTGTGTGTGCTTACATGTCATGGAAGCGGAGGATGATAGGGCATCATGCTTCATTTCTGCTATCTTTCCCTTTTCATTATTTCTCTAGAGGAAGTCAAAATAAGGCTCCACTCCAATTCCCTCCACACATGGCAACCTGTCAACAGGTTCATGTCACTATGAGATCTCATATAGGACTTTACCACATACCACACACACACGTGCACACCGTCAGTCTGTTTTATGTCCCTCTGCCTTTCTCGCTCACATGCTCTCTCTGTTTTCTGATCCTTATAGACTGTATCAGCTCAGCAATTCTCTCTCCGCAGCCTCAAAGATTGTGGTAACAAATCTCATGGCCTAATCTCACCTGGGCTTATGTCAGCGATGTTACTGCTTGTGTTTTCCAATCTCAACACTGAACACTCATATGATTAAATTACTGAGGCAAATCAGATATGGAGGCGAGGCAGTGAGGGAGGGTGGGCAAAAACGTTTCCCAGCTCTCATTTCAGCTACTTTGTAGACGGCCCATATGTAGAAATGTCCACCTAACTGTGCAGGACAGCGATACCAGATGAAATCTGTCTAGATCAGTGTGTTTTGACGCGGGGCAGAGCAAAATAACAACTGACAAACAGAACAATGATTTTGGCAGATGTGAATGTGGTGGCATTGATGCAATCTGCTGCAAGTCTGGCAACAGGGCGAGCAAAAGCCATGAGCAAAGCTGTATGGGCTACATCAAGCTGTGCATGTGAAATGATAATGGTAGGCGGCTATGGTCCGGACCAATCTCAAACATGATGCCATGGGGATAAACATAACGTAACGTCACGTGACGTTACCTGACGTGACATGACGTAACATAACATCTGGTTATTGAACATCACTGTGCAGCTGCAGCTTTTATCCTGACTACTCCAACATCTCTGCAAAGTAAAGCAGGGTGTTAAGTTAAACTTTATTAATCCCAGTGGGAAACTAGTGCCAGCCTCAGGAAGAACCCAGGGTATAACTCCTATGGAGGCCAGTGTCTGGTGATGGCAGAAGTATTTCTAATATAACTCTTTTTTATTATTATTGATTACGCTCTCTGTAAATTTATAGCTGCACTAATCAATATTTTTGTATTGTAATAATTAATCAAATGACTGACTTTACTCTGAGAGTAGTCACTTGTAGTTAGAAACCCACCAAATTCTGCAGTTCCCCCCAACTGTACACAGCTTTTTACTCTTTAAACTCATTGTTTTAGTTTTACTGCTCACAACATTTCTGCTAGCTTCAGTCTCACTGCTCTCATCAGTGTAGCTTTCCATGTGTACAGTATATACACTGTGTATGCGGCGCCTATAGAAGGACATATCCCACAGAAAATATTTCACAGGAAGCTCCCAATGGAGTTGATAGACACCAAACCAGAAATAGTGAATTTAAACTTAAAGGGCAATGCCACCAATATTAGACATCTGTTGCAGTCTGTTTACAGTTTGTTTTTGTCTGTTTTTTGTTTTTTTTGGGACCATTGTCAGACACCGTTAGAGGACTGCAATGCTAAATTGTTAAAGTGCTCTTTTAAGCTTTGTCAGGAAGCCAGAAACATGACTGTTAACGAATGGCTTCCATTCTATACATTCTGTCATTGTGTTACTTATGGATGGAGTTATACTGAAAATAAATTATTCCCCTTTTTCCTGGGAACCCCAAGAACCCCTTAACCCCTTGTTGTCCACAGACCCCACTTTGAGAACTACTGATTTACAGCACTATAAAATACAAAAAAAATTAAGTTTAAGAAACTGAAACTGTGAATTTTAGTCAGTTTTGCTTTTTTGTTTAGCTTTCTTGTTTTTAATTAAAAAATGTCATTTTTTGTCTTTTAACCCTAAATCTCAATTGCTTGTATTGCTTGATAAACTAATTGAGATGGAGGTGAAAGGGGAACAGCTTGACAGAGGGAAATGCACACAACGAAAGAAAACAAATGTCCATGCAGCCCACAGTTGGCCCGACTTTGGCCCAGGATCACTGCCAAGATCCAAGAACCTTTACTCCAGAGTTCTAAATGTAATATTACTCTAATGTAAGTAATGTAAGTAAAAAGGCACAAGTAAGAACAGCAGTGTGGAACAATTATGGTTTAAAATAGCTAGAACATTTCTGGTGCACTGCAATTGTTTTTCTGTGGGATGATCTGAGCTTATACTGCAGTGGCTTCACTGGACCAATAGAATGAGTAAGATCTTCAAGGCTGTGGAAATATGTAAGGTATACTGTATATCGTATATATGCCTGTTATGTTATGTCTTGGAAAATCAGGCATTTCTATAGTAAATCTTTGAAATCAGCTAATCCTGGATCTGCGGGGGTTGTGAAAGATGTTAAAAGCTGCTACTGACACACACGTAACCTTTTATTTTTCACATAGCTCCTGTGTATTCTGCTGAGCTTGTGAGAGGGTCATAATTCTTTTTGAAGAGGTAGCTTTGAACCCAGGTGACCAAATCCAAATGCTAAAAATGCTGGGTTTCACATTGATTTGTTTCTTTTTTTTCAGGACACTGCAGTACTGTAAAAAAAAATAAAAATACAAAGAAGATGCACTCATGCTCACAGGTTATAAGAACACTGTCCTATGTTTTATGTTCTATGTTGAACATAAATATACAAATATAGAATATTCAATATTTCAGTGAAAACATGGAAATGAGTTTGTATAACCTGGCAACATACTGTATGTCATTTTTCATATAGAGCAGGTCTAGACTATACTCTTTACAATATTATTTACAGATATCCAACATTCCCCCAATGAGCAAACACCTGGCAACAGTGGCCAGGAAAAACTCCCATTTAACAGGTAGAAACTTGAGCTGAACAAGGCCCAGGGCGGGCAGTTGCCTGCCTCAATAGTTTGTTTATACACTCCCATTGTTCTGGTGCAATAGGTGAATGAATACAGTTAGACTTTCATCACACTGACCCTCATGGACAATAGAGACATCATGTGAACCCATACTTTTTCTACACTATCGTAAGTACCAAAGGTGCCGTAGATGTCGTAGGCACTGGAGATGTGATTCTTCCGGGACTGGTGAGAGCAGTATAACACTAAAAGTGTCCTAGTCTGACAACATGACGACAGCAAAGTGCACTTGTGAGACTGGTCTATGGAGATATTTTGTATTTGACAAGGCTCATCAGGGACAAGTTATAGAAAACCAGAAGCCAGTGTGCAAATGGTGCCACAGGAGAAAACACCTCAAACTTATCTTAACATCTCATCTCACTGCACTGCAGAACAGAGAGGTTCAGGAGATCCTTTGTTCCCACTGTCATCAGGCTATACAACACCTCGGCCAAAGGAAGTGGAGTGATCTAATTATTATTGTTTATTTATTATTAACTGTTATTAACTGTATTATTATTATTATTAGTAGTAGTAGTAGTAGTAGTAGTATTGTTATTATCATTATTATTATTATCAACAATAAGCTAATGGACACATGAATTTCCCCTAGGGGGATAAATTATCTATCTATCTATTATCTATCTATCTATCTAAACAGCTCAAAGACAGGAATCTGTACACAGAACTCAGGGTGAGTGAGTTTCATTTGCTAACTTTATGTTAACACCATGTTGTGTTCATGTCCTGAAATGTTACTGTTATTGTTTGTGAATTGTGACAGCTGTAATCTGTTATCAATAATAAACAATGTTCACTGTTGCCAATGTTAGTTTGTTTAAGCTAATGAGCTAGCGACAGCTCATAACATGAGCAGGGTCTTAACAACATTAGCAGGCTACTGTCATCCCCGTTCAGGGTGTTAAAATATAACACTGACTTTTTAAATGAATATTTTCACACCATGGGTCTTAGAACTATTGCTTCCACACTGACTATATGGAGTAGTCAGTGTTTTTATGATTTTGCTGTGGTATCAAATTTGGTATTAAGAATCATGGAATTTCAATGGTATTGGTCCCGACTACCAAAATTCGGATACCGTGACATCCCTAGTGGACTCAGAAACTATAAATTAAGCGAATAGGAGCAGACATATTGCATCCAAAATACCTCCCATACCCAAAAGCAGTTTGCTGCCAAGTTTGAAGAACAGCAGCAACTGAAAACATTATTTTTTCTCACCTTGCTGTACTGATGCAGTGTACACACAGTGTGTCAGAACATGGGGACATTACTGTTGGGTGTGGTTACAGCTTAACACATTTAATGACATCCAACAGGCCTGGTGTGAAGTTGCTGTGTAATGTTTGGATAGCAGGGAAGAGAAAACACAACAGACAGTTTGGATATTAATTATAACATGAACCTTTTCTTATCCAATTCTATTAACCTGGGTGTTAACCTGTGTGACTCACACAGTTCTCTCACTGCCCATGTTTCTGGCCCTGTCAGACAGCATTGGTAAATAGAAGATCTTAGTGTTATTTTTACCAATACAAATAATGGCCAAAAGTATAACAAGATGTTTAGGTGATTTTTAATAAAACAGAATTGCTACAACACTGAGAATATCTGATTGATTTTCTAAGTTCCAATGGGGGTGGACAGGGATGTAAATGGGACTGTTTAAAATGAGAGAGGGGAGGCAGGGTAATGTGTTTAGGAGCTCACCACTCTGTAACTGTTCCCTTTCTTCATCATCATGCCCCGGGCTGAAACAGTAGTAAATGGATGAAATTGTGATTCAGACAGCAGTGGTGGCCCAATCAATTGCTTTTCAGAAGCTTGTATTACTGCCCAGGCATATAAACACTTGTCTCTGCCTCCATGCTGTTTTCCAATGCAAGATGTTTCCGCTGCACCTCCTCCTTCTTTCAAATGATGCATTGACCATGTCAAGGCAGCCATATGCTGAAGAATTGAGTGGCAAACCAGAGACATACTTAAATTAAAATTGGCTGACTGACCTGTTGTGGCTGACTGACCTGTTATTACTAGAGCTCCGGAGAGAAACCTGAGAGAGGAAATGAGATGGTTGAGATGATTTGGTACTGCTCACCACAAATATATCTTCTTATGGATCAACACTTCAAATAAAACACAAGAGAAGAGTGAAATATTGTTCCTTTAAACTTGTCTTTGATGCAACAAATCTCTTATCAATGTTGTCATAGAGATTATAGATCCTAGACATAATGGGGCTTAATTTGAAAAGATACATATAAAAGCCCCTGTAAGGATGTTAACATATATAGTCTACAAGATGTATTTCAATCAGGAAGGACTCATTTGCTTAACAAATACACCTTTAAAGCCATGTGAAAAACAAGAGAGGAAAAGTGTCACCCCCTTTCAGATATGATGACATCACAATGGAGTCTTTGGCGATTAGACTCCATTGTGATGTCATCATATGTGATAAGGGGGTGAGGCTGTGACAGACACCGGTGGTGGTCTTGAATATAGGAAGAGAAGAAGCTGGAGATCTGGATGTGATGAGAGTGATGATGAGCTCAGCCCGACTGGATATGAAGACCGGAGGTGGATGAAGCGGACGAGGTCGCAGCAGTTCACCTGGAAATGAAGGCTGGAAATGTGTGGTGTGGATGGATGAGGTTGCAGCAATTCACCTCAATATGAAGACTGGAGGTGAAAGGGTTGGAGGAGGGTAGCAGCAACCACACTGAAATGACAGCTGACAACTGGAGAGAGGAGAACAGATTTTAAAGTATGACAGGGACAACTTGATTGGCTGGTTGAGAGCGAGGCGAGATCCGATTGGTAACCGAGCATCTGAAGTCAACTGATTACAAGGAGTGGGGTGAGAGAGGGAGAATAGGGATAGTCTTCCTTACTGAACTTATGCTGAGCTTCATTTAAACTGGTCTTAGCCTTGTGCCTTGTGAAGAAACTGAAGAAATTGATTTGTGCATGTGTGTGTGTGTGTGTGTGTGTGATTACTGAGCATGCACTGTGCTTACAGTATATGTATGTGATTGACTCATTGAGGTAAGCGGAACGGCTGTAATGCTGATAGCCTCCTGCCTCAAAGTTTAATCAATACCACAGACTGGAAGCCAAAGCTGCAACTATTTTGCTCAGCTTCCAACGTTTATATATACAGTATATATATATATAAATTCTACCTTTGCAAGCTCATGTAAAAGTGTGTGGTTGTGGCCTGCTGTGCATGTGACAGCATGCACAAAGGTGTCTACTGAGAAAAATGTTTATCGAAAGTGCCCCTGATCTGATCCTTTCATCAAGCCGAGAGTAAAGAAACAGGAAAAGGAAACTATTCTGAGGCGTTCTGTTTTGTTCATGAGATCTGGTTCTAGGAGAGATATAGATTCTTCACAGCAAGAGGTCACAGTTGTCTTACACTCAGCAAAAAAAGTTTAAATCTATCATCATCATTCAATTTCTTACAAACAACTTTAAGACAGGAAGGCCTGAGCAAGTACTGGACTGGTATTTAAGAGGTACAACAAGGTATCATAAAATAAGAAAAATACAACTAGTACAGTTAGAATTGGGCTGTGGTACTGATGTTAGCATTAATGGAGTAGTTCAATATTTAGGGAAATATGCTTGTTTGCTTTCTTTCAAGATCGATAAAAATCTCATATTTGTGCGTAAGAAGTTGCAGTCAGGACATTGTTCGCTTTGCTTAGCTCAGCATAAAAACTGGAAGGCTATTTCCCAAAGCAAGAAAAAATGCTTATCAACATGTCCACCAATGCTAACTGATTAACATGTTGCATCTTGATTGTTTAATACATAGACAATAATGTAAAAATGACAATTTGTGAAATAATGAATTATGTGCTGGATACGGTGGCCCCGAGAGCTCAGGGCGCTGCAACTTAAGAAAACACATGCAAAGACACAAACGCGCTGCAAATTCAGAAAACATCTTCATCAATCTGACAAGACATGAGCTGCAGATACATCACAACACATGCAAATACACAAACACGCTGCAAATTCAATCCTACAACACAAGAGAAAGTGTTTCCAGCAGACACAAGCGTGGGGGTGAATTAAAGCAAAAAAGAAAAAGAAAAAAAGTGAGGAACCTGCTGGAACTCATTTGTTATTCAATGCTTTTAACTTCAAAAGTCACAATTCGGGCATTGAACAGCAAGTCCCAGCCGGGTTCATCACTTTTAAGTGTCCCATGGAAACACTTCCGTTGTGTTGTAGGACTGAATTTGCTCCATGTTTGTTTATTGAGTTGAGATTTTTTTGCAGCGTATTTGTGTTGTCAAACTGATGAAGATGTTTTCTGAATTTGCAGTGTGTTGAACTCTCCCCATAGCTGGAACTATTTCTTTGACAACAACTGGGTGCAGTGCACAACAGTGTCTTTGGCTACAGCACTGTTGTCTACTGGGTGGAGAGAAATAACTCCTCCACCTAAAAAACTACAACCTGCCGTTTCATTTTTGTTTGAGTTCGGATTTTAAAAAATACTATGGAAAGTGAGCTTTAAAGGTGTTGCAAAGAATATTTTTTCAGTTTGGTGTTTGCTGTTTGGGTTCAGTTTCCTCACTGATAACCCACTGCACACTTCTGCCCAGCTCCAGATGGCAAACAAAGGTGGTAACTAGCTGGTGAATATAGTGGATCATTTAGTGGATAAAGAGTCAGATTTCCCTGGCTTTAGTGAAGAGCAAAACAGAGCTTAATGGAGAGTGACAATGCCTTAACAGCAGCTTGAGGTAATGCAGGGTTAATACACAGACATGAGACTGATATCAATCTTTTTATCTCACTTTTATAAAGAAAGTAATTGAGCGTATCTCCCAAATTGTGATATACTACTCCTCATTCTATCGTTCTTTCACACACATGCGGTCACCTAAAGAGCGGCTCCAGCAGATCACTTCAGCTCCAAAGCCCTTTGGAAAATTAGACGTATGCATAATGGACATAATGGTGCAAAGCAAAGAGGAGGAGGCCAGAGCCCAGTGTGAAGTTGCACAGCACTCAGTGGGGATGGAGTGATGGAGTGTTTCTGCATGTGTGACTGTGTTTGTGTATGCACGTGTGTGCATGTTTGTTTGTTTGCACATGTGTAAGTGTACAGGATGCGTCTGGCTGTCTATGATATTTCACATTTCCATTTCAGCAGGAAAATAAGTCGGCTGGCACCTAATGAGCCGATTACTGGGAGCAGCATATGGTGTGCGTCTGTATGGTTCTCCTGGCTCCACCATTAGCGTTGATGCGAGCTGGGAGAGATGTGGCGAGTGGGTGGGTCAGCTCGGGGAGAAAATGCACAGATATGTGTTTACTTAGACACACAGAGCTGTTGATGATCTCTATGGGATGGAATGTGCAAAGAGCGGAGATACAGGAAGGGCTGCGGGGTTTGGGAAATTTCCGCCATTTCATCTCATGTCATTATGAAATTCCTACAAGTCCACTTCAGATGACGGCCAAATGTGCCACAGCGTTCATAGAACAGCTTTTTAATTAATGAAGAAAGGCTTCTGGCAGTTACTGATGCATATTTTTCATCAACTTCTTCTCTATATTTTTGAAACCATCTCAATGTTAAAACCTAACTGTTTAAAAGTGATGTACATGAACTATAGCAGTTTTCTACAGAAGTGGGCACCTTTTTACCTCTGCAAAATGCTACATGTTGAATTTACTTACAGTACAGTAAATAGTATGCATGACATGCCACCTAGTTTTCAATGAGAAGCAGCAGTAGATATCCAAACTGTGATCTAAAAGTTCAGTTTTTAGCTCATTGTTTTGGTTTTCTGGCCCACAATGTCACTGTTATGGTTCAGTTTCTCATCAGCGTCACTTCACATGATGCAGCTGGCAAATGTTTCAAGCAAAAACCTTGAAGCACTATCAGCTGATAGTACATCAGTGTAGTGTCATCTAATTAGGACAAATTATGGTGATTTCTGTCCCAAGAAGTCCATAGAAAGTTTTTCCATCCCTCTATTTAGTACTCAGCTCCTAAGGGAAGTCTCCGACTTTTTAGCAACTAGATGCTCCACTATGCCCATCAGCTCGTCTGCAAATTTGTCTGTCTGCTGTTTGGTGCTGGGGAGGTAGCAGATAGTGGATTTATCAAACCTTTATGGCTGAAATCATCTTGTGGCTGAGGCTGCAAATAAAGTTGATGGGATGAGCCAAAACAATAAAGTTTCAAGCCAAAACAATGAGCTGAAACATGCTAAAAACATTCCTATGAGCTGAGGGGAACTGCATGGTGTCATAATAATTCCCTGTAGGTTTGAACCTCTGAATATTACACCATCATTTGATACATTATTAATGTAAAAATATCAAGTGTGGCTTTAAGGATATGAAACATGTAGGCATAATATCTACTGAAATATTAAAGGTATTAAAACTAGAGTTTGACGCCTATCCCCTACAACATTATTGTTTTCCATTGTCTAACAAAACTGTACTAACTAATAATTAAATTACCACAAACGAATTGCCAAACAAACAACCCATGTTGCGTCTGTCATTTTTTTCCAACCCAGTTTAGACAAAACAACTTATGACGTACGACGAAACCCTCGACAGAACGACCAATGCCCTGTTCCTAACCCAGACCAATATGGAAGGCGTGTTTCAATCAAAACTGGGTTGGAAAAAATGTGCCACAGGGCAGATGCCCATTGTTAATCCATTCTTGACTAAATAGAAAAGATGGTACTTAAAGGTGGCTTTAGAATTATTTTAAAGTCCTGATTATCATTTGAATTAGACTTAAAGACTTAAAGCCATATGTCAAATACTATAAACTCATCGCTTTATCCCGAATCTGCATGTCCCAAGTGTGGCCATAAAATCTCCCATGAGCACCCAGGAAAACTCTGAAATATCTAAACTTTAATAATAAAATAATCCAAAATGAGAAGCCTTTTTATTAGTGCATAATTCAGGCTCATTGATTATTTATCGAAGCGGCTGGGGACTGACTGGAGTCTGAAAGGTTACTGTATATAGCAAAGCCGCCTGCTACAGAAATAACCCAGACGTAGGAGGTATGATAGAGTTTTGATTTAAAAGAATCCACTATGGGTTTGAGCTGCATGATCAAGAGAAGGGCTCTTGGTCTTTCTATCATGTCATGTCTTTGACAACTCAGTCTCTGTCTCATCTTCTGTCTCTTCACTCTTCTTTTTTCTGCTATATGCTGATTACTTAAGCCTGTCTTTTCCTGCCTTTACCTCAGCATTATTGTAGCCCCATTATCCCATTTCGTCTTTGTCATTCCTATGAGGAGTTAAACTCACACACATGATGTATATAATGTATCAAATTCAACAAAAAAGTGTTATTATAATTATTATTATTTATTTTATTTTTTAATAATAACAATAATAATAATAATTAACTAAAATAAATGACGCTTCATTAATGTGTTCTTTCCTAATGATTAAGAGTTATTTTAGTTGTATTAAGCTTAAAATCTGAGGTCAAAATAATTTCCTTGAAAGTGATGTAATGAAAGAACATCATTCACTTCAGGGTGCACTGACTAAAAGTTCTCTCTCTCTTACACTTGATCAGCATTTAATTGGAATCAACCCAGCAGTCCTTTACCTATAATCAGTGGCAAATTACATAGTTTGTTTCCAGCAAATTTCTACAACTTTACAGATCTGTAAAATAAGATCTGTAAAATAAAAATTTCAAAAAAGACATTTAATCAGAATGGCATTTATTTGTTTTTTAATGCTTACATTATTCCAAATTAATTCTGAAAATATCTATGAACTTAACTATGGATCCTTATCATATAGTGAGGCACTAAAATGGCACACAGGTTTGTTGTAATACCGATGTAATCATGAGTCAGTATTAATATACAGGATCAAGATGAACTTCACACATGTATCACTGATGCTTCATTATCTTTGCTTTATATTGAACATGTGTAAAGTTACAAATTTTATCATTAAACCTTACTA
This sequence comes from Seriola dumerili, assembly GCF_002260705.1. Taxonomy (NCBI): domain Eukaryota; kingdom Metazoa; phylum Chordata; class Actinopteri; order Carangiformes; family Carangidae; genus Seriola; species Seriola dumerili. The sequence goes on along the minus strand of NW_019174305.1, from coordinate 4,006,454 downwards.
GTAGAAGTTTAATACCTAGTTAACTGAATGTATAGATTAGGGTTGTATAATCATATCTAAATATAACCCTTCCTGTAGAAAAAGATGCCTTCTACAGAGCAGTGTTTCAATGGGATTCGTCCCTGCAGTGACTCCTCTCAGTAAAGACAGCACCATACTGTAAAAAAAGAAAAGTATGATATTGTAGATTGAGATATTAAATATAACACGAGCTGACTGGATACTCCTTCGTGCTTCGAAAAAAATATTATTTATTGAAATTAGTAATTAGTTTTACAACAAACTGTAAATGCTACACCATTACAGTGCCAGGGCCCCTTGGCATCACTTTAACTCACACTTTTGCATCATTTTTTTAATGAATGAGGCACTACACTTATTAATGGCAGTGGAGTCTCCAGGAAGTGATTGTAGTGGATGGGGGGAACGTACAAAGTGCAGCACTGTCACATGAGAGACTGAGGTTTGCATCCAGTCGTGTCTGTGGTTTAGAAAACAAAGGCGCTTTGGTTACGGTTAGGAAAAGATATTGGTTTTGGTTATGTTTAGGCACTCGCAGCACTTGGTTAAGGTTAGATAAAGATCGTGGTGTGGGTTAGTACAGAAAAAGTTTGCTGTGACTTCAAATCCAGAATGCGCTCCCGCCCCTTATATGTCAGCAGGCAACAGGCTGGGTTAGGGTCTGATTGACTCATGTCAACTCTCAATGCAGCAGAGAACATTTGAAGTCTATCAGACTACGTTGCAAGTTGCAAAATTACACTAAAGGAGTAGCCAATGCTTTAAAAACTGGCACCAAGGGTTCCCGACCGAGCATCCTGACGGTTATGCTAGCTGATTAGAGCTGACAACAAGACTGCCTTCCCTTTTTTTTTTTTTTGAGCTAATACTTTGTTTCATTTTGGAAAATCTGCACCATGAAAAGTTCTGCTAAATTACCTACAGGTCCTGATCGCACTTTAACTATGGATGGACATACAACATCTGCCGGATCATTTTTGATACTGAAGACATAAATCTACAGTACTGAAACATAGACGGGATCTTTAGTAAGTATTTAGTAAGAGTTTGATCTCTGTGTGTTCCAATTAGACTAAGTTATGAGTCGGAGAAGACGGGGTGCAACCCTTTCAGCCTGATTATCACATATTGCGTCAATCATGGTAAAGAGGGTTAAAAAAAAAAATTCACTGACACTGTAGTTCAGCATCTCCCTGAAAAACAGACTCCAATCTTGTGTGGCTCTGCTGCTATTGTCAGTGTCTCAAGTCAAGAGTCATTACCCTGTTAAACAGTGATTCACGCCTTAGGAAGAGAAAAAAAAAAAAAAAAGAAAAGAATAGCTTCATCAACATAATTATTTTTGGCTCTGTATAAAAAGATTGCACCATGACGGTTGTGCTAGTTGATGGAAATGTCTGTGTCCATCACCGGCTTCAAAGAGGAGGCTCGCAGTCACTTTCACTTTTTCAGAGACAAGTGGCAAGGAAGGATGGCTGCCACGACATACAACATCAAACACAGCATTTATCTGTCTTTCACAGTCTATTGTGTCTGTTTGGTCGGGGTCTATTTGGTCACCTGTTGACACCAGCATTCTGCGTAACAAACGCTCCTCCCAGTGTGTCACAACAGGGGAACTTGAGAGCTGCATTCTGACAGCTGCATTTTACTTGGTGCAAGGTTAGCAAGGTCGCACAGGCCTTTAGGCTTCAGTGGGAGAGGCTGGCTCTGTGTTTAATGAGCTTGGAGCGGACCCAGACTTTGGTCTCTTTCATCCCCGTAGCAGTCAGTGCAGCCAGTTAGCTCAGTGAAGCAAGGAAAGACCCCTTTAACAACCCCTTTCTTTCCCCCTACTCTGTCTCAGTCCTGTGTTTTTTCACATCTATTTCTCTCTGAGTCTTACTGTCTCTGTACCTCCCTCGGTCTGTTTCTTTACCTGGTCCAGTTGTTCCTTCTGTCGGATCCGCTCAGCGTCAGCATCAGCTAAGACCGTGCGCAGTTTTGGTCCTCTGCTTTCTGGCTGTCAATGCACAGCCTTGTTTCCTCCTCCTGCTGCCTCATTAGCTGCAGTTCCCTCTGTATCGGGACACAGACGAAAAGAAAAGGATAGACTCTTACACGCAAACACAGGCTTTCCACCAGAGCTGTGTTTCTAAAACATGTCATATGAGGAACAGAGGTCGCCTTAAGGTTACAAATGTAGGGTCATGCTTCTGAATTTGTCATAGGTTAGAATCTCCAGACCGGATGCTCTGTTTGGGGAAAATAATTACTCATTCTTCCCTTAGCATTTGGCAAGCCTTGACCAAGACACTTAATTGCCAGCAGTTCGGAAACTGCACGAACGCCGGTGGCTGTGGTAGTTGGCACTGGACTGGCACTGAGTAACTCTTTGAATCTCTTTCTAGTTCATTTTCAGATAGATACATACACCGTGAGTGAAACTTTGAGAGCACCTGTTGTGAGAAGTATGAGAAAGAAATGTGAGACAGAAGTTGCGGGATCAAGGAGCAGGAGAGAGAAGTGAAGTCATTTTCTTCCGTCTAATAAGCCCCTGACCTTGCCTTTCGTTCACCTTAAAGAGGCAGCAAAGGGCAGGCTGGTGGTGACAGGCTGCTACACTGATGTAGTTGAAAATATTGAAAAGATCTTCGTTAGTGCCCACATCAGGTGTCCCTTGGTCTGGCTTGTGCTCTGAGAGCGGGCTGTGGTCTATACTGAGGTCCCACCTACTGTGGGGAAAATAATAAATCAACTACTTTGGACAAAAAGCGAGATTTATGTTTCTTTTACTCATCCTCCACGTGGGTGGAGTCTCTTTTATGACATTGGTTGACTATGGTAATTTACTTCCTACATGATGGTTCCACACACTCTGCAGTACCCTCTGTCTACACTCTGAGCTGTCCAGCTACAGCTACATCACCGTTGGTTGTGGTCCAACCATTCTTCCAGACAACAATGTAGTTTTTAGATGATCCTGCGAAACCCTGAATTATGCCACAATTTTTAAAATCTCACTCCCAAGTCAAATCACATATCCCTTGGAGTAACTTTTTTAACGTAGTGGTTACTCTTACCTTTAAGTATAGTCCAATAAACTTGCAATGTTCTCTTCTGCGTTTAAGGTTGATACAGTAGTCAAGCAAACTACAGCCCATTGTCTGCTGTCGTATATGTGGTGACACCGTATTGTGGTTTTGAAGTAACAGTGAATTTTTTCTGTGTTAAACCACAATATTTCCTTAACTCTAACCAAGTGCTGTGAGTGACTAAACATAACCAAAAACACCCTCTTTTCCCTAACGTTAACTAAGGCACATTTGTTGCTTTAACCTAACCACAGTTGGACTCTGGATGCGAGGTCTCTGGTATGGCAGTTGTGCGCTTTGTAGGCCTTAAGTACGTCCACTCCAACCACCTTGTGGTGACTTCACTGCCATTAATAAATGTAGAGCTCCGTTCATTCAAAAAATACGTTGCCTCTGGACGAAGAAAAATGACACTACAGGACTACCCAGTGACTTAAAAACTTACACCAAGGGGCCCTGACCAAGCGTCCGTATGTGACGAGTTGGGAGTTAGAACATGTCAACATTGGTTATGACTTGGTTAGGGTTATCCAGCAGTTGGAAGCTAAGAGCCAACATAAACAAATAAAAGATGCTCACTGCACCAACCATCCTGATATGTCTGCTAGTTTCTGATTTTGACTCCTCATCTGAGTCTGAGTCTTCCAGCTTCCAGATCCAGTTTTTCTCTTTTTTTTCACTTTTTATGAGGGGAAACCATGTTAAACAAATATTAATCCGCCAATATTAGCAGAGTATTTTTTACATAAAGAAATTTAATTAAAAAAGACCTGTGAGGTGTATCTCCTGTGTGAAAGTCAGATGCGCTCTACGCCCATGCACCACCCCTACCTCTGCATCCTTACTTCGGTCTTACTAGATAAAAACCATAGTATTTGTTGTATTATCCCTGAGCATAGGCAGTGGACGTAAAGCGCATATTCCAATAAAGAAATGGCTACAAGACTGCAAGTACAACCTGTCTAGTAGTACGACAGAACACAACCAATTATGATGATTGTAGTTAGAATTCCAACTTGAATCTTTCAACCCAAACAAGTCAGTGCAGCAATATTTAACCTCTAGTACTGACTGTGGAGATTGCTTCAAAAATGTTTGCCTAACTAGTCAACATTAAACTTTAACCTGACTCCACTGCAGGGCTGTACCCCTTTAAGACAAGCTGTGCAACAATACATGAAACAATACACAGCACAGTCTTGTGCCGTGCCTTGATTTCTTTTGTTTGGTGTGGAAACAGACTTGGCGAATAAATGATGGTGTATGTGAAATGTGTGACTTATTTATAACTCAAGATTCTGCAACACTGGAGAAGAAACACAGAATAACGTCAGATGAAACATCAGATCTGTGTGGAGTGATAAGGGGACTGTAACCTTTCTCAAATGAATACATGAAACAAGCATAAATGCCACATTTACATTGTGTGCCACCAACTGTTCTCAATGAATATCTGATATTCACATAACAGTTGTGCATGGAGCTGCACATTGACATTCTGTTTAGCCAAGTTTCTAGAGACGCTGTTAAATCTGCATTACATCTGTACGGAAACCTGGTTACTGTTACATTAGTGGCATTGATGTAACAGATTTTCAACAGCATTACTGATGAATGTTTAAACTTGATTTCGGCCAAGTGCTTGACCTGCAGTGCTGCTTAGCAACATTTTACTTAATTTAAATGTTTAGGATTATGAGGTGTTATACTGTTTATTGGTCCCGTGATTAACACTTTTCCTGTGTTTTATTTGAAGTTCTGATATCCATAACTTTTGCAGTGATTGCTTTGTTGTTCCAGAAGTCCTGACGGCTCAGGTTCTGAATACAGGCTGTGTGCATTTCTCTGTGGACTGAGGCTTTGATACTTTCACAGTATTAATATAGAAGCTAGACCTGCTGTATAATCAAACAACATGGAACATGGAAACTTATAACCACCCTTTCTTAAAAGGTTAATGATTTTTCTTAGAGGGCATGAAGACGCAAAAAGAAGCAATAAAATTAAATTCAGTTTTATTTAGTGCCAAATCACAACATATATGATCTCAAGGCACTTTACAGAGGAAGGTCAAGACCTTACACTGTTATAGAGAGAAGCCCAACAGTTCCCACAATGAGCAAGCACAGGAGAGAGAGAGGGGAGAAAGAGAGGAGGGAGGGAGAGCAAGAAACCAGGAACAGCTGTATATATTTTTGTATGTAAGCACTATTGTTATAGTGAAAATAATAATAGCAATACCCATAGGTGTAATGATGTTATCAATAATAACAGGTGATGAAGGATGCTGGATAAAGAACAAGCCTCTTACAGGACCTCATGTAACATCTGCATCATATCCAACTATTAGACCTTAGTGAAAGGAAAGCGTGTTCTTGTGTAGGTAATTAAAGTAGACAGAGAGACAGAATCTCCAACTCAAAGGTTTGGCAAAGAGCAGGCTCACATTTCAAAGAGGGAGAAGGAGAACTGAATCCCTCATTGAAGTAGACTAACCGAAACATCTGTGGAGCTGAGCATCTACAGTGCATTCATTGTGTGCCACTTCACAACACAGCATGCACACTAAAAAGAATAGCAGGTGGCCTCTGAGAGATAAAGACATCTAATTTAACATAATTTAACACATGCCTTTAAACAGTGGTAAAAAAAAATTTTACCCATTAAAATGCTGAAATATAAAAAAGATAGATTGTCCACTGCATTAAATTGAGCACGAGTGTGTATATTTGTGCTGCTAATATCAGAATTTCAAATCAGTAAATGTCAAACATATTTCTAAAGGCATTAATGAGAGTTTTGGAGATGTTGTGTGATGTGTTTTTATTCATTACATAACCACTTCAAAGAGAAACAGAAGCCTTCTCAACTCTTTTTTTTTTTAATTCTCACACTCTTTCATACAAGTTACCTAGTGAACAGAGAAAATCAAAGTAACGAGACTGTCTCTGACTACAAAAAGGAAGACAGATGAGAGAAGGCGTAAAGTCAAACAAGTGAGATCCATTTCAGCTGAATACATTAAAGTTGAACACGAGTAAGACAGACGGAAAATCCCTGACATGTTCGACTGAATGAAATGACACGAACTCCTTTTAAGACGACGTGATGGCGAGATTTACAGTCAGGTTAAATCTGGTGTGTTTCAGTAAGGAGAGCAGCGGCAAATGCAATCCAAGTGACAGGGTGGAACATGGGCGCTGGTAGGGTTTAGAGGCCACACACATGGGAAACCTGTGTGGGGCAACACTTAGAGTGAAATAATTCAGTTGGCACAGCAGAGGAAGTGTTTAGAAAATGACTCGAGTTTTCATGCGATTCTGAGGGCAAAACCTGCTGATGCTGATTCTTCCTGACAGGGCGAAAAGTAGGAGCTTGCTGGAAATTCAGCAGCGTTGGTTAGAAAAATTAGAGAGTAAAGAGACAAAGACACAAATATGACAGGATACCCCCCCCCCCCATCTTTGTAGGGCGTGTAAAGAAGAGACTGAATTTGTTAGCATCTCCAGAAGTACCTATTGACATCCTGTCATAGGACTGGTAGAAGGGTAATTGTTAAATGAAGAGTGAAATATGAGAGGTTGACAAGAGCAGGGTGCTGACAACTGACAAATTGGTAGAGAGGACTTGAGAAGACAGGGATCATATTTCTTTAATGGTGACTGAGAATGTCAATATCCTTTTATAAAGGGTCATACATTAAAAATGTATACTTTCATGCAAATTAGTTACATACCTGTACTGCATACTGTATGTGAGCAGGAGTGTAGTGAGGACTCTCGCAGAATTGTTATCGCTTTTTACAACAGGCCTCACACCTTAATCAGGCAAAAGATTGTTACTCATTTTATCTCAAATGTTACGATGCTCAAAGAGTGATGGAGTGGCACATTAACTCTGTACAGACAGCATCTTAATTGAGCCCCATTCCAATTGCAATTGTCCATAAAAGTGGAGCTCCGCTGAGAACAACCTATGTTGCTTCATATGAAGGTACTCTTAGACACGCAAATTTAAGGGAGTTTCAGAGGAAAGATTTCAAGAGAGAGAGGGAGAACGCCGTTAAAACAGAATGTCAAGTATAAGCCTTGTTAGCTGGCCGTTTACAGTGAAAATCTCACGAAAGAAAAGGGAGGAAAGAGAAAATTACAGGCAGATAATGACGAGATAAGAAAGGCAGCAGAAAATGAGATGGGATGGAATTTTCTTTCCTCTGGTCAGTCATTTTAAAATGTTAAAGTGAAAAGTACACTGGTAATGTGAAAATATGAAAATCAGTTTGAAAAAAAAAGTGTCTTGGTTGGAATAGTTGAGCTGTTTTCATGTACACTTAATGCTCTGTCTCTGTCTTCCAAAACACATAATAACATAAAGTCTCATTTTTGTTTTGCTCTCTCCAGTTCTCTTTTTTATAATAGGAATATTTTGATCACAAAACTGGAGGTGCTGCCATGTATATTATTAATAAATCAGTAATGCATATTTCAAGTTGTTAAAGATGCTGCCTGTACTCTATGTTTGAACACATTTATTGTGGGCTGTCAGATTGTGGCGCTTGACATTCGCAATAAAGTAATGAATTATAAATAATGATAAATCATAAACCCAATCCCAAATGTCCAGGCTGCCATAACTGGTCATTTGCAGTTATACAGCATGGTCCACAGCTCTGCTCCTAACATAAATACAGTTAATCAACACTATAATACATTCTCTCACCCAGTGGTTAAGCAACATCAGACACATCAGCAAGTCAAATCATGTGTGTGGGTATTGACAGAAAAATGTCTCTTAGATGGATTTAATATCTGTAGCATTATGAAAAACTTTGATGTGAGCTGCGAAGAGTGGGCAGCAAATCTGTAATAATAGCAGAAGACAGTGGTTACTTTAAACATCCTGCAATACCCTTAAAGCTTGGGTGCAGGCAGAAAAAAAAATATATATATAGTATATGCAATATAAGCAATACAACCACAGCCGTGAGTCTTTGGCAATGGTTAGCAGAAGGCTAAACTATTAGCAACATTCAACATAGCCACTCATCACCTGCTTTCATGCTAAATCTACCCACACAAACAACCACCACAACACATTTAGATATTACGGGAATGTTACGTTACCTGTCCAGGAGAAGGACAGCAAGTTCTCTCTATCTCTGAAACGCTGAAGGGAGATGCACATGCATTTGGAATTTGTAGAACAGTCAATAGGAATGCTCTCCCTGAAGAGACCTGTGATTGGCCAAAGTCTCCCATCACCTGCTGGATTTTCTACAGCCTGAAAACATAGACAAGTGGAGGTGCAGAGGTCTAGTTTGCACTTGAATTACAATATGCTGCAAGGTGCAATTTTTGCCCATTGAGGCTGAACACAAAATGAAGAAAAACTAAAGCTGTTCTTCAGAGCTAAAAGCTTTCAGAAAATCTAAAGATTCATATTAAAGGTACCTCCAATATAAATACTTTCTATATACTTAGAATAAATCAACATGTCCAGCAGTCAGAAGTCTTAAAATAAAAAGAGTTCTCGTTTAGTGTAGTTTATTCAATTACAAGACAATTAACACTCAATACTAGCGAATTGAATTACTTAAAATTCAAATACTGGGAAGTTGAGTCACTTAAATTAAGACTCGTGCTATTCTTGTTTCTAGATTTAAAAAAAAAAAATTCTGTCAAACTATTCAACTGGATTTTGAACTTGCACCCTTCAGACATGCCAACCACTGAGCTACTATGTTAATTAGCTGTCAGTCATTTGGTTCTGCCCATGGCAAAGTCAATCGATTGGTCTACCATTTTGGTCCACACTGAAATATCAACTACTAGATGGATTACCATGAAATTTTGTACAGACATTTACGGTACCTGGAGAATAAATGTGTCAGGGATTGAGACAAGGATTCAATCATTCCACGGTACCCAGAGGATGAATCTCAATGTTTTTTTTTCTTCTTCCTCTGAATTTTCATTTAGCGTTGCAATACTTGGTTTGGTATTTGGTATTTAATAATAATGATCAAATGATAGCAAACTAACACTGTGGACTGAAAATATCAACTATGATGACACATTTGACCAATAATGGCAACGTTTATTCAAAGTTAGTCCCTTTTTGACTACTGCATTGTCTAGCCAACATGATAAGTTATTGTGATGATAGCTTGGTCAAGTAATTGCTGTAGATGTGCAATATGTGCTAGGATGAAGGATGCAATATGTGCTAGGATGAAGGATGTTAGGTGCAATTATTATCTAGTCTATAGTCTATAGTTTTATTTCATTGTGTAACTGAATGAGATGTAAACTATCTGAAGCCCTATTGGTGTCAGTTAGTTGAGAATGTACCTTCATCCAGGCAAAAATACTTTACGCTTGAAATAAGATGATTTTGTCTTGAAACTTCAGAGCTTACATAAAAATACGTCTACCTGATATGAACAAAACATAAGTAACTCACTTCCTTCCTGTCATGTAATTGTCTCATTGTGATTAGAAAGATGAAGCCCACAGCAAGTGTTCTTGCTGCTTGCTGCACCCTTATTTATTCAGAAATCTCAGTGGCGGGTTTGGGGATGGTTAAGGAGGCTCTTCAGATGCTGGATGGTGAGTAAAGGGCCTGAGGTCGGCCTCCCTGCTGTTTTTATGTCCTCTCTTGCTGAGAGGCTGGACAGATAACAGTACAGCGAGAAACCGCCATGCTAATCAGTGGCTGAGGGCACAAGCAGTAGTCCCTGGGGGTGGGCAATAGCTACTGGCTTCCCATGGATGATGGTGTGGTAGATATGAGTGGGTGTGAGTGAACCCTGAAGCATGTTGAGTTAAAGCTGAAGGGTGGGCATGAGTGCCCCAGCAAAGTTAAGATCACAAAAAATAGACTGAAGAGGTTTGGGAGAGATTATGTGGCAGCAGCCAAGGGACCAACTGATTGTCATTTCCACCATCAAGCTCAAAAATTGCTTTTTACCGATGCCTACGGCTGTTTGGTGCCAGTGCAGTACATGTTAATAATAACATGGTCTGCTACTAGAGTTCTGCAGAGGCCAGCATCTCAACAAACATTATCTGCTTCATCAGTTAGTAGATCAACTCTGCCTTTTCCCAGTATCGGAGAGATGAACACATTACACTTCCTGAACCCTGAGTAATCCTGAATAAAATTTAGGAAACAGTTGTATTAATAAAGCCTAATTTTGACAAATTTGTATCATTAAGTCAGTCCCACAATTTATATCCAGAATCAACAAACATTTCTAATGTTACATAAAAGCTAACACCAAGAGATCATATAAAGTAATAGAGATATAACTTTTATTTGAAAATGTGAAATGAAATACTTCTTTCTGTACAAACAATGAGACCATTTACATTCACATTTCAAGATTACAGCAAGAACATAAATATGATAAAAACATATTAAATGCCACACTTTTTTATAGACGGACATTTCAGGAGGAGACTCTAGGAGGAAAACATTTGATTTTTAAATTTTATTTCATGTATTATTACTCAAATGATATACATATTGTCCATGAGAGGGTGGTACAAGAATGGCTCTTTGTACCAAGTGATAATATTAATAAAGATTTTATGCATGAGGTGAGGATATGTGTTTATTCGGGGATTTACATATATTGCATGTTGAGGAATTAAAGAAAAAAAAAAGTTTGCTCTTTATAAAAATTTTGAACATTGCAAAATGGCAATGGCACCCATTTCGTAGAATGACTCAGTACAGGCACTTTAAGAGTAGGAGTTGTGGCTATGGCTGACTTTACAATGATCGTCAGTCCACATGTTCGTTGACATTACCACATTTATGTCAGATGTAGTGGCTGAAATCTCTCTAACACCTGCCTCTTTGTGGCTGTGATATCCTCACATTTTCTGGAGGTAGTACAAGAGTTTGGAAGTCTTACTCTACACTGAAATGTCACCGTAGCTAGCCCCCACAGTAGCTCCTCTGCTAGATCTTAAAATCGCTGTCCTGCAACAGGGTGGGAGGGCCTGATACGCGACCTGTCAGGTTTGGGTCTGGTTGCTGAATCCTATCTGTTACAACAGCAAGCCACAGAATGTGAAACACAAGCTACTGCCCATTGCACAAGCTAGGTCAATGTGTGAATGTGCTCAATAATCAAATTCATGTCACAGAACTAATAGGGAATCAAAGATCACTAAGCAACATTTAACTCTAACAATGGCTACTTCTGTACTGCAGGAAATCGAGGCTGCTTTGAACATTGCTACAATGTCTTTTAAAATGACCCGAGAGCACTTGATATTTACTTTAGAGACAATTTAATATGAAATGAGGAGTTTGTATAAATATGTCTGTTACTTCAGCACCACGGACAGCGTCATGGTTTTATCCACACACAGCAGTTAGGTTGTGAGCTGCAGAGGGAGGGAAGCAGGTTAACAACAGTTTGTGCTGACATGTCTATGAATAAATTGGAAAAATCTGTGAAATTAGCAGGTATCTTTAACAAATATACTCAATATCTATAAAACTACTAACGGTGTAATTCAATATAAACAGAATGACAGTGTCAAATATGACAAAAACATAAACTTAGACTAATTTGTTGACATATCACAGGGTACAGCAAAGTAGTCTTTCTCCCATAGTAGAGTGTTGGGCTGCAACAGTAGGAAGTGTCGACATAGAATCTACATCATCGCATCATGCCGTAGCCGTCCCTTCAACTGTCGCTGCTTAAAGTCACTTCATGTTTATGCTTGTGGATCTGGTTCGATGACCATAGCACAACTGATTACTTATAATTGATAATGTATAATGGATAATGTTGCGATTACGTCATTTTTGATATCCTCATTATGATGAGACCAAAACCAAAAAGTTTTTGTGAAAGTGCAAACATGAAAACAGAAGTAATGCAAGTCAAAGTATTCAGTCATCCAGCAAATTATTTCATCTACCAGGTGGATTTGCATAAAATTGTGTACAGATGTTCATGGTTCCAAGAGGATGAATTCATGACTTTGACAATCTGTTGACTTTTCATCTAGTGCCACAAGCCGCATTTCTGTTATTCAAACTCAATTTCAACAATTATTGGATAGATTCCAATGAAATTTGGTACGGACATTAATCTAGTGTTTCCTTTTTGACAGACTTTCTATCTAGCACCAATAAATTTTTGGTTTGTCCAAAACTTTGTGAACTAATGACACTCCCATTATTCTCGGCTGAACTTTGTTTTTAGTGCCAATTAGTAAATGGTGGCATGTTAACATGCTAAACTAAGATTGTGAACCTGTTAAACTTTATACTTGCTAAACAACAGTATGTTAAATTGTCATTGTGAGTTAGCATGTTAACATTAGCGTTTAGCTCAAAGCACCACTAATTACTGCTTTATCAGGCACTGGCATAGCTCAAGACTTGTATTGTTTTTTCTATCCACACCTTTCCACGCAAGACCAGCATTTTCTGATTTAGCCAAGCTGTGCAGGTCTTTATAAATGCATAGTTTTTGGAGTCGGAAGAAGCAGCTTAGTGCGGATAGGTGAAACAAACGGAGAAATTGTATCCACATGGGAAATGGACAGTTAGATACTCTCAACCAATCTAATTAATTTCTCCTGTACTGTGCTGTACCTCATGTAGTCTTTCAGTTTTTTTATCTGTTTTCTGTTGCAACTGGGACAACCACTGCTAATGAGTTGAACTGTGTGGTGTAGGACCTCCTGTCCACATGGAGAATCATAGACTCAGACGGAGCACAAGCCCCTGTGGAGGTCCACAGTTCGCTAATTATTTTACACTATTGCCACTGCGTACTCTTGTGCGAACCACTGATGGAAATCATTTTTATTCCTTCCGTAATTTCTCTGTCAGTGGTGGCAGCTTTCTTGCTGTGCCTTACTATCACTGAATGGATGATAGATGTACAGTGAACAATGAATGTGTGAGGAATTCAAATATCACCTTGTATTACTATGACTGGTGCTGTGTCACTCCCTCCATTTGGACAGGAACTCATTTTGTTGGTTGGAGGCACTTTCAGCGATGTGCTCAGTCAGACAGATCATAATTGCTTTTTTATAATCGTGGCCTGCTGTTCAACAGCTAAAATATGGCAAACATGAAAAAAAAAACAGAAGAGGAGAACATTTCACCCTCCACATCACCAACACACAGACTGAGATATATATATATTTTTTTTTTTTGCCATGTCCCCAGTTCCTCTGGCCTCATCTATGGCAAGCCCCCCAGTGGTTGAGTCAGCTAGCCATGAACATCAGCACTATGCTCTCCCTGAAAACCTTCCGGTGCACCCCACCAAATCCATCTGTTCAGACCTCTGGTGCTGGACAGCCCCACAATGTCTCCACACAGCCAGGGAACTGTTGGACCCACACACCTTCCTGTTTGGCTGGCTAGCTGATTGCTGTCTCTCACTCTCCTGTGTATACATTCTCACACACACACACACACACACACACACACACACACACACACACATTTTGCCTCTCTGAGCTTCTCTTCTTGGTCCTTACAATGAATATGCATGGCAGTGTTTTGTGCACACAAAGGGGTTAGATTAGGATGTGTAAATGCATATACCATGATGAATATGTAGGCTGGATGTCATTCCATGCACTTGTTAAATTATTCTTAGTGTGATAGGTTAGTATGATGTATGCAGTGCAACTGAACATTGAAACAATAATTTTCAAATCATTTGTACAGAACATACCCATATGGTGGCCTTTTCAAACTGAAAGTTAATTAATTTATACATACACTAAACAAACATACAGATTCAGACAGTACAAATATTTCCTCATTTAAATTCACTTAACACACCCACACACACACACACACGCACACACGCACACACGCACGCACACACGCACACACGCACACAGAGCCTTCAGCCGTACTAGAGACTCTGTAAGGCTCAAAGCTATTTAGTGCTTTGCGTAAAAAGATGCTAACAGGTGCATGCTAACATGCTTTTTCATCATGTTCACCATCTTGATTTAGCGTGTTAGCGCGCTAACATTTACTAATTAGCATTAAACAAAGTATAGCTGAGGCTGATAGAAACGTCATTAGTTCTGCAGGGATTTAGCCATGAATTAAAGAAATTTAAATTCTGTCCCGATTATGGCACTATACAAAATCACAAGCAGGGCAGCCGCATACAGCTGTTCCTGGTCTCTCTCTCTTCCTCCTCCCCCCTCTTTCTCCTCTCTCCCCCATTTCTCTCCTCGCAACCCAATCATTGGAGGCAGACAGCCGCCTCTGAGGCCAGTTATGTCGTAGGCTTCTTCCTGTTAAAAGCGAGTTTTTCCTTTCCACTGTCGCCAAGTGCTGCTCATGATGGGAACTTCTGGGTTTCTCTCTAAAATATTGTCAGGTCTTAACCTCACTCTGTAAAGTGCCCTGAAAAACTGTATGTTATAATTTGGCGGTATACAAATAAAACATAAACCCCCTGGTGGTGCTAGAAGAAAAGTCAGGGGATGTTTAGGGAGTCTTTAAGATTCATCCCTTGGGAAGCATAAATGTCTGTTCCAAATTTAGTGTCAATCCATCCAGTATTCAGTGAACATTTTGGCATGCTGGAGATACTTGAGGAAAAATCAGGGCATCACAAAAGTCTTTAGGATTCATCCTCTGGGAACTATGAATACGTGTACGAAGGTCATGGCAATTCCATTATATAGTTGTGGAGATATTTCAGTCTGGGCCAAAGTGGTTAACCAACAGATTGCCTTCCCTAGAGGAATGCCACTAGCATGGCTAACAATGAAAATTACATCAACAAAAGATAGCCACTATATGGTAATAAAGAGAAGTACATGTATTGATAATAGGATTTATCAAACAGTGCCACTGGGTAATACTGCTCAGATTATTATGCACAGTGAGGCAAGCTCCAAGTCTTTAGCTGCTCTTAACAAAGTACTATGAATAGCCTCCTTGTTTTCAAAAAATAGGCTTTGATGTCTTTAGGCACGTCATATCAGGTTCGGGTGCAATGGCATCTCAAAAGGAGTTTAAATATTGATGGAGCACCTTTTCTGTGATAAACATATCTAACAGACCTTGATTTAAATTGTAGATCTGCGGCCAGATCTCATTAATGAAAAGAGGCAGCATCTTAGCTGGAGGCAATTCCAAAAATCTGTATTTGCCAAATTATGAAATCCAACACCACTGAATGTTTTATAGAAATGAGATGAACAGACAACCTCTCCAGGCTCGCACCCTAGCCACCAGTCTAATAGCATTTCTGATCTTCTGTCTGTTGTGTTACTTGAAGATCTAGGCTACATACAAGGCACTTCCGTAAATTAACTGCTTATAGTTGTCTGCAGGGACATCATGCAAACAGATGTATTCTGTTCTTTTTTAATCGATTGATTTAGGAATAAAACAGCATATTGCACACCAACCTGTTTAACTCTGTGTGCCATAGTGGGGACAGGAGTTGCTGGGAAGGAAACAACATTAGTAGTCAAAGGTAAAATTACTGAAACCAATAACAGGGATTAATTAGAACTTTATTACATTGATTCTGGTGAACCTAAGCTGAGGCCACTTGTGGAGTGGCAGACTATACTGAGGAGTGCTCAGGGGTGCTACCACTTACCTCAGGTGCAGCACAGAAAACCTCACAGCAAAAGTGCTGTAAAAGACATCCACCTCGCGGTGCTTTTACTCACATGCATTAAGTGTAGGGGTGTCTAGCCTCTCAGCAATATGGCACTCAGCTGCAAATAAACAACCCGGTTGATTGGCAAAAGCAAAAAGAGACAACTCTAACAAAATAGAGCATATGGGCAAGCAAAGGAAAAAACTGTAAAACCAACAGGTGAACCGACAAAAGAACAAGAATTAGCCAGGCTCAACATGCTGCATGAAAAACACATTTTGATATTTTTCCTCTACTCACCACCTCTGGGTAAATGGGTAAAAATGGGCAGACCGGCAACACAGTTCAGATAAGATCAGTATAGAAGTAACTACATTACCTGTATCACCAAACACCACCGGCCACAACAAGAACAGGACCGGAACCATATAACCTGGCCCTGAATAGGGAGTTGGTTGGAGGAACAGCCAGGCCTAGTGTTGCATTCACAAACACTACCCATAATATTATATTGATCTACAATAGGGGGGCATCCTCTAAATACAACTTTGTGTTCATTTCAAAGTTTAGATTATTGACATTATTCCAAATTATTATCTGCAGAGGAGTAAACCACAAGGCTTGCAATTATGTTTTTTAAGTATCAATTTAAGGACACATACCAGATGTTTTCATCTGCTGCTGTTTTTGTGTCTGCAGTAAAGCCTGTTTGCTGTTTCAGTTACTTCATGTACACCGGGATTTAATCACTGAGTCTTTGTCACATTTTCTTTTCGCAGTTTTTTTTTTATTTTTTATTTTTTCAATGTTTCTTTTTTCTTCTGAGCAAATTGACAATGCACATAAAAAAAGGTGGATGTACTTTATACCAAGGGCTGCAATTGTAAATTCAGTTTGAGTTGTATTTGCACAAAACCACAATGCTCTTGATAAAACTATACATTTCTCTCCTGTATTTAAAGTATAGATCTTTCCTGGAAAATAATGGGCTCAACCTTGAGCGCTGCAGACAGGGTGGGGGAGAGTATTGAGAGACAAACTTAAACATTGCTGCTCTTGGTCTTTTTATGGGATTTGTGGACAGTAAGAAAATATAGAATAACATTAACTTAATCCTCTCATTAACATGCTTTTTAAGATCTATCACTAGTTGTAACAGTTGAGTCAATTTGACATGTTTTTTTCTCATTAACCGTTGTCTTCTTTTGTAGATGCATTTGATGAACAATAGCAGTAAGTGCTAAGCTCACTGACAAACACACTGTATTTCCTGTGACTGTTATGTTCAGTGTAATAGTTCTGAATCCAGTCACGAGGTAAAAGCTCAATCAAAGGCATTACACTGTCAAGTTGTTAGAGAATTTGGTGTTAGTCTGTGGAGCGGGGCAGGCAGGGTTACAGGTAGCCGAACCAGGGCAGACAGCGGAGTGGAGCAGATGGAGGCAGCTGGAATATTCAGCCAGACAGAGGAGACAAATGAGGTACTGAACATGGCAGGAAAACCAGGTAATCAGGGAACGATGGACCTGAGGCACAGGTAAAAATGGGATTGGCCAGGACCTGAGAAAAAAACTAGAAATTAACATCTCTCGGTTGTATGCCTCTGCCAACCAGGAAATATGGTCACAATCTCTCCTTCCTGAGTTATAGCATTGAATAATAGTCAGACATGTTTTTGCATAACATTGTGATGTCACAGTGAAGTTGACCTTTGACCACTTGGATATAAAATATCATCACTTCATTTTATCCTATTAGACATTTGAGTCAAATTGTGTCATAATTAGTGAATGAATTTGTGAGTAATGGCCAAAAATGTGTTTTGTGAGGTCAGTGGGTCAGAAGTAATCAAATTCCCTCTGGGTGTTCCTGCTACATTGTATTCACAACAGCATATGATCGTCGACTGTGAACTTTGACCGTTGACCACTAAAATCCAATCAGTTCATCTTTAAGTCCAAGTGAATGTTTGTTCCAAATTTGAAGAAGTTCCATAAAGACATTACTGAGATATCATGTTCAAGAGAATGGGACAGACAGATGTACAACCCAAAAACAATATGCCTCGGGCTCCCGCTGGCGCAGAGGCATAAAAACACAGCACAAGGACATTTTCTAGGAACTATAGCAGAGTTGGCCGAATGTTTAATACCACAGAGAAACATAGAACAGAGGAGAACAGAACTCCAACAGGTGGAGTTGATGAGATGATAGGTAGGAGGTGTGCGGATGAATTGGTGGGAGGAGGAAACTGGATTTCCACACCCAGGCTGAGACTCTCCCTCTCACACACACAGACATGCACACACGCATACACACACACACACACACACACACACATACACACACACACACAGAGAGAGACAGAAACCAACAGGATAAACAAGAAACACAAGGGAAGGGAAAACAGCAGAAACACAATGAATGAGGGAGGGAGCTACTGATAAACCCTAACAGTGACCACTTCACAATACAAGTATACATACTTATAATATAACATAACTTAATAATAGAAATATAATCCATTCATGGTTTTATGTTATCACCAGACTTTTTCTCCCCTCATCTCTTGACAGTTTTGTACTGTTCACTGTCCATCAAAAAGGTATAAAAAATTATACCTTTAAAAAATTATACAATGAGAGATATTCAGGCGAATCCTCTGCCCTGCCTCATCACCCCAAAGTGAATTCCTCAGTCAGACTTCATTGGGGGGGGGGGTCACGGATCAGCAACTGAATACCAAGTTCTGACATTTATCAACCCGCGTCTTCTGCTGGAAACTCCAGTGTTAACAGACAAGTGATAACCAGCTTCATGAAACCGATTATCCACCATCACCAGTGTTAGTTTTAGTGAACCAAGTAACCCAGGACAAGAGACAGAGACCTCAGGATGGCAGCTAGCGATACTGAGGTTGGCTGCTAGTCAATGCTAGAAACTTTTTTTCTCATTGCAGACAAACTATTCATTTTATCATTTTATCAATCCGCTGTCTGTCTGCCTCTTTTCTGTGCGTGCGCACACTTGTACTCACAGAAACACAAGTGTGTGAAGTAGCCTATTGTTTTTTTTTTGTCGTATTTTTGTGGTACACCTCTATGCTTAGTACAATGAATGCTACCTCCATCCAAGTGCACTAATTTAACCAATTACTTTATATAAAGATGGAAGTCAAAATATCTCAATCGCCCCCTGGTGGCTGGCTGCAGTACAGGTCATAAACCGCGCCCCCTCCATTTTAGTGGATGGGACATGAGCCAAACTAAAAAAAATCTAATTTTACATCAATGAAATTTTCCCAAATATGGTTTCTGTCATTTTAGGTAGCATGCTGATTTACTTTCTAGGGTTTGTTATTCTGATAAGGTTGATTTCGGTTAGTTATTTGATGCTATAAAACAGGAGTGTGACATCATGATTGACAGCTGTTACTGACTCGCGATTGGGTCAGGCAGCTTTATGGGCAGGACTGCGATTCCACGACCCAATCACTACTGCATAAACATCACCAGTGCACCATTTGTCGTCCATTTTGTATCACTTCTTCGTCTGATGTCCCCAGACACCCTCTGATTTACTTTTCTTGTTAATTAGCAAATTTTAAAATGCTAACACTCTAAAATAAGATGATCAACATGATACATATTAGACCTGCGTAGCTTCAAAATGTTAGCATTGTCACTGGGAGCATGTTAGCGTGCTGATGCTAGCATTTATATCAAAGCACTGCTAAGTGCAGCCTCACAGAGCTAGTATGGCTGCAGACTCTTTAGTCTTGATGAATGCAAATAAATACAACTCCTCAGATGATACGGTGCAGCTCATAGTTAGGGAAGGAATAATGACATCCCTCAGACATATTTCATATATTTTTTGATAAAAATTGCCTCTGGCTGAAATCTATTTAGACTTTTGTTGCATGGCAGCCTTGTTCCTCATCCTCTAGACTGGTAGTGAGACACTGGCTTAAACCAAAACGTGGCCATGATCTTCAGCTTACCGCTATCTCTATAATTTAACCCTGACATGAAAGAAAAGGGCAGAAATCAGTCCGTTTGTCGATTGGTCAGTCAGTCAGTCAGTCAGTCAGCCAGACAGTCAGACAGACCAGCGGTGAAAGACAGTGAATAGACTAAATGAAAAACTAAAGATCCAAGCGGAGGTAGATGCTGCACATGTAGTAGGAGAGAGAGGTGTGAGGTGGGGTCAGGGCAGGGTACGCTGAGACTCTCATTAAATAATTACAGCCTGTGGTCAAAAAGCTGTGAAAAAATGTGACAAGGTCGCTCGCCTCGTCAGTGGAGGACACTCTCAGAGAAAAGTAAGAGTTGAGCCTTAGCCGTCTTTTCAAACTATCAAAGACATGATATAAAAAGATGATGAAACCAAAAAAGGAATCAAAAAAGACTTTGATATATACTGTATCAGGCCCCTTCCTGTGATATGGCATTTTGTGACATGACAGCCCTCTTGTAGTGATACTTTTCCTGTTTTCCCTAAAAGTGAGTGCAGCGCATTAATATTGGCAGCCCCCATCAGCAGATCGGAAGGGTCCAATTGGACTGTAATAGCGTTTTAATGGGAATCACATGGAACAAGCTCAAACAAACAAACATTAGGCTCCGAGATAATGAGCTTGGCTGCACAACATAAATGACCTGCACGAGGCTGTTACGTCCTTCACTCTGTACAGAGTAGCTGCAGCGTCGACCATGAGAAATCCAGCTTGTTAACAAGAGGCAGCATGCAAAATTTAAAGTGCGGGCAAGCGTGTGAATGAGTGAGCCGGTGAGTCTAGACAGAACTTCAATGCTCACATGATGTTAGGCATCTTGTGCAGGAGAGGGAGTGGTGGAGCTCGGATAATAATAATATCTAGGAAGAGAAGTGCTCAGTGTATGTCAGTGATCGATTTAAAATGTATTTTGTAGTTTACACCTTAATTAATGTCCATCGTGAGTCCTGCTTTTCACTGCTGGAGCTCGTAATGTCATCATAAAACCTTCTCTGGAATTTTGTCATTTATTAGATAGAATAAAAAATTTGTCCAACAGCCCGACAGAGTCCAAGCATAATTCATTCATACTGTTAGTAGATGGCTAGAATAAAGGTTGAAATTTGGAGATCTTTTCTGACCTTTTTTTTTTTGTTCTCTTTTCTTCAGTGTCTGCTTCTGAAGCTCTTTCATCAATGTTATGACATCCATTTCAGAAACGTTAGCAGCTCCAACATAGTTTGTGACTTTTACAGATTTGCTTGATTGAATAGACTGACGGGAAACAAGGGGATAGAGAGGAGTATGATATGCAACAAAGATCCTCAGTGGGAATTAATACTGTATATATGACAGAAGTTGCGCAGCAGCTCCAGTGCTCTGTGTGTGTGTGTGCGTGTGTGTGTACACAGGATGCGATCAGACACTGTACTGAGTTGTAGGTCACCTTTTACAGGAGAATTTAGACCGACATCTAAAGTTGCCAGCACATTTATATAATGAAGTGAAAAGGACTTAAATGATCTGACTTAACAACTAAATTGTCATATGACTGCCTCACTTGCTGGTGAACTAATAGAAGGTAACTGACAGACTGACAAGCTACACCTCAGTTGAGCAGCGCAAGGCACATCATCCTCATCTAAACCCATTAGTGATGTTTTTGCCGTAGAGGTTCCTGTACATGAAAGACCCAGGTGGACTCAGACTCAGTGACCTTTTCAGTGAAATACGTCTTTCTTTTGGACATGAGTGTCAGCCAAGTGTCACTGCATGTATGCATTTGCCAGACAGAGAAAGAAGTAGTTTGAGGCCACATCAGAGACAGGGGATACTTATGGCCAGGATAATGATGGCCGTCTGGAAAGAATTTTAAAATTCATATTTCTGTTTTTTTTATCTCTTGCATCTAGACGACAGCTGCCATCTTGATAAAGCTGCAGGAGAAATAGCAACAACTGTTTTACACTAATGTAAACTTAACACCTCCTATCGTGGTTGAATGACTGAAGCTTTGTGTTAAAGGCTCTGTTAACGTCCACAGACATTTTCAATTTGTATGAGATCAATACAGCTCTAACATTGGCTATTCTGCTCTGTGTGTGTGCTTTTTTTATACCTCTCCTCTGTCCAGCACAAAGCAAGATAAGAAACTTCAAATTACATTCCTCGATCTTTTCCAAATCAAATGAGGTTTCTGGGTTGTTTTATAAAACTCCCTGTGCACGGGGCAGCTAATCCAATCATGGAGTGCAAAGTTTCACTTCACCCCAGTCCAAGATAACATGCACAGAATCAAATAATCTTATTTGAAAGGAATTTATTAATGAAGCAACCGTAGAACAGTCCCCTGTTCTTGTTAGTGAGAAAAATTCCCAAGTGATATTAACCAGGAGAGGGCTCACTGACTGTGTCTCCTGTGACTCATGACAAAAGTGTGCACTTATCTAAGGACATGCTTTTAAAAGTAGCTGCTGTTCTGGATACGAAGCGAGATGAAAAATCAATTTTTAATATTTTCTTAGGTTCAGCTCAAGCACACATCATGTCTACAAACTGAATGAGGTTAGTAATGCATATTTTTCTTCCCATTCAAAGAGGATTAATCTTCCTTATGAGATACTTGTTATTGCTCAGCTGCTTTGGCAGAAGAGAAGGGTTGAGGAGCTGTTTCCCTCCACCTCACAGGTGACCACCTCAGGCAATGAAGGAATGGGAATTAATGCTGCTGAAAGATGATTGATTAAAGGAGGAACACTGGATTAAAATCAATATCTGCACTGCAATGCTCCAGTAGAATTTTATTGTTTTAAGTGTGTTGCCTGCCCCAGCTACAGTTAAGGATTGATTTATCGAGCAGTGTTTTGTGCACTGGTGGCAGATTCTAAGCAAAAGAGGAAATATTCATGTCTGTTTAAGTGTTTCAGTGACTCAGGGAGTTAGTCAGAGGTAAAGACGCATTCAGAAAATCATTACTGGGGGGGCTGGTTTTGGAAACTGCGCAGCGCTTTATGACAGCATTCACTGTGGCAGCTCGGGGTTGTATGAGATGTTATTCACCACCCCTCAGCAAGACATCGCTTTAATGGCCAACATGGGAATATTGTCAGTCGGTTTAAAAGTTCAAACTGAAATGTAGAATTTTTTTTTTTTTTTTACTTGAGACAAAAGAGACAGCTTAAAACCAATCAGAGCTCTGCACTGTAATGCACGGCGACATAGGCAGGAGGCTGAATGTGAAGACAGTGAGGGAAATGTAAGTGAAAGTTTGGCACTAAGGAGAAGGCTCAGGAGAACATCCACTTTTCATACTACAACTGGCGAATTGGTGTAAAAAAATAAAAATAAAATAAAAAATACAGCACTGACATGAAATTTCTTACAAAAGAAATGGAAATGATAAAACCCCAACTCTGAGTTATACTGGGTTAAAAATAGGAAATGCACATTTTCAGTTTTCTTTCAAGGGATGAGCACCAGCAGCTTTAGAAAGACTAACTGGTGGTGTTTTTCTTTTGCTATCAGTGAAACACAATGACACAGGAGTAATAAAACTAGATAATAAGGCACAGTAACACTCATCCTAATACAACAATTAATCAGTGTACTTTGACGACTGTACAGTGCCCATTAGAGACTGCAGAACACCACTGTGTCATGAGAGATTAATGTACATGGCTGAGGGTAGTACAGCTGTCTGCTACTACAGTGCACTGTAGTACAAAGCCTTTCTGCAGGCTGCTGCTTTGATGAGCATCTTTTCAAATCTGTATTCCACTCTTTCAGAGAGACCGAGACTCATAATCATGATGTCTTCCAATGGAGGGGGCAGGGAAAATTACTAAAAAAGGATGCAGGGTCTCCACTGTACGGTCATTACCACCTGGATTGTGGGGCTGTCTTTCCTCTCCATAGCATCAGTGTCTGTTTGCAGAAGCGATGTAAGCAGCTGACAAACGTGGCGGAGCTGAGGATAACCGTCTACGTTGCAACCGGTAATCTAGACAAAGTGGCAGGATACAGGCAGGAGTCCTTGATGATAAATTGCCATATTTATATCAAGTTGCTTCCTTGCTCATTTTTTTCTGCCTCATCGACAACACGTGTAAAACGTTTCATGTTCAACGCCCCACATGTTACAATTTATGGAGCGGGTCATTAGACTGTATGTTGATGAATGGCTGGAATTCTAATGTCATCTGTGTTTATACGTGTGTGTGTATGTGTGTGTATGTGTGTGTGTGTGTGGGCATTAGATAATAATAAAATAAATCCATAAATGCTAGAAACTGATTCTAACTGTTATGTCTAATCTAAATTCTAACTCCCAAAAATCCTCCTCTCATGAAATGAAAATGGATGAGCTCAAGCTGACACACCCGTTCTGACAAACATTTACATTCACATTAGCTGAAACGTAGGCTATTCCTTTGTATTGTGTTATTTCAGCACTTTTTTTTTTTCTTTTTTTAATTCAACTAAATGACTTTTTAAGACTGCACTATTATTCTGCTCCAGCCTTTCCAAAGCTTATGGGACACATAGTCTGAACTTTGTTAATTCTTCAGTATTTGTGCAACTTAGGTGCCAGATGGAAGTTTTCAGCCATATGGGTCAGTATTTAGAGTGTCAGTAAGTTTTGGCAATAAAAGTGAAAAATGTGACAGAGAATCTGTTAAGCTCCTGTGATTGACACAGTGTTCCTGAACCTCATCTGAATCTTAACACAAAAGCTGCTGCTACTGATACTTTTTGACATGGGTTTGCTGTGAACTATCTTTGGCTGTGAGAGTGCATGAACTCCCATGTGCATAACTCTGCTCTTTTGACATAGCAGTTGTGGGTCTCCTAGGAGGAGGTGTGGATCTACTGTTTGAGTTATCTGTTGTCCTGCACCTGGAGGTGATGTCCTTGAAGCAATGACGATGTTCTTAGCATATGCGTGACATTATCAAATTTCACGCAAATACATAATAGACTCAAGAACAATATATTGGCACCATCCATTGTTGGTGTCAGTGTTGGATGATAATTGAGAAGACATTGCAGTATGAAAATGAAGTGTTGGGTGATTGCTTTATAATTGTGGCATGTAGCACTAACATCTTCAGGGAAGAACAGAGGCTACATTAAGCTGCAATCAGAAAGTGACAAGATGCGCTGATATGGCTCTAGCTAGTTCTAGCTGGTTAGCATGCTAACTTCAGTAGAAGAAAAGGTGATTGAAAGAATAGTTAGCAGTGACATAGCTTTCCACTGGTGGAGACAGCTCTTGGCGAGTAAAGTAAAGGAATGAAGTTTGATGCTGAACTCACAACATTTCTTCTAGACTGGTAAGTAAACAGCTGTTAATGCTAATGTTGGCTATGTAGCAATAGCAAAACCTACAAGCTCTTTTCACACCAAGTAACATTTACTATTAAGCAATACAATAAACAAATGCAATTGTTATTTTGTGGTGACCCAAACTAGACATCACAAAATAAATGAGTTGCGATGTTGCATTATTGGAAACATTACACAACAATGCTGCACAACCAACAACTGCTCCGACCTGAACAACCATACAGGTTGTTTTTTTCAACCCTCTGAAACAACCCATAGGAGTGTCCTGAAATAGCCCCCCCACAGCGGCAGGAACTCAGTTGTCATGGTTACAATAAGAAACATGCGGACTGTACAGACATTGGTGTACCTACCTTTGTTGCCATGGTTACTATAATAACAGTCATGGCTTGGTTAGGTTTAGACACTAAAACTACTTGGTTAGTAGGTTTAGGAAAAGGTTGTGATTTGGGTTAAAATAACAACTTCCTTAACATTACAGGGTTTTTGTTGTCATGGTTACAATATAAACTACTGCTTTCACATGGGAATCGAACACCACTCTCCTGTGTCATATTCTGTGTTTTGTTGACCCATCCATCCACCACAACCTCCTCCTGACGTGGACTTTTTCTCTCTTTATCCCACGTCACCACACTTTTCCCTTTGCTTCTGTTATAATTACTATGACCACTAGATGTCTGCTAGCAACAAGATGTAACTCTGGGTCATTATAACCTGCTGCACAAACGACCTATGGCCTTGGTTTTTTACATGAGGACGATCTCTGCACAACATAGTTCAGCAGCGCCACTACTCAGCAGCCCTTTATAAATGCAAAAAATATGTTTGAAGTCATTCAGAAACAATTTCTCTGTCAGTCTACAGTATAACTTCCACGTCCACTAGTGAGCACTTACAAGTTTATTTTTCACACCTTACTATTCGTAGGCTACCTTGGTCACGGTTCTTTAATTACCAAAATTAATGGATCACCGTCAAAAATCTATGAACTAAATAAATGAAAAATGGTGTTAGCCTCAAAAACCCTACTATCAGTTAAGCTCTTCTACACTCCATGAAAGAGTACATTTGTTTGATAGGGCAGGCTAGATCTACATCTGTATTATTGTGCAGGACAACATTCTTCTCTCTTCCATGTCAACGCTGCTCACACAATCATGTCCCTCTTAGCAGGCCAGAGTGTGGCGCAATGCCGCCCAAGTCAATTAAATATGAATGGGCACTCATCTCCTTATACACAACAACGATACAATATTTAGCACATCACGATCTGTGTGAGGAGTACTCTCCTTTCCCTTGCATCTAACATCGAGAGCCTTGAAGAGCAATTAGGGCCCTTTTTTTTTTTCAAGAGGAGGAGAGACGGCTGGGACTTTGAAGGGCTATGTTTTAGAAGCAGCAATACTCCAGATCAAAGCCCGCCTGTCAGAGCCTCTTATAAACCATTTTTGGTCTCTGGCTTGTGTCTCGTCAATAAAAAGTAGGCCATGTACTTGTAGGGCAGCTGTATGTTTCTATATATGTTTAGAATTCAAAGAGCAGCACAGTTTTTCACTGCGTGCTTGAAGTACAAACAAAAAGAAAAATTTTTTCTCACTTAACCCCAGTGGTTTGGTGAATTGCTTTTATTTGCCCAGGTTTTAAGATATTTGGCTCTCACATTTCTGCCTATTCACCAAACGATGTTCAAATAAATGTTCCAAATTCAACAATTTCCTGAAAATGTGTCCTTATTATTCTTAGTCATCTACAGCGCATGCTGATAACTCTTTTCATAGGGGCTGTTTCTTTGGTGCAAAGTGGTTAGGGATTATCCAGAGTATCCACAGCCTAAGTGAACTGCTATTTTCTTTTCACTTTATAATCAGTGTGGCGTAGTGTTCATATTAAACATTTCCTGTTTTCGAGTAAAAATTATTTTGTCCTAACCAACTCAATTTATAGCAAACACTTATTGTTTTGTTAAATTAAATGCGTTTCCTTTTTATTTGCATTTTCAATTTGCAGTAAAAAAAAAAAATGAGTGGAAACATTGAAAAAAAAGCATGGCTGAGGTGGAAAAGGCAGAGGTGGAAAGTAACGAAATACATTTACTCACGTTACTGTATTTTTTGTGTATTTTGTATTTTTTAAGTACAATTTAAAATCGGTATTTTGTATTTTACTTGAGTACGTTTTGACTCAAGTATTGTGCTTAGTTACTTTATAAATCCTATCCGTTACTGAGTAAAAATAACAATTCAACCTACAGGGGAAAAATACGCGCCAGAACCATAGACAGTAAAACAATGGCCAGAACCAACAGTGACAAATGATGATGTGATTAGCACTGGTGCGTGCGGACAACACTTGTTCTTTAATTAAAAACAAAATAGTTTTGGATTTCTGACCCCTTGTCCTATTTTTACTACCCTCACACCCCACACAAAGAAGTAGTAACTTTTACTTAAAGTACATTTCAAATGAACTACTTTTTACTTTTACTTGAGTACATTTTCAGATGAGTACTTTTACTTCTACTTCAGTAATATTTCATCAAAGTATTGGTACTTTTACTTGAGTACAGTATTTTTGTACTTTTTCCACCTCTGGGAAAAGCTATTGATACAGCAAAATGCCATAAAATTCAATAGAAACATGCAGACTTAATAAATCATTATGAGCATGAAGCATCTGACTTAAATAGCCACTGTAGCTTCTGCTCTACTGGAGGGACAAAAATTTGCCACAGTGGTAAACATCAGAGCTGCATGGCGTGATAAAGACACTGTAATGTTCCTCAAAGCAGTGCAAAAAAAAAAAACAAATATAAATGAAAAAAAAAAAGATGTTTTTCACAAAATTTTCAGTTTGAGGTTTGACTGGCGCTCTTTTACTTTCATCATCTCGTTGCACCCCCTTAATTTTGCAATAGTTTAATGGCAGCCAATTGGAGAATTAGCGCTACCTAGTGTTTATTCCAGTGAACGAACCCCTGGTACTCACAGTGGTAGTGGTTGGAAAAACAGTGATTCATTTTTTTTAATTTTTTTTTTTGCTGTCTTTCTGGATGTTTGGTTAAAATTTGGGCTGCATTTGGATGGAAGCTAGCTTTTTACAGCTAACCAAAATGCAGATAGCAGATAGAAGTTAGTGATGATTTCTTGGGGCAGTTAGAATCTATCAGCACTTGTCTTGCTGTTATATATTGTTTTATATCTTACATATGTTCATATATTGTCATGTGTTGAGCACATCAACCTAATCAGTTGCCATTTCTGGTGCTTTTTTTCCATTTTGGTTGCTCTGGCACGGGGAAATGATGCACCCATTCTTCATCCTGTCTACGAAGCTCTAATTGACTTGGCTGCATTTCCAACTGGGAGAAAAATCTGAGATGTAGTCTTCGATTCAGACGTCTGGAACCAGGATACAGTAACATGGCCACTGTTTTCTGGAAAATGAGATCTGTGGTGGCAGAAATATAAGTGACCCATTTGTGTTGGTTTTTCTTTTTTTGCACAGGTAATAATAATAATAAGAGAACAAACATATGCTGCATGTAAATACATTTTATGATATGAAATCTGACACATGATGTTGTGCATGAAATAACATGCCAGGTATGTGTTGTTGTAGTGTGACAGTTACATCATGGGGCTGCAGGACGTGTGACCTTTACAATGAAACATGGAGGGTCTTCATATGGGCTCAAACAGGAAGAGGTAAATGGAAGTGACAGGCTTATATATCTCACACCACTAACTTCAGTAGCCTGCGGTGAGTCTCATAGCTTATTCAACATGTCTCTTGGACCTGCTTCTGTCAGCCTCGACTTTACTTAGGGGGTGTGGGGTGGGGGGTTCTCAAGCTCTGCCCAGGAAGGGGTGACAGCAAGTATGTATTGTAGTCAAAACAATTTTCTTTGTGACATTTTGATAACTATTATTTTTCTTGCATGACGAGGAGTGTGCCGGTATGCCATTTAATTTAGTAGCAGGATGTGGGCTATGAAGTCTGAAAGAAAGCTCGCAGTGGTGAGAAAAAGCCTATTATTTTTATGTCTAACAGAAAATGATGAGCGTATACATAACAGAAACAATACAATGGGAGAGAGACAGTAAAAGGAAGGACACAGCTGAAAGACAGGAATCACTTGAAAGGGTAAAAAAGGTGACAGACTGGAGCAAAAGTAAACCTGGGCAAAAACAAAGAGATCGTAAGTATGACAGGAGATAAATCAACATGAAGGGATAAAAGGGAGAAAGAAAGTGTGAAACAGAAAAAAAAAAAACAAGCAAGGGATCACATCTTTGAAAGCAACAGAGACCAGTGAACATTGCTAAGTGCATACAGTGTCAGAAAGCATGAGCATCTGGGTTGTCATAAGAAATGGGCATTTCGTGTACTCCCTTTGGTCGCTGTGCAGTGGATCGTGGCTGTTGAGCTGTTGACCTCCTCGTCTGATCCTGGGCTCCCATCCATCACCTCGGGGAAACATATTAATGTGGCAGCATGTTTTTAGCTCATCCATCACAACATCAGATGGCCCACACAGTAGTCAGGTAAGGACACAGTTCAGTCACTTAGACAATTGATTAATCAGACCTCGTCTGACTCTCTTAAAAGGAAAGATCATGTGGCATTTAGATAGTTCTTTGGTCTTTGAGGAGCCAAAGCAGGTGAAGTGAAGTGTGTTCATTAGTTCTTTGGTAGTAGCTGAACCATTAGGTTAATTTAAATAAATAAGAAATGTGTCCGTGTGTGTGAGAGCAACGGAAAAACACTTTTTTTTTGTCTTTTTGCAGGTGTAGAGTTATATTTTTTATCTCATTAATCCTGCTGCATTCATAGACGCATGCTTTAGAAGGCCCTCCTGGACCTCATTTTTGTTTGCACTTCTTGACCTACACCTGGTCAGCTTTGTCCGAGGCCTTGGCCGGGTCATTATCAATGAGCAAGAGCTCATTTGGGCTCCGGTGCTTCCTGGAGGCAGTTGGGAGGCGGTTGCTCCTGGAACAGTTTTCAGCCCCGCGTTCCTTTCCTTCATCCATGACCTGCATCCAAGGGCTGTTCGAATTGGTCGTCCTTGCATGACCTCTCGGGGGCAGTGGTCAGACCCTCCTGCACCCGCTGCCCTCCTGTGAGAATTCAGGGAGGCCAACATCTGGAAAATTCTGGCCTCTCCATTTTCAGAGGCTCATAGCCAGGTGTGACCTGTTCTATCATTTTTAGTATTATAATCACAACTTACAGATGTTACAAAGTGGAGCACAGGAAAAGCTAAAATGATTATGCGCATGAAATGTAGATGTCATGTACTGTACATTAAACTATATTAATATAGGGACATATAAGAGAAGCATTAACCAAGGAAAATAAGCCAAATGTGAGTTTTTACAATTCCTTGAAACAGAATGAAAATTTCACATCACAATTATAGTGACCAAAGTTATCACAGTATGTGCCGAAAATGTTCAAAAAGTACTGATAACGCCACCCGAAACTGTTGAAACAATGTTTATATTGAAGACCACCACCAATAAAATTAGCAGCACTATGCAGTTTCCTGATGCAAACATATGAAAACCATATCAAATGTGTGTTAACATGAAATATGTTATGAAGTTATAAAGTATAAGCATTGACCTCATGCACAATTTACATAAATAAAAAATAATAGTGATAGTAATTGCAGAGGAGTCTATAGTGTTTCTCCTGTTGGAACACTTTTGCAACCAATTCAACCACTGCCAGATGTGTGTGCAGACACATGATGTACACAGCAGCAGAACAAGAGTAGGTAACACTAAAAGTCCCCCATCATGCATTTCATACTGCTGCCTCGTTACATGTCATGACACATTAATTCTGATCCAAACTAACCCTAGTATTAATAGACTGCAAGTCAGAGACAGGACGAAGAGGTGGCGTCTTGTACAGAAATAATTTGGGGCTTATAACTGTGGGATCGCTGTCACACACTTTTTCATGATCTTAATGAAGTGACAAGAACATGGAGTAGGATACAAGCACAGCAGTTTTAACAGCTTTTGACTTAATAATCAGGGAAAATACCATGGAAGTTACCATGGTTACTAGATCATTTGCACAAATATATACATAGCCTATACAAATCAATTATAAGATGGCCTCCTGAACACATTTCACAATCAGCAGATGGGTTTATGTTTAGCCTTTGAAATCGTGCTAAAATCATGTATCTGTCTGTCTTAAAATCCTGTGACCACAAACAAACCACACCAGAATCCGCTTCAGGGCAAACTAAGACCCACCTTTTCAAGCATATATGGTTCAGGTCTTCAGACCTACACCCGGGTTCAATTGACAGCTTTCAATAAACTAACCAATCAAGGACGCAGTAGAATGTTCTGTCAGGTAAAACTGATGGCTTTGTAGAGAACCTAGATTCAGAAAGAGTTGTCTGATGACAAGGTAAAGCAGTGTAAATATTCTATATAGTACACTTAAACTTTTATATGTATATATACATATATGTCTTCCTTAAACTCGGGTCCTCTACCAGAGGCCTGGGAGTTTGAGGGTTCTGCGCAGTATCTTAGCTGCTTAGCTGTTCCTAGGATTGCGCTCTTCTGGACAGAGAAGATGTTGTACCTGGAATCTGCTGGAGCCACTCTCCCGGTCTGTGGTTCACAACCCCCAGTTGCTCACAATGACCACTGGCACCACTATTGCCTTTACTCCCCACATCTTTTCTAGTTCCTCTTTCAGCCCTTGGTATTTTTCGAGCTTCTCGTGTTCCTTCTTGCTGGTGTTGCTCTCGCTCGGGATTGTTACATCTATCACCACCACTGCCTTCTCATGTTGTTTGTCGATCAGAACCATGTCTGTTTGGTTAGCTATCACCAGTTTGTCAGTCTGGATATGGAAGTCCCACAGGAGGTCCACCTATGTTGTGCTCCAGTAGCCCATTTCTCATCAGGTTGCCCCGGCTCCCCAACACCTGACATCCTTGTTGACCCGCGTGACGTCCGAGCCGGTATGACTCATCCTGAGGTAGGCTAGTAGCACCAAGGGCCTTGCCTGAGGGTCCACTCTGGATACGTACATATACAGTAGATAGATAGATCCAAGTGGAGGTGAGACTTCGAAACAGAGACAGAGACAATCTAGCCTGACAGTCAATATCATTTGTAAATGGCAGACTCAACGCTTGTGTCCATCACAGTGTCAACGGTATTTACAATTCAAACCTTCTGACTTATAGCTAAAGCACATAAATAAAACAACTTCAAGATTTCCTTTGAAATACTACAGGGTGAAATTAAGGTATTAAAGTATGATAATAACATAATAATAAATAATATTTTCAGGAATCCGTTCTTTATTTTATTGTATTCTGACATAATCTCAACAGTGTAAAGATTCAGACATAGGTTAGCTGTTTAATTATCAAGTATTAATTCAGTTGCACAGACTTTGTGTTTGAGCAGCGTTGCAGTAATGTCATCATATAAAGCGTGGAGGACGTTGAACAGATGTTTTAAAGTACTATGATAAACGTGCTGCGATCTAACATTTCCTAACAATGTAGCAGCAATGTAATGAACGGTACTGTTGTAACTGTAATGTTGCAGTAACACCGTTACAGCATCACAAATGACAGGTGGGATTGCAATGTTACGGGTACATACTGTGTTTGCGGGGCTGGTGGAACTCCAAACTTTACGTTTGCACGATTGAAGTCGTCTTGGATGATGCAAAATCCATGGGGATGAACTGTGTGCTGATCGCTGATGCTGCTGCTGTACACCTCTCACAGGTAGACTGCTTCAATAACAGCTGCGGTGAACTCCCTGAGCAGAGAGTGTGGCCGGCACTTGACGACTGTAAACTTAACCTGCAGAGACCAGTTTACGGACACCAACCGCAGCATTCGTGCACCTTCTAAATACTACTAGAGACTACGCTACTGTGTCCGTCTAATGTAGTTCTGGAGGATCTGTGTCAATTCTGAGAAATTAACCCTGATGATGTCATCGGGGTTATCTCAGTTTGGGCCTGGAGACTATGAGCTTTTCAAACATTGCTTGTGCAGCAGAATTGGAGCGTGCCGTGGGGTATATGTGGGCATTTTCTCATTTTCTCTGTCTAATCACAAACACCAGTGAGTGAAGTGTATTTGGAAGTTTGACCTGAACTAGGGACTAAGGATAGGGGACTCAGGATATCTCAGCCTGTGCTATTTTGACCATTCTGCTTTTAAATCAGTCTCTCAGAAGTCTCACAATGTTATGGAATATTTTTTTTTTTTGCTTTCCTAGAAGAAGTAAAGGAAGATGTCAGAGGAGATTGTTGTTGTGAAAACGCTTGCAGTGATGACAGGAGGGGATGGACAAGGAGCAGACCAGAGACTCATGTTATATCACCAAAGTGTGTGTCTGTTTCTCTCCAGTGTACAAATTTCGGTTTCGGTGTCTCCATCTTGTGAAACTTTTTTTTTTTTTTTTTTGTCTGGATGACTCTTGTCATCGTCATCATGGAAACCTCCTGGCGCCTGTGAAATACCTCTTCATCTTTGAACTGAGATCTGTATGGGCGGGGCGGGGGAAGCTTTAAGGGAGATAGAGAAAGAGAAGGGGACAATAGGTTTTATTTTGTCACCTGCATTAGGGTTAGCACCTTACTTTCTTCCTCTATTGTTGCATTTCATGGGCAACCTCTCCATTCCCAAGAGGATTTGCAAGAGGAAGACAGGTTATGAAAAATGTTTTCTATATTTCATCACTCTTCCTTACTTCCCTCTATATTTGGCCTCTATCTCTCTTATCATTCTCTCTTTCATAAATTACTACCTCCACTTCACAGGAAATGACAACAATCCTCCAGCAGCATGAAGAGAGCTACTCATGTGAAATCAGAATGCACGTCATGTGCCGGCACATCAAAAGCATGCTGTGTTGGCATGCTCCTCCACCTCACAAGAGACATTAAGAATGCTTGCTTGGATAGCTTTCAGTGGTTGATGCATCTAAATTAAATGTAAAGGAAAAAAAAAGCAGATATTTCATGCTCTAGATTAGAAATGATCTCCCATCTCCTGATAGCGGAATACATGTGTGTGAGCAGATGTGGTTGTTTTGTCTGGGTCTGTTACGGGATGAACTGTATCCAAGCAGTGCCCCCTTGTGGCCACATGTGACAGAATCCTCCTCTGACAAAATTGTCCACTGAAGCCTCTACACACGTTTCTATCGAAAGGTGAGAAACATTCACATCTAATCTAAGAATCCACCAGCAACCTCTATTATTTGTCTTAAAAAAAAAGGATGTCATGATTTAAAGATCTGTGCTTGTGAAGGTGTAGATTCAGCTCCACCTCTGGTCATAATTCTAAATTGAGCCATATCGGACAATTCGAGCCGGATATAAATGTAAGATCAATGGAGGTGGGGGTGATTGGGTGGGGGCCTGAGGACACTAAGTGTGAATCATACTTGAAGAGCAGTTATTTTTGAGCTCTACATAACAAAAGCGTACAGTACAACATGTGGATGCAGTCAAGGATACGAGTGCCAAAGCAAAAAAGCTTTTCTTCTCACCACGCTGTCGCCTTGGGCTCGAGGAGGCTTCCTTTTCTTTCTTTTTTTTTGAAGGAGGGGAGGTGAGATTTTCCTGAAGAGGAATAACATTAGAAAACTCTCCACCTTTCCAGAAAGGTCAAATATCATTCAGCCCCCTCCTATCCAAGGGCTAAAGGAGAGGCAGCACCTAAAAAAGGCAATACCGGACTCCCAGGACTGCTTAGTTCTTTTTATGCCACCCCCACCCCCGCTCCACGGCGAGGAACACTTTCAGATGAGAGCACCGTGTGTGTCTTTCATCTGCACAGTGTGAACCTACTGTTGGATCTGTTACTCCTGCTCCTCTTTCTCTCCCAGGCTCTTACATTCATAAACATGCATGTGCGGGCATAGAGACACACTGCGGAGAAACACGATGCACTCGCACGCAGAACATCAGACGTCAAGGTCTTCCTCTGCTGCTCAGGTGTGTGGGTGTGTTGGTAGTTGAGAGTCTACCTGTACCTTTAGGTTATTTGCTGACATCCCAACGAGAGCCGCTCATTGGCTGATGCGAGCCGCATGCTCCTGCACTCTCGCTTGTACAGCAACCGCTGACTTTTTTTTTTTTTTGGGTGATTCAAGATCTGTCAGATGCGGAGGAGAGCTGCAGTGCAGGGGAGAAAACAACATGGGACAAGATGAGATGTCAAAATGGCAGCTTTGTACAACTCGTGTAGAATTCGAGAGCAGGGGCACAGCAAAAAAGAGAAAGACGTGAATTAAATTAGGGCTGTTTAACAAGTTTTCAACAGTGAGCTGAACAATGGCCATTTGCAAAATGTCACTAAACACTTCAAGCTATGGCAAACCACAAATGTCAACAACGAAATCAACCATGGCACACTGACTCAGACTGACAACAGCCAAACAACAGAGGCAACAGCTGAGCATTTATCACCCTCCAAGTCAGCAACACATCCGATTGGCACGGAGGGTAAACTTGGCTCCGCTTAACGTTGCCACGAGAACAGCCCAGCCTGGGAAGAAGCAATTGATGGTAAGAAAAGGAGAAGAATGGGAAAGATTGCAAGACAGATGGGGATGGGAGAGTGTGTGTCTGGTTGCATGAAGCTGATCATGTTTCTATCTGTGCCAAGCTGGAGAGTAATTTCCTGTGGTTACGGTGTTGATGTGGTAAGTACCACCCACTCTACTTTCCAGAGCTTGTCTCAGTATATTAACCTGTTACCAATGGAGACAGTTTATATTTATCTACCTGGGTCTTACACCCAGACTGACAGCGATTGGGGAAGAAAGAGCAAGTTTTTTTTAATATTTTTTTTCAGCTTTCCACATAAAAAATTTACACGACTCATCTCCACACTTCTCTTAGAGTCTGACCAAAGGCAAACCCTGGAAGTAGTCCCCAACTTTTCCAGCTGACTTACCTGCCATATTCATACGCACA
Source organism: Seriola dumerili (assembly GCF_002260705.1). Lineage (NCBI taxonomy): Eukaryota > Metazoa > Chordata > Actinopteri > Carangiformes > Carangidae > Seriola > Seriola dumerili. The sequence continues at coordinate 3,970,381 of NW_019174305.1, read as the reverse complement.
CATGCTAAAGTTCTGCTGCCTGACCCACCAGGCTGGTTTGGATATTTTAGAATACATTTCACTATGACATTTCATCTGCATCCATGCACGTCATGTGTTGCCAGGAGATAATGTCCAGGTGGAAAGACTGAAGGCGTCTAGCCAGTGGCCATTAGCTGTCCATTAGCCTGGTGAGCCCATGCTCAGTAACGGATGAAAAAAAAGCAAAACGTCAGGTCCGGGTCTGTCGTCTGGCAGTACAAGTTGGTTTAATGAATCACATTATGAAGTTGTTATGGCAAATGTACCAACAAACAGTTGCACTCTGTGGGTTGTCTGAGATATATATTTTTTTATATATATTTTTATTTGCTTGCAAGACTTCCAGTTGTGAGTCACAAAATGGGCCCATATCCCAGTAAAATTATTTGGATGCCGTGTGGCCCACACAGCCGACGTGGAGCAACATTATCATTCATTTGGAGTTGAAGTTTTAGCCAATTGCACATCTGCAAGTTCAATATTCACTCTCCTTTTCACCCTGTTTTGGCTTCCATCAAACTCTGAGGCATATCTGGCTCTTAAGCTGCTAAGTGCTTCACCAGTTGGTCTTTAACTTTGTCTGTTGTTTGTTGCTGTGGTCGTGTACAGTGGTTTTTTTCTTGAAAGCAGCTGTCTGCTGCAGCTGGAAATGAGGCTGATGAGAGCAGAGAAAGTGAACTTGAACTGTCAAGTTAAACCAAAACAATGAGCTCAAAGATGCTCCCATTATTAGAGCTAAGGGGAACAGCAGAGTTGTGATTGTCACTATAAGTCGCACCTTTCACATTATAGACATTCATTACATCCGTTCATTAAAAGAAAATTATTAGAGCAGCTTTAAATATACAAATACAGGCTGGGTTAGAGTCCCAGCATGCCTGTTAATGGTTTTCGAATGTGAGGCCGTGGCTCACATTTGATTGCCTTGTATGTGCAGTGAATACAAGAAGATAGTTTCTGTCTGCAAGTTCCTGAACTACAAAAATAAAAATAAAAAAGTGGAGGTCTGCAACATGTAGTTTTCAACAACACAGGTGGATCTGTCATGCTATACACTTTGCTACAGCAGCTACCTGGATTTCCAGGAGTACGACTTTATGTTTTTAATGAAGCAAAGCCTGGAAGCTAGTTTAGGAAGTCAGCTCAGGTCTGCTGATACACTCACATGGCATACTCTCCCCACTGCAACATACTGTGTATCCACTGCCCCATACTCATCAGTTAAAGTTTTGATAGGCAGTATTTTTTTGGTGTCAAGGGGCAAAAGAAGAAAGAAAGAAAGAAAAAAAATTATAATTGCCTTTCAGCATATTGTAATTCAAGTGGTCTGAGAGCAAACCAGATGTCTGCACCTCCTCTTGGCTCCGTTTTCAGACTTCTAGAAAATCTAGCCTGTAACAGGACACTTTGGCCAATCGCACATCTTTTCATAGAGGGAGCAGGTTCCTATTGGCTGTTCTACAAACGGAGCTTAGCATAAGTTCAATCAGGAAGACTATCTTTACGCCTCACTTCATTCACAATTCTCTCTCCGCTCCTTGTAATCAGCTGACTATGAACGTTATCGGCAAACGAAACATATTTCGCCACAGCCAGTCATGTCGTTTCTGTCACACTTTAACTCCTTTCTCCCTTTTTGCTGTCAGCTGTGATTTCTGGTGGATTGCTGCGACCCTCCTCCCGCCCTTTCGCCTACAGGCTTTATGTCCAGTGTCTAGGTTGAGCTCTCCACAATCCATTTCTCATCACATCCAGATCTTCTGCATACTCTTCATTCCATCACCACGACCGCCACCACTGTCTAGATTGGGGTTGGACAATTCCTACACCACGCGCAGCATCTTCCCCACTTCCGATATGATGACATCACAAGGGGGTCTAACCGCCAAAGACTCTCTCTCCTGGGTGAAATGTGCACGTCCCTTCAGATGGATATGTGTCAATATCGGTGAAGCATTTCAGAGATGCAGAGAACTTGTTGTTCTTCTTCTGGACATGTGACACGCTGCTAACTTTTCCTGTAATATCTAAACGTGTTGTAGTGGTTGGTTGTGTCGGTAGATTAACCATGAAAGCAGGTGATGAGTGGCTATGTCGAATGTTGCTAACGTTTTAGCCTTCTGCTAACTGTTAAATGTCCCTTTCAAGAAGAACCAGGGCCCTGAGATTCAGTCCATTGCTTTCTTTCTACTTTGGCGAAGAGCAGGCTGCATGTTTTCCCCCTGTGTAAAACTTTATGCTGCCATGTTAGTGTGTAGATACTGCATGAACCATCAATGTGTGTGCATCTGTGTATGTCAGTGTGTCTGTGTGTGGCTGATTGTTAGTGTCTGCCCTCTTGTCCCTCTCCTTTACTCACCTCTACTCACTGGCTGCTCCAGTCTCTTGTACTCTTTTTGGTCCCTCTTGGCCCTGCGGTCAGTGATTCCGATGGCCGCCGTGGTGACCTCCATGTCGGCTGTGCAGCTGCTTCTGCTTCTTCTCCAGCTTCTGCTTCTTCTTCATTTCTCTGGAGATCTGACAGACCTGGAGGTCCAGCTCGAGCTGAATTTGGAAACACCAAAGAGCGAAAGGAAGAATAAAAAAGATGCCCAGAGCTGGTGTGCTACACTTCTGGAGTTATGTATGCCAGTGACGTCCAGTAGGACTGTCTCCTGCTGGGGCTTTCTACCTTTCTGACTTCACCCTCTCCAAAGCAAAGTATCCTTTATCTGACAGAGTTCACCAGTTACTCATGTACAAAGTAACATTTCCCTTATTGATTTTGGGTGTTTGTTCAGCAGAAAGCCCGGTGGCTCTTTCTTTCATCTTCTACCTGTAAAAAGACTGGAGATGAGCAGTGAAATGAGCAGAAAATCTGACTCTTTGCACGTCCGATTTATTCTACTTAACATGCAGCTCTGAGGTCAGACCTATGGCAATCTACAATGCTAATTAAACGCCTACAGCTGAGAGTAGAGCTTTGAAATTTGCAGTCAATCTATAAAAATGTATCCCGCAACAATTATTCTCCAATCAACTGGCTCTTTAGGACTTCTGTCTCTTGCTGGTAGGTGATGACCTTTGTTTTAAAGGGAAATTCTGATTTTATGCATGAATTTGTGTTTGGGCAGTATCACTACATATGTGAAAAAAAAATTGATTAAAGCCTTTTTCCTGTCAGAGAGAGCAGTGTGATAAATGTCCTCAAGGGATATCGATATCGTGTTGGCTGAGGATGAAGACGATAACATGAAAATGAAAATGACAAAAGTCTTGGGGTGTGGAGTTAGAAAGAAGTGAGTTTACCAGGACTCTGTAGCCCGCTCCTTATTGAAGCTCAAGGCTACATTAGCCACTACTAACGTTATATAAAAGCTGTCAGCGGTCAAGTTGCATTGTGGGTAATGTAGGTGCCAGGTTTTGACAAGCAAGAAGAATAAAATAGATGATACCTCTGCTGCACTGATTTTCATACTTATCTATTCAAACTGTCCATCATAAGTCTGAAAGTGTTGTCCTAATGCTAAATTGCTATGAGCACTCTTAACCATTAGATGACCATCACGTTCCATTCAGTATCTTTAACCTAGTGCATGCTGTGACCTTCCATGTTTATGTGGCATTTCATGTGATGGGTTGGAATGAAAGCAGAAATAATTATCAGAATATTAACATTTTTCATATGAGTATATGTCATGACATGGCAAATGTTTGCAAAAAAATTTTAAATAACTAAACTAAACTAACTAATGGTAATGGTCATCTTTCTCATCCTGAAGGAGATGTTCATGTGAAATCATACACACCTGATATTATCATGCCAGAGATGTATAGGTGGCTGGGGGATTGCAGGAGAGTGCATCCCCTCAGATTCTACCACCGCTATGGTCTGACGCTACCACTGTTAGAATATCTGCTGTAATGTTCGTCTTTCACACAACTGCTAATTGGACTAGGTAAAATAGTTTGTAATTGTATAGTCACAGTTTGAACAGCAATAATTGTCAAATAATGAAGCTTAGCAAAAGTTCAGTCAGGAAGACACAACCGCACCGTTTCCGCTATCTCCAAGCTCCACCAGCTCATTCTTGCCAGCCAATCACAACCTGACATGCTGGCCTTTAGCCATTTACTTGTAACAAGTTTCCCTCTCACGAAGATGTCCCAGCATCCTCGAGCTCCATTCCTCATCACCACCCCCAGTGTCTCGGCTCTGGGGGAGGTTTCCTCTAATTGGACGGACCTTAAACCCACGGATCGCTTCCTGTGGTGATCCACTTCCTGCCGGGGTCTTAGCGCCAGATTTCTCATCCTCTTTTGTTCCTCTTATTAGTCTCTCCTGATTGAACTAAGATTTTTGAACCTTCTAAATTAACATAAAAAAGACAATAATCTTCATGTTTTCTGCATAGCTAAGAGAGGGTCATTAAAAAGTTCAATGTGAGAACTATAACCTTCAGTGGCTTATAGGCCACTTTTTTTCAATCAAATCATCCGAAGATTTAAAAAACATGTAGGCCTACTGCATCAGTAGATGCGTCTAATTCTATCAATTCATTGAGCTGAATGATTGTAGACATACTCAAACCATTTACTAAAGCAAAAGGAAAATGATCCATTACATGTAAAAATCCTGCATTTGGAATTTCCAGTCTATATTATTAGACTGTTGATACTTATGAGTTAGCTCTTAGCACAGGTTGAGTCATTATAGTGGGTGATTTCAACATTCATGTAGATGTTGACACCGACAGCCTCAGTTCTGCGTTTACTTCACTATTAAACTCAATTTTCTCAATGTGTAAATGCACCCACTCACTGTTTCAGTCACACCCTCCATCTTGTTCTGACATATGGCAGAGGAATTGAACATTTAATAATATTTACTCAAATAGTCCGACCGTGTGAGTTCACAATAATGGATTACACAGCATATGAGGCTGTCTGATAATCCTGTAACCAAATTTAAAGAAAGCCATTATTTACTCCGTATGTCAGTTCGGTGGGGAACAGCTATCTCAGCTTGAACCCCACACAAGCTGATGATCTTGTTGATAGTGCAGCAGCCTCACTGCAAACGACACTTGACGGATAGCTCTGTGATTGAATTCACATTCAGCACAGTACGTGCTTTAAAGCAGATTTCACGAAAGCGGGATAGGAAGTGGCGTTCCACTGATCTAGAAGAATTTCCCCAGCCTGGAAAGATAATTTAATAACTTAACTAATTTAATAATTTAAAAAACCCTTTGTAATGTCTGAACTTCCTACTATTCATAATTAATAGAAGAAAATAACAGCCCCAAGTTTCTGTTCAGCACTGTGGCCAGGCTGGCAGTCATAGCTCCACTGAGCTATTTATCTATTCCTGTAACTCACAGTATGAAGCTGTCCCCGTTAAGGAAGCTTATAGTCAGAGTTGGCCCAGGTGAGTCCTGAACCATCCCTTAGTGATGCTGCTATAGGCCTAGACTGCTGGGGGTAGTCCCATGATGCACTGAGCACATCCTCTCTCTCTCTCTCTCTCTCTCTCTCTCTCTCTCTGTTCTTTCTCTCCCCATCACACACTCTCTGTCACACTGCTGTATGTCATTAATTTTATGTTTCCTTTCTCCCATAGTTTGTGCTTGTCCTCTCTGTCCTCTCGCTCCCTGTCCTCATTCCGCAGGTATATCGGACTGCAGGATCTGGATCTGTCCCTATAGTCAACGTATCATTATTATTATTATTATTGTCATTATTATTATCATTATTATTATTATTATTATTACTATTATTATTATTATCATTATTATCATTATTATCATTATTATTATTATTATTATTATTATTGCGATTACTATTATTATTATTATTATTATTATTATTATATTGCTACTATCATTGCTGCATTGCTGTTATTATAAATAACACTATTACACATATATCACTATTATTGTTGTTATCATTGTAACAAACAGTCTGACAGTGCTTGAATACAACAGTATCTACAGCTTTTCCTGGTCTCTCTCTCCCTCTCTCTCTCTCTCTCTCCTCTTTCCCACACTTGTCTCCTCTCAACCCAACCCTGAGTCTGATTTTCCTCTTCACTGTCGTCAAGTGCCGCTCGCTGTGGAAACTGTTGGGTTTGTCTCTATAATATAGACGGTCTCGACCTTCCACTGTAAAGTGCCTTGAGATAATGTGCGTTATGATTTGGTGCTATACAATTAAAATTGGATTGAATTGAACTGCATTGAATATAACCTTAACGTATCAAAAGTAAATGTGCTCATTCTGCTGAAAATGGCCTCTGACTGATATATCATCAGATTATTCACAGTGATGCATCAATGCTTCAGCAGCATTTTACTATTGTAGCTTTTGGAGGTCCAGTTATCTGGTTTAACCAAGTGCTTCCCAGCGTAGGGGTCAGGCCCCTCCAAGCCTTACAAGATAAATCAAAGAAAACAAGTTTTTATGTAACACTGCATTTCAGCCATGAGATTATGATGAAATTATACTTCAGAATATGTTATTGGTAAATGGACTGCATCTATATAGCCCACGGCTCTTCTAGTCTTGTTGATCACTTAAAGATTTTTCTATCACTCACAGACATCTTGCCCAAGGATATGTCATGCAGACTGGAGGAGCTGGGAACTGAACCGCCTGATCTTCAATAAGTTGACAACACACTCTACTCCCTGAGCCACAGCCGCCATAACACAATTCAAGGCATGTATTTCTGAAATTATGAGTTTTATTGTACTGAAGTTGAAGGAAAGAGGGCACATGTCTTGCAATTTTGTTAATGGACAAATGATTAATTGGAGGCGGCACCGCAGGTCTGTCTAATGAACCCTTCCACATTATTTTCATTGTTCATCAAGGTTCTTTCACTAATCAACAGAACAAAACAGAAAAGTGTTTCCATTAGATTTAATTACTATTATCAGGTGTAGCTAGCTACATGTGTGATCCAGGACAAACTGTGCCCAGAAACATTATAATTATAGCAAAGCTGTGGAAAAATAGGCTCTGTGCAAACTGCTGTTGAGACTTTGGGTCACGTTTTGTACAGAAATTGAAAATGGAAACCCAAACTCAGTGTTAGGGAGTACTGAACAACATGTAATTAAACAGGTACTTTAACTACATTTTGCAGTAGTTTCCTGGTAGTTCAACTACGTTCATATGTGCATAGTTACATTTTCACCATTTTTATGTAGTTAACTACTGAACTGGAAACAATTTTGAGTAACAAAAAGGAATGTTTTTTTTTATTTTTATATTACCATTGCTTTTCTACTGTAATGGAACCCCCTTCGACCTGCTGTGAATGCATACCCAAGCAGCCACCACCACACCCGTTGTGTACGTGCATGCTCAATGGTCTCACAGCTTCAGTATCTTCATGGATGAACCTCCTGAATCTGACATTCCAGAACTTTCCAATCAACAGAGGGGTATTTTATTTTTTTGGTTTAGGTATGACCAGTGAACAAGTAGGCACTTTTTGCAATAAACTTAATTGACCGACATGTCTAGTACGTGACTTTTTTGTAAAATATTTTGTGATAATTTCATATCACATATACTTTGTCAATTTGATCATGTTTTTTTTACAAAGTAGTTTGAAATACTTTCTCTAAGCAGCTTTAGTTAACCAAGGTAGATTTCTCCCTACAGTAGCTTTGCTGTAGTTCCAGTGTGAAGTAATTGGTAGCTATAGCTTCCCCAACACTGCCCAGCCTGCCACTGGCTTCTTTTGTTTTGTTGTTTGTTGTTGATTAACACTAGATGGCAGCTTCACACAGTTCATGGACCATGATAAAGCGCTCATTATGCATCATAGTTTGCACCTGTTTTAACAGACTGCACATTTAGATGACAGCAGGAGCTGAAGTTAGTGTTGGGTGTTAGATAATAGCTAGGCCGTTTGTACGGTTTATTCCTATTTCCCCAATTCCTTTTTTCTTTTTTTAATATTGTGCAAATTGCATCTTATTGAAAATAAATAACGAACTACAATTTTATGAAAAACAAAGTACAACAGAGGCGCTATCAAAATGCTGCGTGTGCATGTCCTTACACTGTTTTCACGAAAACAGAACAACAGTATGATCTCAGCTGTTGTCTGGAAACACTGAGCTCTCTGAAGAGGATTATTCAGTCGTCAAAGTCCGCTGATGAAAAAGCCAAAAGCTCCATCCAGGATCCAGCATCCTCATATTATCGCTGCACTGTGACTCCACACACCTGTGTGCCCGCCGCTGCCTGTTGCCTCTTCCGGTTTCGTAGTGTGCTGATGACTGGAGGACGTCATTAAAAACAACGACACCCCTGCCCACGATCAAAGAGGACGGGAGGAAAGTGTTATTTATCTACTTCCGAGGAAACTGCCTCGTCGAGGTGCAAGCAGCCGTCATCAGTCGGATTAATAGTGTTCAGTCAAAGCCGCGGTAAAGCTCTGCAGGCTCTTGTCATGGGCAACAATGTGTCAGGCATATCGACGCTTCAAAGAGGACAGCAGCAGGGGTTTCAAAGACTAAGAAACTCTCGGAAAGGTCAGTAACAACCACAAACAAACTGAAAACAAAATGACTGACAACTTAACGCATAATTAGGCAGCAAATTATGAGGGTGTGTGGTTGAAAACGAGGAGTTAACGTGTGTTATATACATCCTGAGTTAGAGTATTGAACTTAAGTAGTGCATGAGGAGGACAGGAGTAATATGGAAAGGTGCTGAAGCCACTTATGATCCACTCAGTGCTGCAGCTGGTGCTCCTGTGTCTGCTGTGAGGTGGTGCTGAAGAACAGCTCCCGTCTCAGGCTGCAGGAGGCGGCCTGTTGCTATTCTGTGGTGGTTGTACTGGTTGGTACATGGAAGTGAGGTGTAACCTGTTCAGTCCATAACTTATTGCCTTAAAGAGGCAAACTCACACCAAACACAGCATTAATTGATTGAATTGAAGAAGGTGATTTATTTATACTTAAGTAAAAGTAGTAATACCACACCATAAACAAAAGTACCACATTCATTTTTTTTTTAGTAAACTAAAAGTATAGAAGTGTAAGCAACACAATGTACTTTACATATCAAAAATAAAAGTACAGAGACAGGTCATGTCAGTGTTTAATTTTCATATCACTGGATCATTATTATTATTGATGTATTATTATATAAGTGGTACTTTCATGTTATAGCTGGTCAATATGTAACTAATTTTAAATACTTCATATACTGCTGGACAGTTTAATGTATTATAATGCATAGTGATCATATCTTTTAGATATAAAATCTTCTTCTCTGGAGTAAAATGTAAAATATTTCCCTTTGAAATTAACTATAAAGTGGAATAAAATGGGAATACTATAAAATTCCAGGAACGTACCTCAAATTTGATAAAATGCAAAATACCATGTAAGCAAAATATGTTGAGTAAAATGCACTTCACTGAAATAAACCTGAAGTAGTTACCCAATTCTCCCGGTTAGTAATCCAGCCTTGTCCAACCATATTTAATGTCACCCTACCTACCACTTCATCAGTGAATAAAATAATTGCTGTTCATTGTGTAATGTACAAATCTTATTGATAGGAATCTTAATGTTCCAGTCAAAAGTCTTTCACAACTTTGATCAAATCTGGCTGTTATTGACAAAACAATCTCAACTCAAGGTCCACTTAGAAGCTTATGTGGAGATTTCAATCATATCTTGTGATCTCCATCAGCAGGCGGAGTTGGTGCAGCTGTCATGGAATTCATAAATGTTAAAATTCCATTTTTCTGACAACTTCAAGTCCTTCTCACCCAAGCTGACTCAAAGGTTGAGCTGCACAATTTATTATTTACCACGAAAACATCAGCTGACAAAACAAAACTAACCTCAACTAACCTCATTTAAAGAATGAATTTTGATAAGAAAAAGCTCAGAAAAATGGACATTTGCAATAAACGTCTTCAGCAACTCTATCTGCTTAAGAAGATCATGTGATATGGTCCAGAGCACTATAACAGCTACTAAATGGACCTTGGTGTGAGGTTGTTTTGCCAACTGCTCCTTCCAAAGACAAGAATAAACTTTGAATGTGTCCATAACAGTATAGTAAGAGATATAAAATATTTGATAGACTTGTAACCAAATTGTTTTGTGTTTCCAGCATTGAACCATAATGTTCTCTGCTGTTAAACCAAGTACCTTTAAAATGGAAGCCATTACTTAGCAAATATAGAGCAAGATACTTTGGGAGGAGCGTGTTTGTAGGTATCGATAACATCATTTTTAATGGCTTGTGTAGGTTTGTTGGTTATATAAAACATATAGATTTGTGCACAGTGGACTGGAAGCACATGTTTGAAATACAATCCAGTATAGTCATTAATTACAATGTGAGAATCACAGTTTCATTGCAAACATTAATTTGGATTACTTAGTTGTATGATTTATACACAGAAGATGGAAAATAATGAAATGAAGCAGTTTTTTAAGTATAGTAACAAAATCCATCTGAGTACTTTAATCATCAGAAGCTGAGCAATAAAATGTGTTTTGCACAGCCAAACTTGTTATCCTCACATACCCACTCTAAAGCTCTTTCCAGGACCCTCTGGGCTGAGTCCCATTTGTAATACAATCATGTAAAGTACAAAAGAAGTCCACCTCCACATCCCCCAATCCTGATCCCACCGTTACATCTGGATTACAGAGCGAGGAAATGAGCCTGAGGGAACAGTTTAAAACATAGCTGTCATCGGGATAATCAGCATAAGTACACAGTTTGCCCTTTCACATCCTCTTTCTCTACCTCGAACACACTGTCTCAGATCGCACAGCTATTTTCACATGGCAGGAATACAGCGCAGAACAAGTGAGTCAGGCTAGGAGAGGCAAGGCAGTGCATGAGAGAAGAGGACCATTATTCAGCCAGGTTTCCTTGACGACCACCCATAACATGTGCAACAGTTCCCATGGTGATGGTTTCCAGAGTGCGTTATCAGCGGGAGATGATGACTGATTGGGATGAGGACCAGACGACGTCACTGGCAGCCGTTCAGTAATGAAAGGATGGGGATGTGTATGTGCTGCTCTGCATCCCAGTTTATTAGGGTAGTGTTTGGACATTTTGCAGCGATTGGCTGGACATGGAACAGAGATATCCGCAGATCAATGATCAGCCGAGGCAATGATGAATGCACTCAGTCACATATACAGTTTATAACCCCCCATAAACACCCACATCCCCCCAGCTCATGTCCCAGACACACTCACTTCTTCAGTAGAGACAGACTGTACATTAATTTGTTTTGAGCAGGATAAATGGTCTTCTCTTAGCTCTGCTGACTCAGCTTTTTGCTGATGACTTCCCATTCATTGTCAGAGCAATGTTCATCTAATTTCTTACATAAACCACAAAAGTGCATTGAAATACTTTCAACTATTTGGCAGTTTTTTTTTTACTTTTCCCTGCAATGCTCCATTTTAAGTATGCTGTTGTGACACGGGTATATCGTTCTGTTACTGTAGGACTGTAATATTGACAGTTTATGCCATGTAATGTTGAATATTAATCATTGACAAATAAACTCCCATAATCAATTATTTGATGGAGCACGGTGTTTAAGTCTACTAATTTCAGTTTTTCAAGAGAAAAAGAGTGAAAATTGCGACACGTTCTCTGTTCCACCTTCTGAACATTTGAAGAGACTGAAGACTCTTGGAAGTTGTGATTGAATGTGAATGTCCCTTTTCCTTTTTTTGACATTTCATAAACAAAAGGTTTTCTTGATTAATTGAAAAAATAACTGCTACTAAGTACTCGATAAAGAAAAGAATCATGATTTTCTGCCCCACTACATTTTTTTATTAACATAAGATGAATATGTATATTTTCTGGAAATTTTAATGAGGAACAGTTTATAAATAGAGTGAAATAGATCATTATAATAATTAAATACTTGAAATATCAAGGTATTTCATTTCACAATAATGCAGAAATCCACTATAGCCATAAAGAAGGCTTACTCATTAATTTGTAACATAACTCACAGTGGCCTAATACAAGCAGAGATACTGTGATTTTGCACTATAGAAATGAATTTGTGTTTAAAATGTTATTGCATATGGAAATTGCAACATCTCAGGCAGTTGACAAATATAATCTGAAGGTTTAGAAAGGGCTAACAAGTTTGACTGCGAGTAAAACTAAAGCAGTTTATGCTTCATTATTTTATCTCATTTTTTTATAATATCAGGTTGTAGGCTACATTTAGCTGATGAATCTTTGTGTGTTTTAATTAATTTACTGTGATAATTGTGTTTCTTCTACTTGTGTTAAAAAACCCAAAATAAAAATCCAATAAAAGACAAAATAATTAGGCCACTAACTCTAACATGCACAACAGCTAGTCTTAACTAAGTTGCAGCAGTGAGTCTTGCCAACCTCACAGACTGACAAACACTGTCTAAAGTGCTACATTAAGCTAGGAGCTAGCTGATGAACATAGTCGAGCATTTACCCGCTCAAAACTGCAGTAGCATTCTTTGGACACGTGGGGGCAGCGGAAAGAAGTTGTTAACAGCACTGACATGTCAGTTTTGTCTGTTAGCAAACTGTTGCTTATTCACACATCAAGCAGTTAGCAACATTAGCATTCAGTCTAAGAGTCTAATATTCAATCTCTTTTGTGTGTGTTTTTGTCTCTCTTCAGCTGCTAAATGCTAAATGTTCACCAGCTAACATTGCTAACTGCCTGTCAGCTGTTTGGTGCTGAGAGCTGAGAGTGAAGCAGCACAGTAAAGTTATGAGCACGTCAGATAAACAGTGACTTGAAACTCACTTTAAATCTCCATAAAGCCAAGGGAGGCTGCAGCTCCAGGTGATGATTCTCCACAGGTTCACTACTACAAGCAGCCCCTTTCACATTATCGCATTGTTTTCACATTTTCATTTGATGTATTGTTATTATAAAAAATATTGATTAAGTTATAGCTGCTTTAACAGCCAGATATTTCCCTCAGGAACTGGTATATTGCCAAACAGAGGTAAAAGGAGAGTGACTGTTTGACTTACAATCATCAGGTGGACGCAAAGAATGAATGCTAATGTTGCTCTGTCTCTGCTGGATGTGTAAATAACCCACTGTTTTCCTAAGAAGTTGCCAACTGAAAGGCAATGATATGTGTTTGTTGTTTTTACAGCTTGTCCCTCCTGAGAAAAAGTCAGTTGTAGCTGCTTTAAAGTAAACTACAATATGTCACAGTACTCGAGTGAGTTTGTAATCCTTCCTCGATCGCTGACAGCTAGCTTTGGATTATACAAATGCCATGAGGTAAAAGAAGGTCACAGTGCAAGGCTACGCTATTTCCATGAAGAGGTTTGTACCAGCTCTGCACTGGTACCAAATTTAGAAAAGACACGGTGCAAAATATTTGTTCATGCATTTTTTTTGCCAGGACTTGTATCATCACATTTTGGCTGCTGGGATTTACTGACATGTTATTGTATGAGCCTGTATTGTAATCTATGATGCTTCAAGTGCCACTAAGCGTAGCTGATCATGTGACAGAGAGGTTGCACAAACAGCATTTAGACATCATCCTCAGGGATGCTGCATCACCAAATGCATTTGAACATGGCGTTTAGTTGCAGCCACTGACACAAACATAATGTTAAAAAACAAGTACACGCTGTTGTATGTTCACACTAAGCGCATGCATACAGGAAGAACTGAGATGTAGCGGAAGAAGACATGCAGTTTGACATTGTGAGCGTGTGTGTTCATACGTGTCTCCCAGGAAATGCAGAGTGAGTGCTAGATAAAGTGAGATGCAGACATGGGGAATGCAAATGAACCACAGAACAAGATGTAGAGTAATTCCTCATGGGTAAACAACAGTTTAGTTCCAGCCCATTTCTCCATCTTTTTTGAGATGAACACCACCTCACTGAGAAAATCCTGCCTGAGCAAATGTGCATTGTTAAGTAGTTCATATGAATAGAATATAGTTAATTTTTTGAAAATTTATCCAAGCAGGAAAATGTGTTATTTATTTTTTATTCTTCTTCAAGGACATTTTGTTTAGGAGAGCAAATCATCCACTTCCTTTTTCTTTTGAGTGGCAGTCGTAACACTGAAGGGCAAAGTTGTGCAGTTACTTCTCATCCTGATCATCTCATAGAACCTATGACAGGACAGAAAATGCCTTTGTGGAAAGTGTTTCATTGGCGGTCGGGGGTTTGCTTCATTGAGTTGTGATACAGCCCATTTAGACAGAGACGGGGGGGAGGAGTCAAATAACCAAGCTGAGCTGTACATCATCACTTTTTCATTACAGCAAACTGACTTGAGCTCAGTTCATCCTATGCTGCGAAGGCACCACAAGGGCATGCTGTTACCTCACACACACACTGACACACACACACACACTTACACATATAGACACTGACTGGTTCGCATACTGTATTAGCATTAGCGGAAGTTACTGCTGTCTCAAACCGAAGATCAGGTCAGGTCAGTTTTATTTATATAGCCTAAAATCACAAAATTTGCCTTTAAGGACTTTACAGTCTATATACAGTATACAACACCCTCTGTCTATGGGTCCTCAATCTGGGTACAGGAAAGCATCCCAAAAGTAACTTTTGTTACAATATTGCTTAATTTTTGCCACAATATTTTTATTTAAATTGTAACATCACGAAATACAGCCTCCAGCATTTGCATAATATACTGTGAACTTTAGCATATGATAGCTACAGTCACTACAGAACATATAAAATAAATAAGAAATAAAAAGAATAAGAAATCAATTAAAAAGCAAACAAACAAATGCTCCTCCTTTCTTAACAATTGGCAATCTATATAAAATGGGATGTATTAATTATAATGATACAAAATATGTGTTTGGAAGAAAAGAGAAAAAAATATAGAGACATTGCATTGCTCACAGAAATTAGTCACTCACATAAACACATAAATGCTAATTCACTCTCTCACAGAAAGAGTTTAGGATCCAGTAAAATTTGTTTTGAAAATAATCTTTTTGATCATAATCACAATTCTTACCTCTTCCCAGAACATTTTAATCTGTCTACATTACAGTGAAACAATGAGCCCTTAGTTTCTGTATATTTTGTGCATACGTCTGGTATGTTTTTGTTGTATCAATTTAGTTCCACCAGTATAACATGCATCCGCATTAACCATTTATACTGTATTAGTTTAAGGCGTGTATTTATAGACTCAGTATGAGCATTAGTGCAAGCTACTTTCCAGTCTTCATCTGAGATCTCAATCTGCAAGTTTTCCTTCATGATACCCTTTCATCATTTCAATATAGCTTAGTTACTATAGTGACAGGACTGATGTTGCTTTGTGTATGTTGGGTGTGTAAGTAAGCAATAGCCGGCTAACACATTAGCCATAGCAACAGTCAGTGTCAACTAGTTCTGCTGCCTCCAGGATGCTGAAATATCCATTGACGCAATTTTAACTGACAATCTGTGTCAGCAATGTTCATTTTGACAACAATGTACCGGTGAAGCTGCACTTCAGCTGTGGTTGCTGAAGTTTTTGCTAATTAGCCTCTATCTAGCAGCTTGAGCAAAATAGCAGGTCAGCTAATAGAAGCTACAGCAAAACTCTTTGTGTGGAATATTTTCTTGAAGAAATGAGGCCTATTTCTGGTGAAGGTAATGATCTTCAGAGTTTGAATGTTAAAGGAAACTGTTAGTCATTTGAACTTAGGACAAAGCCTAATCAGAACTACATGTACTTACTCTTTGGGGAGTGGTCATTAAATGAAATTATACTGTAGGGCTATTAGTTTTGTAATTAGGGGACATAAGACCATATTTCAAGCATTGTACAGCTACAAAAGATGCTAATAATACACCCCAGGAAATAGTCATAAAACATTTCAACCATTTTCTACACTTCCTGCTGTAAGCACTGACCTCTCTGGTTTCTTTCATGTGACAGTTGACCGCGCTTATGTAACATGGCACTGACAGTAGAGCTGCCTGCCCGGGGTGTTTTCGAACATCCTTAACACCTGCCTAAATAAGAAACACAAATACAGCGAGGTGATACAGGCACACTGTCACTCCCGGGAGGTTTTCTAGCTCCTCGGGCATTGAAATGCAGTGTTCACACTTTGTAAACATTGGTTATTAAAAAAAAATATATAAAAATAAAGACTGCCAGCATTTTCCAGCCCAGACAGTTGCCTGTGCTAGATGAGCTCATCAGGTTAGACGATGTCTCATACTTATATAAGACAATTCAAAGACAAGGAGCTATCACAAGATTGCTATTAATGCATTTTGAATAGTGTGCCTCAGTAACAATGAGGCACTGTTTTGCTCTAAAAAAAATGTATTATTATTTTATTATTGTTATACTGAATTTGTGTCTTTGATGGTCACAAATATTTGATGAAAATGATAAAGTGATGCATTTTTACTTCTAGATCAGGGAAACAGTGAAAAATATATTAATGTGACTGCTTTATAGTTGCTTTAGTTTCTTGCTTTGGTGCCGTTGTTTGTCGTCCTACCTTCACTCTATGGTAACCAGGACAGAATTATGGCACTTTGTTCATCACGGGCCTTGTAACTGTTATCCAAGTGTACAAACGTATTGCCTTCCCCCCTATAAAGATGGGAATATTGCCTCCTTGTACGCACAGCGACAGATGTGTGTTTTAATGGTACTTTACGGCGATGTGGGGCCAAGCAGTTTGCCTTGTGTACTCAGCAGCTCTGCAGATTTTATTAGGGAGGAAGAGCTTGAATCATCATCATGTGCCTTTCATACATGTGCAAAGAGTTCTATAAAAACATGGTGAATCATGTAAACCTCAGAATAGATGCAGGAAATGGTACGTTAATTTAAGTCAGTGATTCATTAAGTCTTTAGAATTGTGTGGAGTCGCTGAGTTGTTGTCATTTCATGAATTATAAAGTCTCAGAGGTCAGCAGTAGTGGTAGAGATCCAGATGGCTTTATAGTGCCTTCCAAGGGCACATTTTCTGCATTCTGGGCTTCAGGTGCAGCAGTGATGTTTTGTGGGAATGGAGCCATAAATGTGTGGCTCTAAGTTTTGTTTGGAGAAGTCCACCAAAACAAATTGGAGCTTGATAATGACTTTTTTTTTATGCATTCTTTCCAGAGATGCTATGATATCAAGTCCTTTCACCGATGATCTTCAGTTTAGCATTATAAGGATCATCCAGGCAAAGCTTGACGAACAACCTGGTAGCCCTGGAGCCCCAGGCCACAATGCAATAGGGGCTCATTTCATTCATATATAATAGTTGCATGAGATAGTATATTGATGCTTAAAACCTGAAAACACCTTTTCACCCCAGTGGAATCATGTTTACAAAAACGGTCCAAAATTCTCCTCGTTTCATCACAAGACTTGAATGATTTGTCCAATGGAAATATTTTAAGCATAATGTTTTACAATAATTGACTAGGCTTGTGTGGCACTGATAATAGCTTAATTCATGATAGATTAAATCTTGTTACGCAACAAGGATCAAATGAAACAGAACATAAAGGCATTTTGTGGTGAGCCCTCTGCAGCGTGGAGCCACGGCGGTTGGATAATGAACTGACTTGGAGAGGCCAATACCTTGTCCTAATGTGACCTAATATGAAATGAAGTGTTTTTCTTTTTGACCAGACCACCAAACAAATTGTTTCTATATGGCACCAGATCAAAAGCAGCACATCAAGCCCACAAATGGTTTTGATTGTACAATTAAAAAAGAGAAGAAGTTGGAATGGGGAAAGTAAATGTTGGCAAAATGACAAGTTAATCAGGATGTGAAGTGATGCCTTGTATTTTGTTGCATGCTAGCACCGAGAACATTATGACAGGAAGGTGATTATTTTTAAATTAAACAGACAGAGTAACACTTCATTTAAAATTCATTTTGCATGTTGTTGCATGCCGGAAAACAGTAAAATGTGACTATGGTGTGATTATTTTAAAAAGGAAAATATGTGTAACACAGTAAAAACAACATGACGATGTTTGAAGCTGAAGGATTTCAGCATCTGACAATCATGCTGTATATGGGCCAGACTCGGGCGTATACTGGGCCAGGAGAAACTGTCATTTGATCATCGGACTACTTTTTGTTCGCTTATTAATTATTTATTTTGCTGAATGCATTTTAGCGATAGCTTTACGTCATGTGTTCTTTGTGCTGTAGCCTAAATGTTGCTGGACCAGCAAGTTTCTCCAATTCCATTTAGTTAGTCTGTCAGAGTTAGGCAGCACTAAAAGTGTTTCGTTAGTCCACTTTAACTTATCAGAGTTTCAAACTGTTTTGCTGCCACAGTGGAAATGAATGAAAATAGAAAATGTGTCGAAATCAACTCGAGAGGAAGACAGACGGAAAGATGCTGACTACCAGAGAATATTATTCTGACCAGTTTTCCTTAAATGTCATTCTATTAATGCAATATTTATTACATATTTGGGTGGCTGAGGTGGCTCTTCCACTTCCTCTCTCTTTATGAGCTCTGCGGAGTTGCTTGGTACACACGGTGGGCTGTTTGCTCCCGTATCACAGAATGATCCCATTAAAACACATCTGTCACTGTACGTAAAAGCAGGTAATGTTCCCATCTTTATGAGGGGGGAGTCAACACATTTCCGTGCTTGGACAACATGATTATAAAACTGCCATAAGTGTATCCTGGCTGGCACACAGGTAGAAACTATAAATCACTTCAGTGAATAACACTGTTTAGTGTTATCTGTGTGTGAATCTGTGGGAGCTCTATTCCACTGATGATGACGTTACAAATAAGTATTCACATGATTAGTGAATGCATTACAAGCAAATCTGAGTGTTGCACATGACTGTATTCGCCTCTCATCACCTCTATCACTCCAAAAGCAAAGGCTGCGATTTAGGCACACACACACACACACACACACACACACACACACACACACACACAGACACACATACAAAGAGGGATCCCCCCCCTCCGGCCTGCTGCTCCACGGAGCTGCTGCAGTGTTTCTGATGGGATAATCTGTGCGTTGTGCTACAGCCCATGTGAGGAAGGGATTACATATTTATTTGGGGAGTTTTCATCCCGCCTTTACCATCTGTCACCAGTAGTGTGGCCATGGGACATTTACAAGAGCTTTATAGTGGAGTGATAGGACAAGAGTGGGTGTGAGAGAGATTGTGTATGAGTGAGTGTGCATGAGTAATAGAGAGAGAGAGAGATAGAGAAAAAAAAAGAAAAGAGGAAGTAGGGAGTGGCAGCTACTGACGGTTGCCTTCTTGACAAGCATATCCCAGGACCCAGCTGTAAACCCTTAGAGCATTAAACCACCTGCAGTTTCACGTGTACCCACAATCCCCAATAACACCTGCTGTGGAAGAATATTCAGCAAAGTGAAAAGTCCTGTGCTTTCCAGTTAAGTCCAGCAGCAGTTGTGTCTGGGACTTTTCCCATGCTCTCTGCTGGGAGAGGGAAGTTTCTCCACATATCCTCTTTTTAGTCTCAGGGTGATTAAGAGCCAACTCAGCGCTGATGTCATAATCTGCATCCTTGTCACTTACATTATAGCTGCGACTTGATGGGTGGTCTGGCTCACTAGGCTGGCTCTGCCTACCTCAAGAAAAGGTGGGGTGGGGGTGGGGGGTTGGGGGTCTGAGAGAGGCTTCAAAACAAGTGACATCATATGTAAAACATTAAGGAATGGCCTGTATTCATATCAAGCTCAAAAACTATATTTCATTATATTTCATTAAATATAATTAGATGTTTGAAACTGTTTATGGTCTGTATTTGTTTCCTGTAATTGCCTTATCTTATCTACCTTTCATCACTAGCTGTTAATGGCAGAGTCCACCTCCTCCACACAGGATGTGCACATTTCATATAATGTGAAAGACAACATCAAATCATGATTTGAGTATAACCATGACAGATGGCTTTGTTCACCGTCTTCTTTAGTTCTTTAGTTCTTCTTTAAAATAATGTGATGTCATGAATCCTCTCAGCACATGTTTTGTTTGGCTTTGGCATAAACAGATATATGAATTATTCTTTTGCTGTTGCATTTCTGACAGAATAATTGCTCAGCGTGTGTTTGCTGCCCCCAGTGGAAACCTGGTACTTGTAGTAGTAATGCAACATTTAATGTTACGACCAGGTAACAGGTGTCGCCTAATTCAGTGGGTCTCAAACTTTTTCACATTAAAGACCCCTACACTGACACAAATTAGACCATGGACCCCTATTTGATGAGATATTTGCTTTTAAATGTTTTATTACAGAAAGTGTTTGAAACCCATGACCAACATAGCCATGCATTCATTGTGTTATTTAAGGATGGAATTGTAGTGAAAATATATTATTCCCCTTTTTGCAGGCCCGACTTTTTGCCGACTGCTCCAGCCAATAGCAGAACCGTTAAGGTCAGAGCTTATTGATGCTGCGGTCTTGAATAATGTAGCCCCGGGGCCCGTTCAATACCGGGGCTCGGTATCCATCCCTAATGCAGATTGCTCATGACCGTGCTCGTCTGATGTCCTAAAGCTGGGTGTTAAACCTTCTGCTAGCTGCTATTTCTAAAATCACATTCCTCTGTCATGCTGGATCAAATTCAGGGCTCATGTCACAATATTCCCAAAACTCAAACTATTTAACCGACTTAGACATGGCGGAAAAGTGTGTTTTTGCGTTTACGGCCTGTGCTCCACAGGTTGCTCCACAGTGACCCACAATGACTCAGGAATTACAGATTTCACTCATCTCACATCATCCCTTTTGTTGACATAACATTTTGTGGGTAAGAATGTCTCCACACAAAATAATTAACCAATCACATATTAGCAGCAGTGTTTCTCACAGTTAGCATAACCAAATACATCTGTCCTGTCTTTTCTGTGTTTACATGGTCACCTCACCACATTTTTCCTCTATTGCAAAGCCTACATCACAACCACTAGGTTTACACACAGACTCCCACAAAAATCCTTCTGGTGGCTGCAGCCTCCTTCCAGGCACTGTGAGTTCCCACCCTACGCCTGATCGGTGATTCTGCCTCTGTTCAGATGGCCCTAAACGCAGGATTACTCTCCAATAAAACTTTTATTCTAAACAACTTCAAATAAACAACTTTTTCTTAGACACTTTAATTAGAATTTTTGTTGCTACCGAGACTGACTGAAGTTTCGCTGGACTGTTTGTGCCAGACTTCTTCAGCCCCTCCAGCAGCCTTGGCTACAGTGCAGAATAAGCTCATATTTTTACAAGTTGTTTTAAACGCTGCCAGTTGCATTTTAAGATGTAACTTTTTTCACCAGTCTAAATCTCTGCTGTCGTGCAGCCAGAGACATACCAAGTCTGACACGCCTTTAATATTCACATCTCTCTGCTATTCTGCTTGTCTGATGCAAATTTGCCTCGTTATACCTCTGTGTTCCTCTTTGTTTGCTACAAAAGTATTAAAACAAATAGGCTACTACAGTTCATTTCTTCTTGCTCTGAATGACAAACACGTTGTGAACACAGCGTTGACGTATCAAGTTCATGTGGCGATCTCATTAGGAAACAGTTGCGTATTTATACATGGAATCAGAATTCATTTAGAGAGCTTTTGGGCCAGAAGGGGAATGTAAGTCCAATACTCTATCCCTCTTTTAGCTCCGTTTTTGGTCTCTACCAACTACTGAAGGAAATAACTGGCTCCGCTTTGTTCACTAACTGTTTTCTGTCTGTTTGTTGCTGTGCAGGTCGTGTACAGTGGTTCTTTTACAGTGACGCTGACAGCAGGGACAGTGACCCAAAACAGTACATTTGCGGACCAGAGGCTTAGAACTAACCACAGCAGCCTATTTTCGAATCCAACCTGTGGCCCTTTGCTGCATGTCATCCCCTCTGTCTCTCTCTCTCTCCCCTTGAATTTCCTGTCTCTCTTTCACTGTGACGTAAAGTAGTCGTAAAGTAATTGTAAAGGCAATACCCAAAAAAATAACTTAAAAAATAAATTTGTAATAAATCGCCCTAACACCGAGAGGAGCTGCAAATTCAGCTGATAATTCTCTGCAGGTTCATGATTATGAGCAACTCCTTTCACGTTGTTGCATTCATAGATGTAGTGCTGCCACCACTTTTTTTTTCTCCAAGTTTGTTAATGTCAGGCATCATTTTATTCTGAAAATCCCATTAGAACAGACAGGTGAATTGCAGCACTTTCAGGTGAGCTCTGATGTGATAGTGAAAGATCTGGACCTAAGCTGTGAACAACCTTGTGTTGCACAGCTCAACAAACTAAAAGGACACAGCCACAGAATCTCAGGTGAGATTGAAAAACAGTTCACAGCAGATAGTTGGTTCAAACAGAGTAGAACAAGGTTTTATTTTCTTGTGAAAATTATTTTTTGAAAATATATCACATTAAGTTTTCATATACATTTTTGTCATTCAAAAAATGTTAAATATACATTTGAAAAAGGAGGAAAAAAAATAATGATACAAGTCCAGTTTCAGGCAAGTTATATCATCCAATACATATTCAATGAGGAAAACTTTTTGCAGTCAGGCTTGTACAGTATGTGTATGTGTGCATAGGAATGAGAAAAGATCTGTCGAGATAAAGTGCACATACACAATTATTTATTTTAGCTGTCCGACAAAAAGTGTCTCTGCCAAAGATAAAACCGAACCTACGCCCTCATTCAAATCCAGTCCAGAATCTATGAATATGCAAATGTGTTTGACACAAGATGTCTCCTACTCCACTGAATCGCCCATTCTTAGTGTATGCGCGCTGGAGGCTTCAAGTTTTCACATCACAATTTCTTTAAAGTGAGCACAGAGAAACTTTCCTCCTCCAACAGATGAATGTGAAAACAAACTCTGTGCATACATTACTCTGCACAGTGATGCTGTGTTCTGCTCAAACATTCAAGTGAATTAACAGGAAGAAAAACTCGTTTTTTTTTTTTTACTGGAGAAGGACTTGCCATCAAACAAGTGCATTTGGTCAAGAAAAAATAGAATTGATAAAATAAACTAATTCTCTTAAAGTGAACTGATTTTATTGTTAGCTTAGCATTTTGTGGATGGATGATTGGTTCCTGTGCTGGGTCGCAGCCGAGTCAAGGACAATATAAAGCTACTTGGCTCTCAAACCTTTTCACATCAATGACCCCAAGACTGACAGAAATTAAATCACGGCCCCCCATTTGATAAGATTTTTGCTTGTAGTTGTTTTATTACGAGACTGTCCAGTAAAAAAACAAGCCTATAGGTCGTTTGTGTGGAAGGTTATTATGACCCATAGTTACGTTTTGTCGTTAGGTCGAAGCCGTCGTTAGGCTGTCGCATGCTATGACAGAAGCAAAGGGAAAAAAAGGGCAAAGTGGAAAAAGTCCATGTCAGAAGGAGCTCTGGTGGATGGATGGGGTCAACACAACACAGGAATATGACACAGGAGAGCGGTGTTCCATTCCCATGTGAAGGTAGCAGTTTATGTTGTTTCTATTATCCATGACCGTTGGACAGAGTTAGCCACATTGTTATTATTGTAACCATGACCAAGATCAAGACCGTGTAATATTGAGGAAGTATTTATTTTAACTCAAATCACGATCTTTTCCTAAACCTAACCAAGCCATGACCATCATTATCGTAACCGTGGCAACAAAGGTAGGCATGCCTCTCTTGGTACACTCCGCACGTTTATTATTGTAACAATGACAACTGAGGGCCGCACGCATGCCGCCGTAAGGGCACTATTTCAGAAGACACTCGTAATAAAGTGTTTGAAACCCATGAACAAAATAGTGATACATTCTGTCATTGTGTTACTTATGGATGGAATTGAATGGATGGAATGGAATTATAGCGAAAATAAATGATTCCCTTTTTTGCTGGGGACCCCCCGCAGAACAAACAGTAATCATTAATCTGTACTTTGATATATTCTTTTCTTCCTAAATTTCTTTCTTTTTCTTTCTTTCTTTCTTTCTTTCTTTCTGTCTTTCTTTCTTTCTTTCTTTCTTTCTTTCTTTCCTTCCAGCAGTGGAAAATAGTGGAAAAACTAGTCAAAACATGATTATTGACCATACAGTATTTCCATGTAAATCAGTTATCCAGCGTGTGAGAGTGCGTGGCTACAGCCTCACATCTTGTACAGTGTCTGTGATCTTTGCTGAATCCTGTGACTACTCTTTCTTTCCAGGCTCGGAGCAAAGCATGAGACATATTCATGTGTTTTTCAGTCTTGCCAGAGAGAAATTGATGCTCAGGTCTGACCTGTGCGAACAAGAGGAAAAGATGCTCTAAAAACAGCACCTCGATCTGCTTATCTCTGTTATGCTCCCAACTGAAAAGAGGAACAGATTAGCCCAGGGTAATATCTTTGATGGCCTCTCCTGTGTCTAATTAAAAAGGTTATCGTTTTAGTGAGTACATAAAAAGCAGTGACTGGGGTAATTTTCATTCTGAGCTGTGCCAGCTCTATGGGACAATCAAAACACTTTCAAGAACTCCATTTTCTTTTGATCTCATTTCAGCTCAACCCAGCTCCTCAAGGATCTTAACGCAGCATAAAAACCTAGAGAGAGAAGACGAACACAGGTTGTAAATGTGATAAATGAGAGGAAAGATAAAGTGAGGGCCACATAAATGGATAAAAGAAAGCTTTGGTAATCTATCTCAGTGTCTGTTAGTATCCTTTTACCACCTTTCCGTTAGTGACATGAGCCAGTGGGTGTCAAGAGGGATACAGTGCTGATTCACAGAGGGCACAGTTAGGAAACCGCTAAAGCAGCAGAGCCGCTGATTGATGGCGCCGAAAATCCATGCAAACGCATACACATGCTTCCCCACGCAGCAGCTGCCCCATATTAATCTAATGTAATGAACAATAAACACCCCATCATGATCGGAATTGCAATTTAAAAGTCTCGCTGATCTGTTCTGGGACGAATTACAACCACATGTACCCCTGCCCGTAAGAGAGGGGAGAGCTACAGGAAACAATGACTTTCCCCATAAAATCTTTTTTTTTTTGTTTTTTTGGACATATGTTTTTGTCACGGCGTTGCCGTGGAGATGGCAATGGCAGTCTGTCAGTTCAGTGGTCGGTCAGTCGGAGCACCAAAATATCCCAATAACTACAGCCATGAAGTCAACTGGGTTCAGTGATCTCCTTTATTTCTCTCTGTAGCACCACTGTTAGACTGACATTTTTGTTTTTTAGTTGAATGTCTCGAGTAGGATCAGTACTATCAGTACCATGTCTGAGAGGTAAATATGAAGCCACAACCAGCAACCGCTTTAGCTCAGCACAAAGACTGTAAACATGAGGAAACAGCTAGCCTGGCTCCATCCACCATGACAAACATCCACCTACCAGCTCTTCTAAAGCGCGCTACTAGAGTTGCAAAGTGGGAGGGAGCACTGGTCCTGAAAGGCTTTCCCCATTTTATGCATTCCCATTTTTATTTTTTTTTACTTAACAAAGAATTGTAGGACTCTCCAAGATAATGTAATTATCATTTTGTTTTATGTTAATTAATTTTGATGAATTGATTAGTTTTAATTATTTCAACTTATGTTGCCTCCATAATCTCGGCAGATGGCTCTAAATGCTTTAACACCCATGAGCCTCGGGCACCGTTGCAGTGGAGAGGAGGCCAGTCAGAGGCGCGAGTCAGAGCAGTGCAGAACAGGGAATTCAACACGCTTTGTTGTTGCAGTTGTTAACAAAATGTGAATGTCACCATACCTGCTGAACTCTATCAAAACAAAGAACTTAGAAATGAACTAATCTACAGATTGTAGGCCTGATGCACTAAGGAAGTGGTGTTCCACAAATTTGCTCTACAGTTTTTACAGAGTTTGTGGCCACAATCTGCGTATATTCAGCGTCTGGAAAGAGCAAAACCTACAAACAGCTCCTTTAAATTCAGGGCCTGTCCTGTCTCGTGATTTTGTGCCGCCTGTCTTTCCTGTGATGAAAAGTCTCTCTTCTGCATCTTGCTGCTCTCTGCCTGGACACCTTCACCTTTTCTGCTCTCCTTCCTGGCTGAGGAAGAATTAAGATTATTCCTCTGAACTGACACTAAACATATCAAATGTGCAGTATAGAGGAAAAATATATCTAAAAAAAAAAAAAAACACTTAAAAATGTTTACCATTAACTGACAATGACTCACTCCAGTGACAATGCAGAATCCTGTATTTTCCTGTCTCAGCATTGTTAACCTTTCCTGGCTCATCGTACAGACTGTGGTTGTGAAGCACAATGAGACGAGGGAACGTGTTCTGAGATCAGATGTAAGGATTGTTTTAATTTATGTCTATTTTTCTGCTTTCACTGGATATGCACTGCTTACCTTACTTGCACTGATGGCACATCACTGCTGCAGATACACATGTAAAAATGTATCACCTTGCACATTGGGAGTCACAGTTAACACCCCCTCTAGAAATGTTACATTCACAGGCTTGTACCTTCAGTGTCTTATCATGGAACCTTATATGTTCTACAAAGCTGTTCATCATTTGGATTGACACTTAAACCTGGGGAGTTTCATGCTGTTTCCAAGCTGTAGAAATGCTCCAACTGTGAGTCGCACAACACTGACTTTAGGAAAAATAAATGGGACTTCCAGAAGCAAGGGCTCCTGAAATAGCTGAATAGCTCATTTTAGCATGCTAACACCCTAAATTAAGATGGTTTAAATTGTAAACATTATACCTGCCAAACATGAACAGTCCAGCACGGTCAGTGTTAGCATTTAGACGGACGCAACCTCACAGAGCCACTAGCCTGGCTGTAGACTCTTTGTCTTGTTTAACCATTAATACAGAGAAAATACACCGGACAACGTGTACGCCTTATGAAATAACCAGCTCAGGCCCTTTCATATCCACAGTGATACGGCACTAAAGTCCATCACTCTTCACCAGCACATTTTGCTGCGGCCTATCAGACATGGAAATGGTATTTTCAGTTCCTGAGCAGCAGAGACAATAAGGCATTTCTTTGCAACAATCCAGCCCAGGGCCAAGCAGCTCGGAGAGATATTAAAGCAGAGTGACAGATCTAATTATCACCTCCCCACTTCTTCTGCTCCAACTCTGATGAAAAGTACTGCATTACACCAGACATCCTTTGCCCTCAAACTAACTTTCACCTTTGCTAATAACTAAGAGTGTAGTTATCTGGAATACCTGCTGAGGGCATGTCTCAGAATAGACAGAAAGGGATTTGCAATAAGGCTGGATTTATGAAAGGAGGAGACCATCATTATTCCAATGCTTGCTGCAGTAGCTGTGCAAATGCCCCCTACCTGCTATCTCTCACATTCCCCCCCTTCTTTTTTTTTTTCCATTTTTCTCATTTTCTCTTTTTTGCATTACATAACAATCCTGTCACTTTTTCAAAAAATTTGACAGTGTCACAGTTTCCTACATTCTCTCCACCTCTCCTCCCTTTTCTCTCCATCTCGTCCTGTTTCTGGATCTGGATCTGTCTGAGGTTCCGTCGTTACTCATATTGCAAATGGCCTTGTGATGGGACTCCTGAGGCCCCGCTGAATGGGAGGTTTTGTTTGCACACACGCGCTGAGCAGCACTCCAGACAATACCAGCTGTAGGAGACCCACTCTGCTGACCGCCCCGCCGCTCGGCATCTGCTGCCAGATTCGCTTTCACCTCCATACAAATCACTTAGAAAGAGATGGCAGGCCCCATTCTGTTGGCAGGATGTTTTGTCACCCCTGTATACTGTATACCCTGTCTACTGGTATACTATACTGGTACACAGTTCACACCCTGCTGTGCTATTATTCTGCCAAACTGCTATTTGTTGTTTCCTTTTTACTCACTTTATTGCTAGTATTCATGGACACTGTCTCATTGGACTAATGGGCTGTGAGTGTTTGTGTGTGCTTACATATGCATCCCTGTTAGACGTACGTAATTCCTTTCAAGCAGTGGTTGTCGTGGTAACCTCGGTCAGGTCTGGTCTCCAGCTGCTGTCAAAAAACGAAGCATGCTGGGACATGTGGCTATTAGGGTTGGTTAATCATCAGCCACCATGTCAGGTCTGCAGCCACATGATGGCTGACGGCTGCAGTCTGTTGATTTCAAAACCATGAAAAACTTTCATTTTTATGCAGAGAAAGAAGAATCAGTCAAGGATGTTGCAGCTAAAATTGTGACAACCTAATAAGTACATGAAATATACATGTAACTTAATTCCATCTTCATCATTAACCGCTACTTTACTGTGTCTAAACCCAAGATGAATTCCTGTGGGTGTGTGAAGAACACATGCCAGTGGCTGTTCACATAGAAAGTGATTTCATTATTCAAAGAATTAGCAAGTCAAAGACTAGAACTGATTAAATATAGCTGTTAGTAGTGTTAGTACTTGAAACTCCTAAGAAGATAATAACAAACCCATGTATATGACGACACACAATGAGGATTTTCACCTTTTTGTTGTCTTTTCCCAGTTTGCTCTCATTATTATTCTGTTACCTTGAACATACAAGAAATAGATACCTGAATGAGATTCACCTTTATTGGCTCAGCATGTTTAAACATCGAAGAAAAGAACAAATAGGTGGGTTGGGAAAGATAAACATATAAGATAGATAGATAAATATCCCTATCTATAACCCTAATCACTGTGACCACTAACACTGTGTTTTAATGATAATGTCCTCCTATAAAAAACAAGGCCATAGGTCGCCTGAGCAAGCAGCTTATTACGACCTGTAGTTATTTTATTGTACAGTGACCTAGAGTAGTATAAGGAGCAACAAACTCCACATTAAGATGTATTTGGGGTGGATGGATGGGTTGACAAAACACAGGACTTTCACACAGGAATCCGATGTTTGTTTCCTTGACTGTTCCGCAGCCGTGTGTTTATTATTGTAACCGTGACAATAAAGGTCCTCTAACCTTAAGGAAGTACTCCTGTTAACCACAATTTTTTCCTAAACCTAACTAAGTAGTTTTGGTGCCTCGTCCTAACCAAACCATGACCCTTTATACAACCTTGGTGGGTCATATCCAAGGACATAGGGACAGGCAACCTATATGTTCAAATCCCTGATATAGTTGTTCTCATTAATGGATTTTTCTGTTTCTGTTGTCATTCAGCACATTTGATATTTAAAATGAGTGATTACAAAAATGTTAAAAGTAACAAAAGATTGTCATATCCAAATCTAGCCATAAAGAATCTGTTATCGCCTCTAAATGAAATGAAAATGTGTATTTATGCTTGTAAAATACACACACAAAACAACTCTAGACAATACTAAGAACAAGATGCTGCACTTCTGAAACGTTTCCAGTGGACAGAGTCAGAGCTCAGCTGCAACCCGACGCTGTGGAACTCGGCGTAACAAAGACCTTCAATCTAAAAAACAAAACAACCGTTCCAACCTTCCAAACAGATGAATGTGAGCTATTCTGGCTTCAGTGTCTTCCAAAACCACTATCATCAAAACAATAACTCATAAAAATCGACTTCTGATCGGCCATCTTTCCAGTACGCCGTTGATCAGGTTTAGGCAATACAACTTTCATTTAATATAGGGATAGATTGTGGTCAAACAAGTTTAGGTTCAGTGTTGACTGTTGGTGTGGAACAGGATATGAACAGTGGGATCTGGTGTCAAAGTTACTTGACACTTTGTACACCCAACCACTCACCCTGAACTCTCATTCATCAATTAGCTTTAACTATTGGACAGACTTTTCAGGCAGAGTGGAGGTTTAATGCTAACAGAAGCTAATGTTCCTATAAAACTTAACAAAGATTACTCATCTCAATTTATCAATTGATAATTTTTGCTATAAAATGGCAGAAAACTGTTTCACAAGGTCCAAAACGACGTCTTCAAACGTCTTGTTTTGTCCAATCAACGGTACAAACCCAAACATATTGGGTTTACTGTGATATAAACAGAGAAAAATCATCACATTTGAAGATGTTACTAATTGTTTCAACTCTAACTGACATGCTTTGTGCTGCACGACAACATTTAAACTGTAATCGATTTCATTTGGGATTCAATGAAAATACTGTTGCTGTTTACTTAGAAAAAGCTGCTATCCTCACACCATGTATTAGACTGTGACCTATTAGTGTTTGAGACACATTTGTTGTTAAAAAATCTTTATTGATTGTTACACAAGTCTCTTATTTACATTGTCATCTGCTGTAGATTTAAATGATGCAAGCTATGATAGCTTTCATTAGTGAGCCAAATGTTTTTCTTGAAGGGCCAGACTTGGCCCACTTCACACTACTTCTTTGGTAGTTAAAGAACAGTCATTATTCACACAAGAGGACACTAGTCAGGAATTTGTGCTTCAGCAAAACACCAGTGCTGTCATTTTTCCAGTGACGACAGTCTTGAGAAAACTCTTTGTATATTAAAAGCATATGTGCTCTCAGAATTCCAGATTAATGTACTGTGTCCATCCAAATATCTGCAGTCTTTATTCATGTGCAGACACCAGATAACTCTAAAGAGATTGTCAGAAAGGTTAAGCATCCATGGTTCAGCAAAGCTAAACCGAACAGAGCAGAATAAACATCTGCTGATGATGCTGCAGGCATTAGCCAGAGATGTCCCCTTAAGACAACAAAATATGGATGGAATTCACATGAAACATGTAACCTGTCAGACAGGCAGTATATCAACGTTGTATGCTTAGTCCTGTCTGACATCAGCTGAACGGCTGCAAACCACGAGCCACACTGCATTATGTGAGTAAGTTATGTAATGCAATTTTATGTACAGACTGAGAGATGAACCTCAATCAAGACTGCGGGCCAAAGGAGGCTTTCTTGTTCAAAGGTTAAGGCTAACAGAGTGATGGCTGGGCATTATTAAAACAGGAAGTAAAAGGTACTGTACAAAGGAAGGATGTTCTAGCAATGTATTCATGTATAGCACCAACATCAAGCCAGGCAAAGGAAGTGCACTTTACTTCAGGCCTTTCCTGTAGTGTGTATCTGCAAGGTTACATGACATGTTAATACCCGGCCTGATGTTTCTTCCTGAAACTTGTCTGGCCAGCGCTCTTTCTTACAGCCGTGTCCGTGGCACGCAAAGCTGTTATACCTTAGTGTGATCACGTCATCCCTAGAGAGACTTAAGAATCAAGTTGTTGGTGTTTGTTTTATGGCTGGTTTTGTCAGAACATATAAAAAAGATGTATCTGTTGACTTGAGGTCATTCTGTCCTGTTACTAATCATCCTTAATCTAATTTATCAACATTATTTTTGATAGAATCATTTTGTCTTGACCTGTACTGATTTATCTCCTAGTGAATGCAATAAGGACGCTAATTTCAGTTGTGTGATATGTCTTCCATTGTTGTAAATCAACTCGGCTTCTTTAAAAATCCTCAATCCAGATTTTTACAATTGTCTGCAGAGGTGATACATGAAACCAAATGTGGTTAGCCTCTCATTGTGCTATGAGTGCTTTCCACCAACTGTCTTCACCAATGTGCTCACCATGTGTGTGTCTCTACATTGTCTCATGTAGCAAACTGAACCTTGAGGTTGTGGTCCTGATTTCATTTTGATCAACATCCCAGGCGGGCTTGAGTATTTGTTATGGTTACATGGTCGGTATCATTAAACATGATGGGGAAATGTGGACATGTAAATATTTTTACCTGCAGAATTTAGTGGGTAATGCTTTAAACATAAACAGAGGATATATAAAATCATGCAGCCAGTTGTTTTATACTCATTCAACTCCTCTGTGCCTTTCACAAAAGGATGGTGTCTTTGTAATTTCATCATATCCCTAAATGACTTGTAGCTGCATTTTAACAACCAGAGTTGCCTGCTTTTCTGAATAAAAGTATAATGTTTCTATATACAATATTTCATTTTTAAAACAAGTAATGAAGCAATGACTGATCATTTTAAGTAACTGATACATGACTCAGAGTGTGACAGACATGGTGTGAAATTGATATTAATATTGACATTGATTACCTCAAGCACTGTACACAATTTTTAGATACGTATTATTTACAGTTCAGAGGCAATTATTGTTTTTGATGAGGTTTGAAATTTGCTTGAAAATAGAATGAATTCTCATAGATTAAACAACCCAACAGTGTATAAAGTTGATACAATTAAAATTAAGTCTACCTCCTCCAGCAACAAATGTAAAGTGCTGCATGCAGGTTTATGGAACACTGAATTGCTACGCGTTGCATGAGCACCTTTATTTTTGTACTTCAAGTGCATTTTGCTGATAATAATTATGCTCTTGAACCTGAATACATCACTTCTACTTGCAATTTATTTGCTCTCCAGAGGAGAGTTAGATGAGAAAATCAATACCACTCTCATATCCGTCCATTAAAAGTACGACTGCAATCAGCAGCCAGTTAGCACCAAGATTGTCAACAAGGGGAAACAGCAAATCTGGCTCTGTGCAAAGGTAGCAAAATCTGTCTATCAGCATCACTAAGCATGAACTTGGATCTTGTACCTCCTTGTATAACAACAATTTTCCTTTTTACACTTGAAATTTGACAGATTAAACAATATATAATTTATAAAAGCTTTAGTATTGATAGGTTTAGATACAGCTAGGCTTGCTGTTTAACCTTTTTTGTTTAACCATCATAACCACTGTATATATAAATATATATATGTACAACATATGTGTGTGTGCACATATATATGTGTGTGTGTGTGTGTGTGTGTGTGTGTGTGTGTGTGTGTGTGTGTACATATATACAGCGGTAATTAATTACGTTATCTCCCACTTTCATTTGGTAATGAACTAGTACAAATACCTAATACAAAAAAGTTGCTAATTTAGGCTAATCTGTTGTGACCAGATTAACACTACCTCACCACCTTGGGATAATGTGTTAACTTTCATGTTGAAAGAACAGAGTTTTTAAATGTTAGAGTCTTACAATTTTGTCCAACATGTGCACAGTCTAACCTACAACTGTGAACACACACTAGACTGAGTGTTTACACTTGGTTTAAATCTAAATAGTCTCTCCGCTAGAGATCTTGCTGTCTCTAACCCTATGTGTATCCTGCTTAAAACCATAGTAAGCTACTTTAAAACCCATAAAGCAAAAGGTCCAGTTCCATGCTCTCAGTCAACACAGCTCAGTCCTTCCGCTCACTTTTTAACACACAATTTGCCCATTCTTTCAAATATAATCAGATATGTTTATCCAGTCTGGACAATGGTTGCTTCTCTAAAAGCTAGACTAAGGTCCACAGTCAAAATTGCCCCGTGGATAAATTAAGAAATTAAAAGAAAATGTTGGAAGGCTGAATGCAGGTGGAACTCCCGTAAATAGCAGGTTGATTACTTGCTGCTAAAACAACTGCCTACTTACGTAATACAACTGTAAGGTTAAGTAAGCCAGGGACCAGGGTTTCTCTCAGCTAATCTCTGCCACTGTGCACAACCCCAAAGTCCTCTTTAATACCATCAATCAGCTTGTGAACTGTCCTCCCACCACAGCAGACGCTTCCTCTCCAGCCGACCGTGACAGAATTCTTAGCTTCTTCATTGAAAAGATTGAACATATCAGGGCAAACACTATCATTCCTCCTACCTCTGCAGTGGAACTCCTCTGCCCCTCTTTGAGTGTGTTTAGGCCTAATTGTTTTAGACCAATATCACTGCAGGATCTTAGGAAAACTGTCACTTCTGGAACTTCATCAGGCCCACTTGATGTTATCCTGACAAAACTGCTTAAAGTGATGGTTTGCATTTATAACCTGCAGTAGACTTGAGTTTTAGCCACTTGAAAAATGCCCACCTAAAAACCAATATCATTTTACATGTATGCTATATTTTGAATATTTTCATTGCTTTATCATGCCGTCTTTCACATTCACATTCATAGTAGACTTTTGTTAATATTAATTCACATATCTAGTTTACCTCACCCTGTCCTTCACATTACCATTATCTGAGAGCCTGCAGCTTCAGGCTCAGAGTTAACACAGTGGTGTCTGAGATTGAGGACTGTGAGGTCACCGCCGATACGTGATGACAACTTGAGTCAGAGGCCTTACTCTTAAGGGGTCACCCAGTCTGTCTGCCGGGGGGCTGGGGCACATAAGGAAGTACAGAAGGTGAAAGAGTGAGTGCTGAGAGTAAAGAATGTGACCACTTGCTCCCTGAGGCTCTGGATCCATACTTAGCCTCACATTGTAGGCCTATCTCTTTTATTTTTTAAACAACAAAGTCTCATGTGGAAGAAAGCCTACATATAGCCTACTGTATAATCCCATTCATTAATTCAATTTCTATTATTACGAAATACATGTTCATACATCTTTGTCGTACATGTGATGATGTTATATTTTGTTTATTTTTCCTGCTCACTTTCTCTCCATATGTAGCAACCCCATGATTTGGCAGCTAGTCGCGGCAGTGACAGCGTTAAAAGCGCTCAGCCAGAGTCTCCACCTTTTATGTAAATGCTAGTGTGAGTGAGTGGGACCCGGGCGGAGAGAGCGCTCAGTGAATGAAGGGGGGGGAGTTGCCTTCACGGATGTGCCCCTGCGCTCACAAGACGGAGGTGTGGGTCTTGTCTTTCCAAGCGTTTGCATCTACTCGGAGGAGAGAAGTGATAGGTTACCTTTGGCTGCAAACGTGCAATCATGTCACGAGCGCTGGGCTGTGCAACGAGAGCATCTGAATAATCCATTCAAGCGATAAGCGGACTGTAAAGGAATAAAGCAATGGGTGGCCAGATAACGCGAAATGCCTTTTACGGTAAGGCATAGTGTTTGTGCTTGTGTTCTGAGGTGTATATTAAAATACATGGTGTACTGGTTAGGCCTAAATGTGTATCTTTCTTATTTGATGTGGTTAAATGTTTAATTCACTGACGACTATTAGCTATGCTGCCAGTACAGGCTGTGTTATCAGGTACCATATTGCTACTATAGCCTATTCTTTGGTCACAGTGACGTCACTCCGCCAATTAGAATAGAGGTGTCGAGACACGCAGCTGTGTTCACTTGTGTTTTGATTAATTCGTCGTAGCAAACAGGATGTCAGCTCCTTCTCGCGCTCTAATGGAGACCTATATCCCATATGAGACTGTACTAAACTGTTTACATTGTATGTGCTAAGGAGCGCGAGCGTGTCACGTTCGGTGAAGGATGGGAAGTTGTGGAGTTTCCCTCTGTGCTGTGGTGTGGTTTCCCCTCATTAATAAAGAGACACTGTGTGCAGCTGTGCTCCACGAAATCAATACATTGATTCCCATTATCCATCGCATTCTCCCTGTATGTTAACAGTAAGGTCGATGCATCCATCTTATGTGTGGCTATGAGCAAAACAGCTAACTGAGTATTTTGTCTTCATTTCAAATTGGTGTGAAAGTAGAATTTTGTGTCTTAATACAACTATTTAATTTTGTTTAATTCTATTGAAGAGCTCTGAGCTCTGAGCCTGTGGGTTAATAAACAGTGAAAGTCAACAGCATAGCTGCTGTTTAGGTTTATGGGTAAATATAGGTCAGCTTCAGGCCTTGTGTATCTTGTTTGATGCTCCCCATGGTGACAAGTAGCAATAAGTTAGTAGCCCTCCCTGCTCCCTCTTTCCTCTCTACTGCAACATATGAAGAACAGCAACAAAGCAGATGAACAGTGCTAAAAGTATGATTTTGAGCTCACTCCATAATTCTATAGAATTATTACTAGCACTTTATAGTGGTTTTATATAAGTGATCCTATGGGACCAAGTCCCTGCTCCTACGGCCTCTCCTGATTTTGACCACCTGATCATTCTAATTAAAGCCCCAAGATTAATCCAATTAGTTAAAGAGGGACAGACTAAGACAGCAGGAAGAGAAGACTATAACACCTTCTCTCTGGGATCAAGGTCAAACACCCCATAAAATGACTCATTGTAATGTGTGCATTCAATATACAGTATCCTGATTCATTAACTGATGGCTCGCTGCATAAATAACATTAAACTATTGGGGGATTTTCTTATCAAACCGACAACATTTAGCTGATTTCTTTCTGTAGTGTGATATGAATGGATGTGAAGCATCCATAGCAACGGACTGTTATCCCACTTAAACCAGTAAGAGACAAATATTCAATAAAGCCGCTGCCTGACAATCACTGCTAACTTACATTCAGAAAAGTTGGAAGTGAAGAAAAAGTGCCTGTTAATCCCAGTGGGAAGATAAAAGGGTTAAACTGAAGCTAATATTAAACTACAGTTGTTGCTATGGCGACCCACAGCCATTGATAGAAAGCATTCAATTCCCTCTGCTGCTTCTTTCTTTCTTTGATCTAAATTTAAGTTATCAGAGAATCATATTTGAACCCTTCCACCGATGTATTCCTGCATACGTGTGCTGTGGGGAAATGCAGCTTTCAAAGAACTAAGCATTCCTAAATTGAAATGTATTACCCAGAAAATTGTCACCATTACATACTCAATGTTTACATTTACATAACATTTATAAGAAAGGTGTTAGTTACCGGGGAACAGATTATGCTTTCTTAAGTTGCACCTATGCAGGCTGTTCTCAGGTGGGAAGCACCAGAGCACATCCAAACAGTGTTTGCTGAGTCGGTTGCATAATTGAGTCTGCCGAGTGTGTGGGAGCTCCACTTCTGTGCTCCCGATTGACTGAAAGTGGGCCAGTGTCTGAGGCTCCACAGGCTGATTCGATGGCGCGTCTGGCTCCATTCGAAGTGAATTGGATTCTGTATCCAAATGCAAAGTAATACGGAGTTGAAGAGATGCCATTTAACGAAGTGAAGTTTCTTAACTTCTAAGGACAGATCAGATCTCAGTAATGTCATGGGATATGCCTCAAGCTATTGAATGCCAAATAAAGGCAATAGATAGTTAATATCTCATGCGAGCCACTTGAAAATGCATCCAATTATTTGTTTCCTGTCCTATCTTTTTTCTTTCTTTCTCTGTATTAGGACAAGAGTTAAAACCACAGAGCTTTAATGAAGACTTGACTGTTGCTATGGAGTGACAGAAACATATGTGTCAGGGTCAGGTGGCATTGTTAAGAGCGTGTGTCAGCGTCATGCATGTGATTCTTACTTCTTCTGACTCAAGGCAGCATGTTCTGGGGCAACAGTCTGTCTCCTTGATCAACACACAGGGCACAGATCCCCTCACATGTACATATTCGCAACCCCAACCATCTTCTTTGTCCGGCAAGCATGCAAAATATTTGAGTGTTTGTGTGTGTCTGCAGCAGCCCTTTCATCCTCATGACAGGTCACCTTCAAGGCAGCACCCACATAATGACTTTCAGCCAGTACTGAATAGCATCTTTGCCTGCTTCCAGTCAATATACACTGCATATCATTAAGCCTCTCCACCAGCCTGCTCTCCGTCACTGCCAAAGAAGCATCATTGTACTACATTGTGCTGCGCTGCGTGCGGCCTTGCGATATTATTACTTATTGATCGCTGTCGTGAAGAAAATGTGGTAACAGCAGGGAGACTAGTGGGCTGTAGTGGGTGACGTCAACCAGACTTGATCAACCTTGCTGTCTCACCTTTCACTGCGCGGTCATCAGGGTGTGAATTATTGATAGCAGAGTGTCTCTACAGTAGGGTAAGCCCAGGATAGGAAACTAGAGCGTATTTGTTTAAGTGGTATAGACTAGTTATTTTCTAATGTACACAAAAATGCGTCCATATGCTGTAGAGGTCAGAACAGAGAGCAGAGCATTACAACAAGAATTTCAGTATTTGATCAATAATTTATTTTAAGGAAAATTCCAAACACTTGCTGGTTGCAGCATCTGAAATGTGAGGATTTACAGCTTTTCTCATATTTGTATTAATGCAAAAAGAACACATTTTGGTTTTGTGCTGCTGGTCGGTGAAAGGAAGCAATGTGAAGACATTACCATGAGCTCAAGGAAGATGTGATGGCCATCTTTCAGTCCAATTGAGTAATTGGAAAAAACATTGTTAGTTATAGCTTTACATTGAATCTAACAGTTACAATTCTAGCTCTGTGCCAGACCTCTGAATCATCGCCAGTATTTCTGAGTTGCAAATATATTCTATACACATTTCTCCTCTCTAACACAAATACTGTTTGCATTCAATGATGAATTCATGAGTATTTTGATTGATCTGTTCCTCGGTCCACGTTAAACTATTCTGCATGCAACTTAACGCTTCCTGCACCTTTTCCACATGAATGTCTTCCATCCCTCCTTTTATTTGTAAGCTTTTAATGTAAAATTTCTGCAGGAACAGTTGAGTTTGTCTTATGCTAACTTAACATTGACTGATGAAGAGACAGCAGTGGAATGGAGAGACTGGAATTAATTGGCGAATCAAATTACTCTTACTCTTACAACTCTTAAATCACCAATTTGGTTCCATTTTTGTGAAAAACCCAAGTTAACTGTCCCTGCAACTCACCACTGCAGCCTCTGTGTCATTGAAAATGATGTCTGGACAGCTGGACAGGAAGTACAAACAACCCTTGCCCAAACAGAAAGCTTCTCATATGAACACAACGGGCTGACTGAAAAAAGTGAAAAAAAAGTTTGATTATGAGGCTATTGCAATGTACCATAAGGCAAAAAGCAGCCACCAAAGTATATTGCAGCTACCTAGAGTAAAGAGTTTTAAATTACAGGATCACCTGATGCTGCTCTGAGCGGTGTCATCATGGAAAGCCCCATCATGCAAAGTTACCACGGCTACGAGTCATCTATCAGTGCTTCAACACTGAACCAACAGATTTGTCACAGTGTTGCCAAGCAGGATGTCAGGCCCTTTCGTTACCACCACTCTAATGAGTGATGAGTCCGTAATGAGTTTCTGGTACCTGTCCCCAGGTAGAATAGCAGCCACAGCTACAGTTATTATCAGGGCTGCAGCAGTGGTAGCCTCCCTGTCATTGAGCCACACAGACTATTGGGTTTCACACACGCTACCTGTATCTGTGTAGCATCTGTCACATGTATAAATGCATATGCAAGGGACTTTGGAGATCACTAAGGATAGGAAATGTAACACCCTGTGAACTACACTGTAAAAGGCACCATTACACAAGCTTCTGTTGGAGCATATAGCACATAAAGCTATCTTGGCTGAGCTATGCTTTTAAGCATCTAAGCCTAAATGTTAATGTGGGTAATTAATCATCGCTATTATTGTGTGATTCATTTCACAGCTGCTGTTACATCAGACTGAAATGCTTTTTTGTCATGAGTCAGTGGGGTTGAATACATCATCCAGACACTGCTATGTAAACATCATTAAGATATTGTTTGTCACTGCCCTCCAGGCTTGTTGGCGGCATTGTAAATGACACTGTCAACGGACTCACAGAGAGCAAAATCAAATAAAGAACTTAAACGGGAAGAGAAACATTTTACACTGGTAACCTTAGTAAAAGACCAGCTGCTTGCTTTTATCTTTAGTTGATAATGGTTGCTTTTTTCAAGAAAACAAATACATTGTAAAGCGTAATAGTCCACCCGACGTGAAAATAATGCAATATATGTTTTCTTAACAGATTGTTTAGTAGCCATTACTGTACTTTAGGATCTAAAGCACAGTGTGGCTACATCTCCTCACAGTGGTTTCACTTTAAATGCAAGCTTGGAAGAAGTTGTTGTTTTGTTAAACCCTGCACTAGCCTGCACGCTCACATATTCTCATGATTGCCAAAGGGTTAAAGATTTGATATGCGAGGCCATAGAGGCCACAGATCCACACTGTGTTTGTGTGTGTGTGTGTGTGTGTGTGCCTTTGTTTTTGCTAAAGTCTCAGAGGATGAGTGTTAAGCCGGGCTTTACTTAGCAACAAGTACAAGGAGTGGCTTTGTGGGCTACCTGTGCTGCACTGATAGTAGGGTGTTGTGACTGGATGCTACAGACTCATCCATGTTTCCATGGTGCTAAAAGTATTGCATAATACTGGGTATATATGGAGACATGGGTTAACAGTAACTGCAAGTCAATGTTTGTTTCAGCATACCTAGGAGACACAGGCAGGGTTTTGCTGCTTAAAACAATAGAGTGTGACAAGAAGTTTAGATCACCAAGGAAATAGATATGCTGTATGTAATTTAGTATTCCTTTTACCCTTTAGACAAGGTTTTTGTCCCAATTCCGTACGATATGATACATTTTAACTGTGTTTTTACTTTACAAGAACAGCTTTTACAGTTGTTCCGTGGAACCAGGAAATCATTTGCCTACCAAATACTGAGCAAATATTTGAATACTTTTCTCCCACCTATAAAATCCTGTTTGCACGGTAAACCACTTAGCTGATGGTCGAGGAGCAACAGAAGTGTGTGGATAATACACACATGCACAGAAAACATGTGCACGCGCCTAGCTCACCTCTCACTCGCCGTCGTCAGCCAAATGAAATGGCGAGAGATTAGCTTAATGTTCCACAGAGATGTTCATTGGGGTATGACAGGTATTAGCCGCACACAAGCCTGTGTATTGTGATGAGGGACTGGAGCTGTTGTGTGTCTGTGTGTGTGTGTGTGTGTGTAGTGTGTGTTGTTGTTATTAGTGGGATAAAGACCTCTACACTTC
Source organism: Seriola dumerili (assembly GCF_002260705.1). Classification (NCBI taxonomy): domain Eukaryota; kingdom Metazoa; phylum Chordata; class Actinopteri; order Carangiformes; family Carangidae; genus Seriola; species Seriola dumerili. Next base: position 3,929,756 of record NW_019174305.1, on the reverse strand, counting down.
GGGGCAGAGGAATACAAGCTTTTCACCCTATTTGTTCATAATAAGAAATCCTTGACCTTTGGCAAAATGGCTCCTGTGAGGCTGTTAAAACTGCTTTTGCCCAGATAACACAAGCATAAAGCTGTGTGCACAAACAGGAGTTTGAAAGAGGCAGCTGTCAGATTGATGTTAACAGGAGCCAGTTTCAAGCCGTTTACATGAAGGGGGTCACATCTCAGGCTCCGAGGACATGAGCATACTCCAGGATTTGTGTTGCTGAGGTAATTGGAGACTTGAGACCAGCCGTCAGGCTCGAGGCTGCTGCGGTCTGTCTAATAACTTAAAAGTACAAAATGGGATTTAAAACTACGTACTGAATCTTAACAACTAGAACTGCTATGTGGAAAAATTGCTTTCCCACCCATGAGAAAAAACTTTTTTTGCTTAAATTTTTAGAAAGTACATACAAAGCTGAAGTGATACTTTGCTGTCACATACTCTGTGTCACGTGCTCAGACATACTATAGACCTCAGGCTAAACACTGTATGGGGTGGTGCTGGCGTGTTGCTACATGGTACCAGTGTGGAGATAAAATATGAGCCAGAAAGTTGAGTTTGAAGGCCTCTCAGCTTCTATTCCTCTAGGGTACGACTTAACAACTGTGAAAAGTTTTCATACAGCAAAAATGTACTGCTGCACCTACTACGTGCTACAAGATGACATGATCTCCCGCAGTTAATGTCAGAGTAGAGAACAATTAAATCATTATTTTTATTACTTCAGACATGACAGTACACAGATCACTGGCATATTGTCTTTTTAAAGGTCCCATATTTTACACTTTTCCAGTGTTTTATTTGAAGTGTTTTGTTGAAGTTATATTTTTGGTTTTAAGTACCAAAAAAAAACATCTCAGTGTAGTTTTACATCTCCTCCTGCTCCTCTTAGCCTCTCCTCTGATTGGCTGACTGTTTTCTGAGTGATCTAATAAAAATAAAGCAGATTTCAGGTAAACACGCGGAGAAACAAATTCCCAAATCCAGCCAGGTTGAATGGTGGGTGCAGGTGGGCTGGAGGGATGGTTGAGGGTAGTGATAGTATAGTTGTGACATCATAAAGTTCCGGAAGTCCTAATGGCTTTTTTTAAGGCTCAGTTTCTGAATAAGGCCGAGTACATTTCTCTGTGGACTGATCGCTTTGATACTTTTACAGTATTAATATAGAACCTAGACCTGCTTTATAATCTAAAAAGACAAGGAAATCTCACTTTATACAACATGGGACCTTTAAAGTTGTTGAGGCAAACGTGTCAGTGTCATCTGAACAGGTAGTGGACAACTGGTTTATCACAGCTTTGTTTTTTTTGCTGAAAAAACAAACAAAGTTGAGAGCCAACCAAAACAGTAAAGTTGAGAGCTGTAATTGTCAGCACATTAACTCAGTGAAGGGATGTTCACTTTTTTCATCAGTGAAATGCTAAAAGTCTGGTAACCATTTGCACATAACATAGAAAGTAAACAAAACACTCACCAGCTGCAGTTTTTGCACATTCGGTGTTAGAGTGCTCATCACTGAACAAAAGAATTTTAAATGTTGTTTGCTATTGAAGTGAACGAACAGGATCGATATGAGCAATAATTTTGCAGTTTAATAAATCAAATGTGCTCACAGATATTAGAAGAGTGATCAATAATAGCAGGGTGGGTGGGTGTGTGTGTGGGTGTGATTTATACCATCATATCTTCACGACTTAACAGTGGAAGGAAAAATAATAAGCAGATTAGATGCTTCAAATTGTTTGATTAAAAGATCTATCAGAATGATACAAATACATTTAGATGGTAGTTTTGCTCTGTAAACTCTTGTACCCCTTTGTTTGAATGGACTTAAAAAAAACACACACAAGTGGAGCTGCAAAAAGCAAGAATCTCAGACTATAAATATCATTTTGTTGTGTCTGAGTAAACAAAAGGCATCTGTTGTGTCCGAGCTGATAGCCGCAGAGTGAAAGAGTGCGCTGATCGAGACCTTTAGATACGAGGGGTTGCTAAGGAACATGAATTCACACATTGCCCGTTTTCCCTCTACAGCAGCTGCGTCTCTTTGGAGCCCCGGTAATGCATTCAGCTCAATCTGCCTGGGACCATGTGCGCCACATTCAACAACCGCTCTCCTGTGGCTCTGCCTAAGACAAAAGGCCTCAACGATGCTCTTAGGTTGTGGCCAGATTGAACGGTAGACACACGTACTGGGTGAAAAACTGGAAGGGCCATTACTAGATAAACACAGACGAGAGGGAAAAGAGGGAGACAAAGAAAGAGAGGGAGGACAAAAGCATGTTGTTTTCTAGGACTAGCTGCATGTTCTTATCAGGACTCCACAGGACATCTGCTGCTGTCACAGTGTTAGCTTTCATCTGTTTGTTCCATGAATCAGGAGGCTCTGTTAAAATCAGACACTTCTCTGTGATTATAACAGCAGCTATAGGGTCCAAAGCACCATAAACTGAATATTAACCATAATTTCACTTTGACATTTTCAATTATAGCCTTTTATTTTCGTGAGCAGGCAACTGCCACAGGGTGGAATGAAACTTCAGCACGCTCATAAACACTGTAACACTGTGAGAAGCAGAAGTATATCTCATATTTCATCGCCTTGATTGATGGTCTGCTTTTTCTTATTCCCACAGATAGGTGGCCAAACATTTGGTGTTGAAATGCTTCCACTTTGCAGTATAACTGACTGGAGTTTGATTGGAAGGAAAAATAAAATCAAATAACTGATACATCAAGGGGAAACAACAAGGTTTTGCTTATGTTTATGCTGATGTATCACTCCGTCAGATTTGAGGAGATGGGATTTCTGTTTAGCCAGAAAATAATACAGGGTGAAAATCAGTCAAACGAGACGGACACACCAATTCCTCCAGTGACAGTAGCCTGAGTACTCCATAATGCATCACAGCTGCAGGACATCTAGTACTTTGACTCAGGAATGGGACTCTGTCTCTCAGCCTGCAATCACTATTGCTGTTGCTAGCATTATTGCTTTCTGGGCCGACAAGTAAAAACCCTGATGGATATAAAATATCCAGGTGAGCAGTCTGAGGAGAATTTGGATCACTGACTGATGTAAAAATAATGCCAGACAAGTTGAGAGAAAGTGGGCACAACAAAATGATAAATTAAACCACTTCACCACAAAATGCTGGAATGTGCAAACACAAATACTGCAACTTCTGGGAATCATTTACCATCCTAGAATGATAATGTATAACGTGTTGGAGGAGTATCAGATTGTCTCTGTCAAAGCCAAAAAATTCAACACAGTTCAACTTCAGAATACTAATTTAGCCATTTTAATCTGGCAGTTAGCAGCTCTGTGAAATTGCCCCAGCACATGTTGTTTCTAGTAGCTGCTCGAGTGCTGTGGTCGTACCCCCTTCAGCCACTCTCAGTCAGACTCCATTCAAACACTCTTACTGCCCATGCATGTAATTATCAAGTCACTCAAGTCCTCCTCTGCATGTCTTCCTGCTCTTGGCAAGGAGCCATAGAGCTGCTGGGTTTTTAGGATGAAGCACATGACAGAGTGTAATATTTGGGTTGGCTGGTATTTACTGGGCTCATAAATAAACAAAAATAATTTCTTAATTGCAATTTTTACTTAGCCAAATGATGATTAATGTTAGTAATAAGTATGTGGTATGTAATATGTTGAAACTGCATAATTATGGGGCGGCTTTGGCTCAAAGGTTGAGTAGGTCGCTAATTGAAAGGTCAGCGGTTTGATTCTCGGCTCCTTAGGCGAGATATTAAACCCGGTGGATCATCGATATGTGAATTAGTGTGTATGGTAGAAAAAGTGCTATATTTGTACGAAAAAGCACAGTGTGGATGGATGAATGTGGCTTCTGTTCTGAAACGCCAATAAGACGCTATATAAGTGCAGTCCATTGCCATTCAGTATAGCCAGTCAGCACATGGCTTCTGCTGAGGACTTGTGGCGACAGATGCCCATCCAAATGGCTCACAGTACACAAGGACTCATGGCCTGGCTCTCTAAAGGGCTGTTTGTCTGGGAACACAAACATTGCAGTTGGTTAGTAACTGAAGAGCACAATTTCAGTCTTGTATTGCAATGCAGTCTTGACCTGAATGGAGATTTGATTTACACCCTGCAGGGCCCAGTGTGATTATCGCTGATTAGCTTATTACTCCATTGCTCACAAATAATCAACAAAGACCAAAACACAAGAACTCAGAAATCTTAGATTGTGCAGTAATGTCTGATATTATTTTCTGCGATGCAAAGCTTTTCATCAAATTTGAAACATCAGATAGTAATCACAGTGACTAACCCCAACCTCCTGCTCCTCATTAGGACTTTTTTTTTGTTTTGTTTTTACTGAGAAACTCATCTTTCTTTCTGCTTTTTTCTTCTTTTGTCCTCAGACTCCCTTGGTGGCCCGTTCCCCTCCACGTCGCACAGATGCCATCACAAACCCAAGAGGTGCCTGCCTATCCAGTGTGGCAGTGTCAGTGGGCCCCTTCATATCAGCCCACTCCTCTTCCATCCAAATGCCAAGGGTTCCCAAATTGTCATGGACCTGGCCCAGAAGACAGTCAAGAGGCAGGCCAGTTTCTGCAACGCAATCACCTTCAGCAACAGGCCCATAGCGCTGTATGAGCAAGTCCGCCTCAAGGTATTTTATTATGTCAGAGTGAAACACTTGAGCTCCGAAAGGTCTGAGAGCTTTTAAACTGTCAAAACTATCAGACTGTTTTTATCTTAGGTTGACACTTTGTAGAGTCAAATAGGAGGTAGCAGTTGAGAGTTGGGGGTGATTTAGAGCCTCTTTGTCAAATAACAGTCAGCACTATTTTGCTAATTTCTAGGAAATAATAAATGATACATTTTTTTCCCAAAATAATACAAGTAAACCCACCTTGGCTCTCCTCTCCCCAGATTACTAAAAAGCAGTGCTGCTGGAGCGGGGCTCTGCGTCTGGGCTTCACCTCCAAAGACCCGTCCAGGATAAACCCAGACAACCTGCCCAAGTACGCCTGCCCTGACCTTGTGTCCCAGAGTGGCTTCTGGGCCAAGGCCCTGCCTGAGGAATTTGCCAATGAAGGCAACGTTATCGCCTTTTGGGTTGACAAGAAGGGCAGAGTCTTCTACCGCATAAATGAGTCCAGCCCCATGCTGTTCTTCAGCGGAGTCCGCACAGCTGAGCCCCTCTGGGCCCTGATTGATGTTTATGGTCTGACGCGCGGAGTGCAGCTGCTAGGTAAGATGGCTGAAGAAGAATAAGGTGCAGGGCTAAATTACAAACCAGGGACTGGACCCACACACCTTTTGGGGCCCCAAAGCCCCCATGTTTACTGCTTGGCAATTAGCTAATTTGATTAACTGATTAATATAAAGTGGAATGGAAAAGAGTTTAAAGGAATGGTATATGATAGGGTATATATGAGAATATAAAGTGGTTTCTTGGCGGGGTACAGTTACTTCCTGTCTCCTCTGATTGCCTGGCAACCTTATGGTGACTCACTGCTCCCAGCCATGAAATAATCTATCATATAACAGTTCGTATACAGTATATAAAACCATACATATAAAAGGTTTTACCCTTTGGATTTCGTTTGGATCAAATAAAGAAGATATAATATAATATGTTAATTAATTAACTGGGTAATTAGTGGGTGCTGCTAGTAGGTTAATTTAGCCCTGATAAGGTGTTTTTGTGAAGGACGGGTTGCAAGTGTCCTGTATGACCTTATGTTTTACAGAGAACCACAAACTATGAAAAATCTTGTCTTAAATGAAACCATGTCAGATTTATATATTTTGGCACAATCTTTTATCAGAGCGTCCACGATTGTGATCATTTTTCCTTCTTGTCACTTATGTGGTCACAGTTTATTTTTTTTCACGGCTTAAAGTGTTAAGGTTATTTTTTAGACGACCTCACATTTTAGTGCTTTCACTTTCCACAACGACAAAGCAGGTTTTCTTGTGTCTGTATGTTTACTGTAAACAGGTCTTCTACCTTCCTGTCCCTGTGTACAGTAAAGCCTTCCATGAAGTAAGAGAATAACAATGAACAAAGGCTATCTATATCTGACCAAGATTTGGCCCCGGTGTTTACACAAAAGCAGCGCGGGGGGGGCACTGTTACTAATCCACTGTTGTGCATTATCAATATGTGCTTGGTAGCTTAGCATACATACCACAAAGATATAGCTCAGGATAGTATGGCCAAGGCTTTCGTGTGAGAGAATGTATACACATACTTCTTTTCCCTGGAGATTCAATGCTGTCATCCCCTCTGCTGTTATAAAAATAGACCAGGGGTCACATGTCCCACTGATAGCACATTCAATTGTAATTGTGCACTGTGTTGATTGACACAGTATCTCCAGGCTGGTGTGGATGAAGATTTAGTATCTTGAGTTCGAGGGAATCCATATTCCCTCATTGTTTTCCCCTTTCCCGTGTTTGCCTTTCCCTTGATGGCAAGTGGTGTGGCATTAACGGTTCATAACTCAAAATCTTTTTTATCATATTCAACATACTAAATTACTGTTTACAGAGGGGAAATGACAGTGGTCTTATCAGAAAAAGGGACATCCAGAAAATGGTTCAATTATCAAATAGCAGGGAACCGAGGTTTTGTCTGATTCTGAAAAATATGACCCCTCTGAAACATTGCTTATAGCATCATGTAAATCAAAAACCAAGATTCTCCTTTGCCCTACTTAAATTATTCCGACTGTCTTTTTTACAGTCAGACCATATGCAGGGCTGCCTACAGAGCAGGGGCTTCTGTACTTCAGGGGGTGCTGACTGACTGACATTTGCCCTCACAAACAGGGGCCTGTTCAGAGGGGTGGAACGCCACCGAAGGTCGAGATAGAAATACATCATCTAAACCAGACACGGTCCTTTGTGAAGCTCAATGGCCAATTGTGTCGGCTCTGTGCATCACATTTCTGCGCACAATGCTCCATGAACCTTTCTCTCCTCTCAGATAAGCCCTTGGGCTTTCACATCTGAGGCCTTTCCCTCGCTTTCACTCCTTATTTTATCTGGCATTTGAGGAGCTGCTGTTTTTTTCAGGCTTGGATTCTCAATTAAACCCTTGGTAGCTTGGGAAACAACAGATAAAGCAATATAAGTGGTAAAAAAGAACTGCATTTTCTATATTTCTTTTCATTCTGTCTAAACCTTTCAATATGTAGCCATCTGAGAACAAATTTTGTGTTAGCTGTTGCTGAAAAAAGGTTTCGTTACAATTGTAGACATTTTATCATAAATCCCTTTTTACTTTAATTTAGATCCTGTATCACATCCTCACTCAATATCTCCATTTCTCCCCAGTCGACACCTCTGTTCTCTGCTGCTTTGAAATTCCAAATTTCCCCTCCAGGATCAATAACATTTACAGTATATTCTCTCCATTTCAGCGATTTTCAGCAGCAAGTGAGATTATTCATTGTGCCTCTTTGGAAATACTATAATCCTCACTACATAAAGATTGAATTAAAATTCTATGGTGGATTAAGTTTTTCGCTCAAAGACATTTTGTACAGCTTGTGTATGCAGCTCTTTCGTAATGTAAATTAGCAGGGGGCCTCCGGTAGTGTCTCCATTCAGCAGGGATAGTGCTACATACAAACACTCACTCACACACACACAACCATGCCTGTGCTTTCAAAAGCAGTTCCCACCGCCAAATCAAATCAGCCCTTCTACCTGTTTTCATATCACGCTTCTCCTTCTGGCTGTTGCATTATGTTGCTCACTTTGTCGACCATTTTATTTAATGGCTCCCTGCACGCACTGTCAGTGTATACTTTCAGTAGTTTTGTTTTTTTTCATGAACACTTAGGTGGTTGCTTTGCTTTATCATGACTAATGGTTAGATGTGGAATTCAGGTCCCGTCACAAGAGCTTGCAGGTTGTTATTCTGCCGCTCAGTGTTTCCGCCTCCTGCTCTGACAATCTTCAGAAAATTAATTTTATGCTCTTTTGTCCTTTAACAAAGACACAATTAATATGGAGCTTGCTACAATTCATACAAAAAATGTAGATTCTGAAAGAGCGATTAAAGAATTACTTGACTGGAATGACTAAAAACAGAAACCATGACTTGACTGTAAGTATATGGTACACCTTTAAAGGTCTCATATATATAAAGGTAGATGTCCATATCTTTTTTGATTATAAAGCAGGTCTATGTTCTATATTAATACTGTGAAAGTATCAAAGCGCTCAGTCCACAGAGAAATGCACACAGCCTGTATTCTGAGCCTTAAAACCAGCTGTCAGGACTTCTGTAACTTTGTGATGTCACAACAAAGCAGTCAACGCTCTCAGCCATGCCCCAAGGACCACCCACCTGGACCCACCATCCAACCTTGCAGGATTTGGTTTCTCTTAGTGTTTACCTAAAATTTGTTATATTTTTATTTGATCACTCAGAAAACAGAGCCTCTCTTCTGATTGGCTGACTTTTCAGAGGAGAGGAGAGGCTGTGACTGCTTTGTTGTGATATCACAAAGTTACAGAAGTCCTGATGGCTGGTTTTAAGGCCAAGTTTCTGAATACTTTCACAGTATTAATATAGAACCTAGACCTGCTTTATAATTTGAAAAGACATGGACATCTTCCTTTATACAATATGGGACCTATGAAAGTGTACCATATACTTACAGTCAAAGCATTGCTTCTGTTTTCACTAGAGTTTCAGGGAGAAACCTGAGAGAGGAAATGTAAAACTATACAATGAGATGATTTTTGGTTCTTAAAACCACAAATGTATCTTCTTATGGATCAAGACTTCAAATAAAACACAGGAGAAGTGTAAAATATGGGACTTTTAAAACACCCGAAACCTGCATTAATTGATTATTGGTCTGTTACAGGCAATGGAAACATGTTGTAAAAACAGCACTGAAATATTATCATTTAAACTGATATGACTATTAGCAAAAGAGTTGCCTTCGTTGAGTCCACCCGAAGTTCATATCAACTCTCTCTTTAGCAATTTTTTGGTACCCATCAACTTCCTAAAAAAATATCTGACTCTTTAGCTGCTAAGTGCTTCACTATGTTCACTACAGTTGCTCATTTTGACTAGCTGCCATTTAATGCCGGACAGGTAACGCACAGTGGGTTTATCGGCACGTGTTCCAGTAATAACAGCTGCCTGCTACAGCTGGAAATTAGGTTGATGAGAGATGAGGTTCTGAGTGGGAAAACCAAAACAATGAACTGAAAGACACTAAAACTCTCCTTATAGAGAGAGGGTGCGGGTTAGAGGAAGATAATTGTCTGTGGGTTTGTTACTATGAGCTTAATTAATAATAATTAAGATTAAAACAGCAGCTTTTAATCAGTGAAATGTAATCACAGCGGATCAAAGAAGACCCTTTCATTCACATTGTAGCAACTTTGCACATGTTCAGAGCGACTTCTTGCACGTGCCTTTGTGTCTTGAGATATATCATCTGTTCACTATCCTGAGGCTGTTCTGAGGTCAGCGCAGGAGTAGAAAGCAAAGGATGACTCCGGGCGACATTTTGAACGCCTTTGATGTAGAAAGATTGAAATAGAAGCTGTATCGTGATAATCCGCCCCACAGGAATCACCACCAGGATACATCATACATGACAGGAACAAGGGGGGGGCTGATTTAGCAGTTTCACACCTCTGCAAGCACGATGACAGGAATTTCTGTTTTCCTGGCCCAACCTGCTAATGAACCTGAGACAGAAGAAATGATGACTTATTCTGAATCTTATACCACGAACAAAAACATGCACTCATTCAGAATCGTCTAGCATGCATACAGATGATGGAGGTGATATGCTCACCTACACAAAGATACATATGTCAGATAGATTGTGCGATAAGAGTGGTTTCTTCCTGCTTTGCTGTGATAAAGTTTGTCCTCTTAGCAACATATATAATATATTATTGTAGGCTTCTGCTACGGGGAAAACGTGCGGGATATCTGTCACATCTCTGCTTAGGTGCCTGAGGTAGCAGGTGATTATCTGCGTCTGGCCTTGAACTGGACAAATACAATATTACAGTGAGGGAGGGGGGGGGGTTTGGCAGGATAATCTTTGGGGCGGACTGAAGCTGTCCCCACAGGCTTGAAATCCAAAAAGCCACAAAGGTTGTTTAATATATATCCATGTCCCGGGTCCTAAGGTCAGCTGTCACTCTCATATGTACTCACACACACACACATACACACACACACACACACACACACACACATACAGCAGGACTTTACTTGACATCAGGAAGGAGGCTGAGTAACTGAGTAATTCCAGCTGTTGTGAGGTCTGCAGGACTCAGATTGTATGAGTCAGTCACAGTGGAGCTTTAATCAAAAGGGGCCCTCTGTGGGACTTCCCTGAAGGAAAAGAGAATAAAGTCTGATTGCAGAGCCTTGAGGCCGCTAACACCTCTCAACCAGCCCTCAACGAGTTGGCCAATCTATCTGTCAACCCGAAGACGCAAATCAGCTACACGGTGTCCTGGAAGAGAGGCTAATCTGTGTAGTCCATCAGGAAAACTGCATTTACGTCCTGTGGTGGAAACACTAAAAGAGCCTCTGACATCTGCAGTGTTATGAGAGATTGTCCGCAGGTGATGGATTGAATTACACGGTAGAGAATGAGGTCCCATTGTCCCATCAGAATGCAGTAACATTTGCTGTCACTCTAGATGAGTGGCAGAGCAGCCGTAGGAATGAATGAAAATTTTGAAAATGGCCATTTTTGTCAAGTCACCCGGAAAATAGGATGCTAAAAAAGCTCCTCTTTCTGCTATGCTATTCTTCTGTATATATGGCACCACAATCATCTCCTCTCTTTTATGTAAGCATGCATTGTTTATTTTGCAGGACGAATCACCAGTGATTGCAGAAATGTGCTTTTGGGTAAACATGACAGATGTGGGCTAGGTGAAAGGAAAACTAATCCTGGAAACCAAAGTGCTTCAGTGAGACTAAAACAATGTGTGAAGGTTTGATGGATGAAGGTACGGCAGGCCTGGCTGTCTGTATTTTTTTTTTTTTTTTTTTGTCTTTCACAAGCCGTGTCAGAAGAGCCATCTTATTTCTGACAGCGGATCATCTCGGGAGGCAGGGTCGCCCTGTTTTGAACCTTTCACAACATGTCAGTGTTGACGAGGCTAAAACAAAGGATGCCATCTCTAATGGAAATAGCATCCCCGGTGTGTTCTCATGACGCTTTCCAGCTGGTTTGTTCGAATCCAGGTGGGAGAGTGGCTTCTACCCTTACATGTGCCCAGAGGTTTCCCTTCACTGACTTTACAGGTATGGGAAAATGGTGATAAAGAACAATTCTTCTAGGTGTCAAAATAAAACGCAGGCCTCGTCTGGGAGCATTTAGCGCCACATATGTCGAAGCCTGATGGCAACAAATCTAAGTCTCTTTCACTTTAACAACACTAATACAAAGGACAGGAAAAGGTGGGGAATTTCAAAATAACTAGTAAGATTATAATATTTCAAATTTAATGAATGGAAAGGGGTGAATGTCTGATGAGGAGTGGGTTGAGGAAAGAGTGGTGCATGTGAGAGATAATAAAGAGAAGTGGGTTAGCTCAGCCTTCATCAGTGGTGTAATTTAGTTTGCTTTTCCCTTCCCATGTCAGTTGAAAATGTTGTCTTTTGCCCGTGGCAAGTGGGAGACTAATTAACATGAAAAATGTATTGCATATCTAATGACAACAAGTTGAACTTACCAAGGGATCACATAAAACGCAGACTTAATTGTATAAGTCCAAAAGTGTTCAGAGAAACAAACACTTATTAAATGTTTTTAAACGTTTTTCTTTCTTTTTTTTTTCCTCGGGTGTGATACAAAGAAGAATTTAAAAGCTAAGTAACTTTTGAAATGCTTTTGGTGACTATACTTTCTCTCTGTCTGTACTATGCCCTGACTCCAGGGCTAACATGAAGTCATCTGCACTGACCAAAGTATATCACATTTATTGTGTTATCCAGCAAAGAGAGAAATAGAGACAGACAAGGGGTTCCCATGCTTCTGGGAGAAATGATAATTTGATTATTGCGAGCACTTGTCTGGCACTGGTGTTTGACTTGGCGGGACTCGGCCTCCCAGTTAATAGCAGCAATTACGAATCCCGATGCTTCACACAGACCCTCCAACAAAAATACAAAAAGCAGAAAAAACGGTGTAAATCTGACCTTTTTGTGCTAGTTCGGGAACTGAAGTGGGTTTGCTTTTGTAAAAACCTCTAGACATCAAGTGCAGCAAACTTAACAGTGATGTGTTTCTTGGCACGAGTTTGGTTGATGGTTGTTAGTCAGAGAGCTCAAAAGGCGAAGAAGAAAAAACTGAATTTGTATGATTTGGCATTTAGAATCAGTTTCAAATTACTGTGCCTTTGCCGGATACTCCAGTACACTCATTTCCTCTTCAAAGAGACAGATTAGTCGATATTAGTAAAATAATTCTGTTTTGAACTTTATCAGCAGAGAGTAATTGAACTGATAAATTTGAATGGGGGTAAACTGGAGGTAACTTGTCAAGATCTATGTGGAGTCTCTTGTTTTTGCTCTCATCGCTCAGAAGAAGCGACTTTAGGCGTTCAAAGCTCGACGTTCAGTGAAGATCCTGGGAAACACTCGGCCGTGGAGTGCCGCTCGCCCTCTGAAGCAGCGCCAGGGGAATCAACACCACATTTACTGTCCCGTGCTTAAACGCATTTAGACCGAGACAGCATGATAACAGGAGTCACAGGGTTTACGAATGTTCCTTTATGGCTCAGTTCAAGCAAGTGGATTTCCAAAATTAGGCAGCCATGTTTGTCATGTGCTGTGATTATGCTCATATATAACAGATAATTCCTTTGGACATATTTCTGTAGTTTTGCCCATCGTTTCCTATTGGTGATATTAACATTGTACTCATCAAGTGCTGAGATCTGGGAATGATCAACGATGAGTGAGACTGATCAAAAGGAGCCAGCTGTAAACAAAGCGGAGGTTAGCCAAACGCATTTGGAAAAGAAGACAAGTTAGATGGTAAAACTGAAACTGTCTGTTGTAAACAGCCCAGGCCAAGTTCCTGGCTCAACTCTGATTTCCTGATGATGACTTTTTTGGTTTCATTCACTTTTGGTTTTACCTCCAAATAAAGATGATTAGATTAGAGCAGCAACAATTAGGCGACTGACAGACAATAACTATTTAGATAATGGATTATTCATTTCAGTCATCTTTCAAGCTAAACTGCCAAACATCGTCTGGTTCCAGCTTCTGAAATGTGACAGTTTGCTGTTTTTCTTTGTCACTTGTGTTAGTAAATTGAATACTTTTTAGACTCTTTTTAGACATTTTGTTAACATTTAATTATCGATTCATTGAGAGAATAATCGGCAGATTAATCAATAATGAACATAATCTTTGGTGTCAGCCCACATTTAGATAATGTGTCTAAACTCTTGGCTTGTTTACAAGCTGTCTGATTGGATTTCATTGAGCCTTTGTTACCAAATCTCAGCAATTACTTTGGTGAAAGCAATGTTATTGAAGCTGATAGAAATGATTGCCAGATACATGAAAATTGACACTGACATGTTATTATCTCGTAAAATGGTTTACATGTAAGCCACCATTTGCCTATTTACACATCCAGCACACATGTAGCAGTATTAGCATTTACATGGGTCTTTTGCCATCCAGCAAATGTCCAATATTTACTCTCTCTTCTTTTAGCTCTGGTTTGGTCTCCACCAACTCCACAGGGGAAATACTGTATGTGGCTCTTTATCTGCTGAATACTCCTCTGTGTTTATGAACTAGTGACTGACTGTCTGCTGGCTGATGCTGAGCAGGTAATGTTCTGGTGAAAACTGACAAACCTCCTGCTTCCTGCTGTACACATATTACACAAAGTGATTGGACCCATTGTTAATATGAAAATCTGAAGTAGTACAGCTTTAAGCTTTGTACCAGTTTTCTATAAATATGAATGATTGCACAGGGATTGATGTGCATGTGGTGCGGGTGTCAGTCTTCTCCCAGTAATAAATTAGCCTATTATCACCCTTCCTCCATGCTTGAGCACAAGAATAAAACAGGCGGCTTTAATATAAGAACCTTATGATAGAGGTTATTAACGCTGAGGTGCTGGCATGCTGATTGGCAGAGAAGGGGCGGCACATGTTGAATTATGCCGATGACCTAAGGGACGGGGCTTTTGTGACTTACTGGGTGTTTTGCCTGGCTCTTTGTTATGGCCATGTGTCGCCCTGGGAGCCTGCTGCTCTTTCCAAAAGCCCCGGGTTCAAAGCTGCCCAGCCCGATCAGGGACTAGGGATTGGGCATGTGCCAGGGAATAAAGAACATCCCAAACATCTAGTACAAAGACCCTCTGACTCCATCTCTCTCTTCTACAATCCCTCTCTCACTCGCTCTCGTTTTATATCTCAGTCTCTCAATCACTTGGCCAGTCAGTCTTCGTGTCTTAATCCCCCACGTCAGTCATTGAGATACACGCTGCCTCTTCCTCCCTCAACGAACCTGCGTTGTCTCCCTGCCTCTGTGCTTTATCTCTTCATAGCAAAATCTCCCTGGATATCCATCTCTACCTTCTTCCTTCATAGCTGATCCGTACTGACCAGTTCCCTTTACATCTAATGTGCATCTACTCCTTATGTCCTCTCGTCTCCTCTCCTCTTTTCTGCTCTCCTCTCCTCTCTTCTCCTCTCCTTTTCAAATCACCATAAGAGCTCTCTTTACATTTTCCCCTCCTAGCTCCAGCTCTCTCTTCACCTTTGCTGACATCAGATGAAACACTCCAGAGAGTATGGATAAAGATAAGCCCTGTGAGATAGAATGTGTGCGTGAGAGAGAGTAATCACGCCACAACCCTCCACCCCCCCCTTCTCCAACACTGGCTCAAACCCCTGGCACGTTCCATCTGCTCAGGCTAGCAAAGCCACTAAGCCAGCCTCTCCCTCTATCCACCCCACCCCCCCCCATGCGCCGCATTAGCTAACCTGCTTTGTGGCTGTTCCCTAATCAAAAACATTTACAGCGTGAGCCAAAGCCTACGTGGGCCAAAATAGACACGGTGCCATTCTCCCTCCCATTACCTGCCACTCTTGTCCACCTATTTACGCTGGATTAGCCCAACAGGTGCTTAATTATTCTAATCGAAAAATGCTTAAAGGAGGAACTGAGAAAACAACGCTGGCCAAATGGGTTTGAGTCTTTTTAAAAAGTCCAATGAAAGACCTGACCCATAACTTTCACACTCCCCCTCCCCCGCATGAATTAATTAATGGCTCAGCCCAACAGGTGCTACATTTGGTTTGAAATTCAATCAAAATAAGGAATCAGGTGATGAATGCCCCTCCTCAGCCCCTCCAGGCTCACAGTGTCAGCAGCTGCATCTTCCATGGCCCCATTACAAGAGAAGCAAACACACACACAGAAACACACACACACATACACACACACTGTTTGATGCTGCTGTCAAAGTGCAAAATTCTGGCCCTGGCCAATGGGAGAGAGCATCTGTGAGTGGCGGATTTGAAAGGGACCAATAGGACAAAGGGACTGTATCAACTAAAAACGCAGGTGCACCACGATTAGCGGGCAGCAGCTGGTGAGGTCACAAACGGGCACACGCAGACACACACATACACACTGAGTGCACAAACACACACAAGGCAAGCTTTTTTTTTTTCAAATGCACAGTAAATGTTCTGCACTCCTTTCATTCCTCTTTCTGTCCTCCAAGCGAACAACAAGCATTAGGAGCACATACAGTACAGCAACGGCTCCGTCTCACCAGCCTTTGATGAATAAAGAAGCGAAAAGAAGAATACATGGCGCACAAGCCAATATAGGTTTGAAATGACTCCTCTTTGAAAAGTGAGAGAGGCAGAGGAAGAGGGAGAGGATATAAAAAGGAACATAAACCCTCAGAGAAGCTTTTTTGAAAATAGCTGATAAAAGACTATATTTTTTAGAGGAATCAATTTACCGTGTGTATGAGTTTGTGTTCACACATTTTGCGTTTGAGTTAGAGTCAGAGTGACAGAGAGAGAAAGAGAGAGAAAGAGAGAGCGAGAGCAAGATGATTCGCGGCTTTTTGGAAGCCTCCGCCGACTCCTTTCAACATAAATCCAGCATTGTCACAGGCAGCCATCCTTTCCTTCCCGGCTTTACCTCTCCTCTCTGTTCTCGCTCCATCCGCTGTTATCCCCCCCAGACATGTCATCATCCTCCAGTCCTCCCTGCATGTCCCGGAGGTCTTGCAACAAAGTCGGTCCCAACGTAATCCAATTTTGGATGGAGTGATGGGCAGCAGAGAAATGGCCGGCTCTGGAAGACACACACACACACGCACACACGCAAACACACACACACACACACACACAATTTCATTTGGTGATGTCATTCAAACCCCTCAATAATTCAGAACAAGTGGGCCGCCGACAGCTTGGCATCACAATCAGTTTGTGGTTGAGCAGTTAGCACGACTGCTCCTCACTCCATGGCCAAAGGAAAGGCCTTCCCCAGTCATCTGAGAGCAGAATTTGGGGCTTGAGCCACATTAAGGTTTCTCTGCTCCATTAAAGGCCTCCCTTCAGCAAATGGCTCTCTGTCTGAGGAAATGCCATAAAGTCCGGAAATGGACTACATGGCAGATTGGGCTGTTCATTTGCAACTTAGGCTCATTTCCGCGGCCTGTCCCCGAAGTTCTGGTTGAGGTTTTTCGTGCAGGCCGAGAGTCCATCAGGTGGAATTGATACCAGAGCAAATAGTAGATGAAATCCGAGCTGGCATGCTAGTCATCCTCAGCTATAGCCCCGGGAGCTCGCAGTTAACTGGTGCACTCTTCTTAGCAGAGAGGTGTTTAATGGTTGATTAGCAGTCTCCGGGAGCTGCCTCGTGCACCAAAGGCACTGTCCTCTCCATTTTTATGCCTCTCTGAAAAATCAATTAGCACAATTACAGGGCCTAAGTTCCATTAAACATTAATCACAAAGTGTCACGCTATGGGTTAGCAGCTAACATTAATTGATGGCTGACATCACTTTGAGGCAGCGGCGATACTATCTCAGCTTTACAGTGTACGCGGGCTCATCAGACAGCATTGCACTGATGATGCAGAAAATCAGACATGTCATTCTCAGGGGATCAAACAGTGAGGAGATTGCTGTCGTCTCCAGTTCAGATCAACACATTCGCACCATGGTACTTGATGTCAGCCGCTGTCTTTGTAAATGACTAAGGTCTTACAACTTCATAGAGGTGGATTTAGTTAAGATGTGGAACTGGATCTTTGATCATGGAATGACTTTTTGATCTTGACACCTTTTTGAGTAATGCAGCTTCATACTGTTTTGGTACCGAACAAAATGTATTTCGTTATTTTATTATTTTAACTTCAAAATTAAATTTTTTTTCCATCAGTTCAGTTTGGCAGGTGGCTCTAAAAACTACAATACCAATGAACTTTGGTTGCAGTTGCTATGAGGTTTTGTTGTTGCTCTTGGCAGCTGTGCTATATTTGCAGAATGCGGGGGAGGGGGGGGGGGGGCAACGTACTGTACTGCAGTCAACCACCAGGGCAATCGAGATGTTATGGCTTCACTTTTGGGGAGTTGTGATGTCATCCATTTTTGTTCAGGACCTCATGACATCACCGTTGAGCTACAACAGCTAAACAGGCTTGAAACTTTAACTAGAGAACTACAACTATTTTTTTGCACAGTTGCTCTTCCCCAACTGGCAGTTACCTATCATTGTCAGTGCAGTAAATGAATGATACTTTTATTTATGAAACCCTGGACATGCAAATTAACTTTGACTTCGCAACTCAGGGAACAACAGAGAAACCTTGCCTGGAACATGGGGTCAGATTTGTAGACCTGTTAATTTATTTTTTATAAAGATAGTTCTTTAGTCCTGATTTACATTTTTAAAACTTTATTAAAAATATTTTGAGACAATTTATGAAGGCAGAACTTGTATAACGTGAGAAGAAGTATTGTATCGACTCCAGTATTGATTATACCCTTGTTAAGACACTAATCTTACTGCTATTTTTTCAGTTTACCACTATTAATTAGCAACGCAATCCAGTGAGACCTATATTGAGGAACAAAATATACGTCACACCATTCCTGTTTCAGCCAGCAAACTGTCTGCTTACTTTAGGGCTGTCTCGAATCTATCTTCCTTTGGCTTGTGTCCTTTTCAGCTGTGGGAGGGCATCATAAGAGGCTTGGCTGCTCTGTTGTCACTGCTGCAGTTTGCAGTTAGCAGCGAGCAGCCTGTCCCACAGCCCTGGTAATTGAAGCTAAGAGGTTTATCTGGAGTCAGGCTCCCAGGTCGTGGTCAGATAGAGGGGCCTATAGCTGACCAGGACTGGAGAAACTCTCCAGAGACAGTCAGCGGCTGGTCGCTGTCTTTCATCCTCCACCTCCACCACCCCCCCCACCTCCCCCAGACCCTGCACTCCTCCACCTCTTCATTTGACTGAGGAGGGTCTCTCAGTATCTTCAAAACCTCTCGTCTGGGGGAGGAGGAGAAGAGGTCATCGTCGCTTTCTATTCTGTCTCTCCTTTCCTACGTCTCCCACTCCTGCAAATACACGTGAGAACGTCACACAAACCCAGCCAAACACCAGCCCACACAGTACAGGGGTCTCTCTCAGGACGCCAGGCTAATTTTACCCCCACCACCAGACCGGGGGGGGGGGGGGGGGGGGGGGGGGCATTTAGAGGTGTTATTTTGAGCAACCGTGTCGAAGCGTAGGATGAGACTGTAAGCAACCTGAGGGCAGCTTATCAGAGGTGGAGTCATTTGTGTATTTGTGTGCATGTGACCGCCACTCTTGCTATTGAAGACATGCACAGACATTAATGGCTCTGTAGAGTGATACTCTACTATGGCTTACAAGGAGTACAACCAACACACACTCATAGACTTACACACATATACAGTACATTTCCACCGATTAACAGTATTTATTTAAAGCAGCTATTTGTAAGTTTTGCATGTTAGCTACATGTTAGCATTAAAAGCTTTTACTTACCAGTCTTGCCAACAGCTTCGGCCATTGTCGCGTTTACAATAAAAGAGGTTAGAATACGCCCTCTGAGCATAAGTATTTCTTCAGGTCAGACTGGAGGCTACAGTGAATTGATCCGGAGCTAGCTGGTTAGCGTGCTAACTTAAGTCGCAGTAAAGGTCAGCGAGTAAAGGAAGCAAGTTTGCTGCTGACTTATGAGTAGCTCCTTTAAATTTAATTTCAGGAAATTAATTTGTTCTCTTTCCCCTCTATCGTTCTGTTTAATTCAATTAAATTCCATCCAGTATTCTCTAGGTGCGTAAGTATGAGGTGAACAATGTTCACCTCATAAACATCAAACATCAAGGTTAATACAATTCAAAAATGAGATGAGAAAAAAAGAGAAGAATTAATAAAAGAAAAGAACAAGAAAATGGCAAAAGAAAACAGTAAACAGATGTTTTGTGTGTGTGTATAATAGGCTATGTCTAAATAATGATGCCACATTCGGTGATGCTGCGTCCCTCAGTTTGTGACATGCAGTCACATACAGTGTTGTGCAGCTAAGTTTGCTGCACGTCCCTCTCCTGATAGAATCTGTTGCTTTTCACTGTCACCTAGCTGTGTGAAGTCTGGGATTAACAAAGTATTCCACTCTGGTATTATTATATTTGTCACATTTTAGGATGAAGTGCATCTTTGTCTCTACCTCAGCTGTTGTGCTGTGACCACAGACTCTTTTCTCTGTTGATAGCTAGGAGTTCTTGTGTGTCGGCCTTTCTCTGTGGTTAGACTCAAGTCTGTATCTGTTCTGGATCTGTCTCTGCTTTGTGTCTCTGACAGCAAAGAAATACTTTGCCAGTTTATATTCATGGTTGACAGCCAGATAGCAATTAAGTTTGATTTGAGTTTTGATTTAATTCATCCAATGTTCCAGATAGGCATCTTTTGTTAATTTAATAATCTGGTTTAGTCTGATTAGTAGTTGGAAAGCAGAGCGGGTCTGAGGTGGAACAGTATCGGGTGTTGATCAGTAGGTCTCAGGACCAGCTCACAGAAGGAACTATTTTAGAGGTTCAATTCTTTGATTTGTAGTGCCTGAAATCTCTGTGTTTTTTTGGGGGGGATCAATTTGAGATGTATGTATGTTTTTTAATGTTAATAATCAGTGGCTAACAGCCTGGTTCTGCTCTGAATGCACTGGTCGGTGTGAGATCTGGACTTCTTTCAGGAGACAGTTCTTAAAATGTTTACTTGCCCTTTACTGTGGCCTTGTGTTCCGTAAGGAAGGCCACCATCTGGGTATTGATAATGCTGCAAAAACCCTTCTCCAGATTACTGCTCACATAGATTAGGTCTAATTTATCACCACTCTTATGTACTGGGGAAATGAAGAATGAGATTGAACTGAAGCCGGCCCTGTCTCAGCTCAGGGCTGCTGTGTTTCATCATCTCTGTCCTGATGCTGTTAGGTCCACATTTTTTTGCTGTTTTCTAATTCTGTATTTTCATTGTAATAAGATCATCACTGGAGTTCTTGTTATTTTTGATTTTTGATACAAGGATACATTTTGTTGGATGAAATTTGCTCATATCGTTTTTCAAAATGATTTCTCCAAACATTACCATTTTGTAGGGCCAGGTTTACTTGTTTATCTCTCCCAGAACTGATTTTGATTAATGCACTCCTCATTTTCCCTTAGATCCTGATGTTGTTTTGTCGTATTATCGGTTTGTGTTTTCTCAGTGTTTCAACATAGTTTTGTCTGCACAGAGAGAAATGAAGTGAGGAGTGGCTGTCCAAAGATGTAGCTGTTTCCAACAGGATCCACTGAGTCAGGATCACATCCTGTTCTGGCATTAAAATCTCCTATAAACAGGACGTCACCCTGGGCCTGATAAAGTCCGTTTTTCTGTTGTTGTTCTTCAAACTGTTGTTAATTATTCTCAGATGAGATGATGAGTCGTCTTTATACCACACAATAACCCAACCTCAATCTCTACCATGGCGTATGGGTCTCTAGTTCTGCTCTAGGTTTCAACCTGTTAAACTGAAGTTTTTCATTTCCAACTGTTGCCGAGTGCTTGCTCATGGGGGAACGCTGGGTCTCTGTAAATAATATTATAGAGAGTACGGCCCTGACATGATCTATATGCAAAGTGCCCTGAGATCACTTTTGCTATTTTTGGCGCTATATAAATAACACTGAGTTGACTTGACTTAACTGACGCCACACAGCATTTTCCACCTGTATAAACCAAGATGTTTCAGCTCTGTGCAGACATGGAAGCAACCGACTACTTTCTTTAATTCCTTTATCTTGAAACACTCTTCCTGACACCCGTTTGCCGCAGCGTTGAGTAATTAGAACTACCTAACTTGTGCATCTGAAGATAAATTGCTCTCTCGTTTATATCATTATCTTGCTGTCAGACCAGCTGCACATTCAGCCCCTCTTAGAACTGTGTGCTCACAATTGGGATTCAGTTGAGTGTAAACGTCATCGTCACAGGCTTCAGGCAAATTGCTAATCAAAGCAAAACAGAGTAAGACCACTATTAACTGCTGTTCTCGCTCCGTCTCAACCTCACCTCCTCTTCTCTCCCTCCCTTTCCAGGCAGTGAGATTGTTCCTCCCGACTGCCTGCGCCCACGCTCCTTCACCACGGTGCGCTCCTCCTCCCTGCGGCGCGAAGCAGACGACTCCCGCCTGTCCGTCAGCCTGTGCGACCTCAACCTGCAGCAGGAGGATGGAGGCAACGCTCACAATCACTCCCACCGCCACACCCTCCACCTGGCCACAGCCTCCTCCTCCTCCACCTGCCCCATCCCCCAGAACTCCCTCAACTCCCAGCAGTCCTCTCTCCTGCCGTCCGCCCTCGAGAGTGACCTCCACTTCCACCAGCTGCGAGGCGCCCACATTAAGACGCTGGATGAGCAGACGGTGGCACGATCTGAGCACGCACGCGAAGAGCGCACATTGGTCTTCACCAACCGGCCCCTGCGCATCGGAGAGACCGTCTTCATCAAAGTCACAAAATCCAGCCCGGCACGCTCAGGCTCCTTGTCCTACGGCGTGACGTCCTGCGACCCAGCAGTGCTGCGCCCCAGCGACTTGCCCTATAATCCAGAGGCTCTGGTGGACAGGAAGGAGTTTTGGGCGGTGTGTCGGGTGCCCACGCCGCTCCAGAGCAGTGACATCCTGGGCTTTTTGGTCAACCAGGAAGGGGAGGTCATCCTCAGCCACAACGGCACCAACGTGGGCATGCAGGTGTGTGTGGACAACTCCCGCCCACTCTGGATGTTCTTTGGTCTTCATGGGGCTGTGACTCAGCTGAGGATTCTGGGTAAGTAAGCATGTGAAAACCATTTGAAAGACGACCTAAAGGGTAACTCAAACAACTTAATACCATACAGTTCAGAACACATGAGAGTCTAATTTGAAAAGAATGGTCGATCTTGACCATTGATTTTTAATAAAAGTCCAAAATGCTGGATCCTGTACTAACCATAATGCAACTCACTGACCGCAGTTTGCCAGGCTTTCTGTTAGAGCCAAAATGACCAATATCAGCCATCTTGGCATATCTCGATAGTTATAACAATAAATTTATGGTCAATATTTATCATAAATATTTAAACTTCAAACTCAAATAACCAGTATATGTTAGGGTTTACGATTTGGAGCATCCAAACCCGCCCCTGAGATACTCTGACAACATCATCAGGGGACATTTTCTCAGACTTCAGAGGAGAGTCACAGAAAAACATTTTACAACAGTTTTCAGAGGCTAAGTGGCGGTCGTTCTGACAAGTAAATTGACCTTCATGTGTAAAATTGGCTGAGTGGCCCTTTAAACTTTGAGGAAACTAATTTGCATCAGGTCTGTTCGGAACAACAATCAGAACAGGCAGCCCGCTCATTTATTTCACAGCAGTGAAAGTGCTTCCGTAAAAAAAAAAAACAAGGTCATCCAGCAAAACCAAAACGCTGAAGACGACTCAGGTTGTGACTCAGGTAGTGGAGCAGGTTGGCTGCTGGTTCCTGGGTTGTGTGAGGAAGGGCATCCAGTGTAAAACCGATGTCAAATCGCATATACGGATGGTGATCCACTCTGCTGGAGGACAGGAACAACACTGCTGCCACACAGCACTTAGATATGTAACCTAAACATTAAAGATTAACATTAAAGATTTCTAAGCCGTATATACACATTCAATACATTACAAACATACACAAGTTTATATACGTTATAATGTAGTTGTGAGCAGATTTTTATCTTTATTAATGTTTATGTCAACAGCTCCTCCTACGGGCACCCATTCTGTGGAGGCTGCTGTAGTCAGATACTATGCAGCTGTAAGACTAAATACCATGAAATATGAGATATGAGTGGAGACAAATA
Organism: Seriola dumerili; assembly: GCF_002260705.1. Classification (NCBI taxonomy): domain Eukaryota; kingdom Metazoa; phylum Chordata; class Actinopteri; order Carangiformes; family Carangidae; genus Seriola; species Seriola dumerili. The sequence continues at coordinate 3,906,261 of NW_019174305.1, read as the reverse complement.
CTGCACTTTAATAAAAACCTAAAATGTCAGTATATCTACTTCAAACTCTAATATAATGTGTTACATAAATAAGTATTTATTAGATGTTTATATATAGTTTATAAATGCAATGGAAGATTATCAGGTGGAACAGTCTCAAAAAAGCATAACAACTAATGTCTGACACAGATTAACACTGTTGTTTATAATATATAACACATCCAAAGGAATATGACGGACATGATTATTTTCTTCTATGTTCGATAGTAGTAAAAACCTGACCTCACACTTCACGGACATGATTTTATCTACCTCCTGTAAGTGGAGTAATGACTGCCATTTCCTTCCTTGACCACATGCTTTCCTATTTGAAGGAGTAATTTATTGTTGGATACAACCATTCTTTCAGCTCGGTGATGAGCCCAGGGTCAGGAACTTACACAGCAGGGTAATGATCTTCATTTGGCTGCGTACAACACTGGTGAGAGCTCTGACCTCTGTGCTTAATTCACCTACTCCCTGGGGTTGAAATCTATTCGTGCTCAGTGTTCAATGCTCTGACAGTATGCCAATTTTAGGCAAACCACATCTTCCCCTTTTTTTTTGGAAATGACAGCCACAGTCATGACCAGAGCGAAAGGGGTCAAGAGGAAGAAAGTGAAAGAGCACTTTGTTATTTTGTTTGGAACAGATACCCAGAGGCAGGAGGCATGTACACACATTCATAAGATTAGCAAGAAAAGTAGATGCTCTGTCACGACACGCTAAGATGAAAAACAGGAAGCGAGCAGGCAGAGGTGGAGACAGGCTGAGAGGCTGTGACCTGCACACAGCAGGGACGACATGACGTCCCCGCGGGGTGGACGCTTTGCCGAACGGTGGTGCGCCAGGACACCTGAGGTTTGTTTACCCTTTTTCTAAATGCTGATAATGATAGGGGAGCAGGAAAGATGATGTGTGGCAGTTCTGGCACTGCACTTCATTTTAGCCCTGCCAAACATATTGCCTTCCGACAATGTGCAGGCAGCTGTGGAGGGGCTGCACTTAAGAGTATGAATAGTGGAAGACAGCTCTGCAAGTGGCTGTCTTCATGAATGCCATTCTGACTGGCATTTGCTCCCACGTGTGTCAAAGAAAGTTGGCGAAATCCCATTTAAAAGAAAGGGGGCCACACAAATGTACACGTACAGACAAGATGTTATTAAAATCGTCATTTTTGAAAACAAGCTATTGTTCTACATTCACTCAGGTACAGCAAAGGCTTGGCAGTAAAAAGGCACCATCTTTGTCACCTGCATAATGCAGCAGTAAAAGTTTTCTTATGTTAACACAGCAGTTAAGCGGCATAACAGGCAAAACAGCACCAGCCTTTCCAAGGTGTCACAAGTGTTTGTCCGTGGAGGAAGGAGCATCTATAAATACATCCTGCTTTTCTTCGGTGACAGCAGCGGAAAAAGGAAGCACAGGTTAAAAGAGGTTAAAGGGGAAACAACCTCAGCTGTGACCAGACACGCAAGAGAGAGAGAGAGAGATTTAATGTGACGCTTCTACCTGTCGCTTATCAAAAGACATGAAATCTAAAGTTAGCCGTAAACTCCGCTCTTACCATTCATATATCCCTCAAGTGACCTCTCCGCCTGTCAGACTCTGGGCTCACCACGCGTGGAATAATGTTGTCCTCTGATAGCTTGACCCACTTAACATCAACCGACAACAAAGTAACCATGACAGCCATGTCGATACAAATCACAGTGAGCTTCAATAAAGCTCTGACGTGTTGATAGAGGGCGTCGGTGATCAGGTCAGGAAAAGCTAAAAAAGGCAGAAATTCAGCTCTCGTGGACTTTTTACCTCTTTGACTTCAGATTGGCAGTAGTTGTTATTCATGTTTCCCAAAGTGCAAAAGCACAAAGTCTTGATGGTACAGTAAGCAGATCCTATGTTATCACTTACTTTACCATTAAATTACATTTTGGCTTGGCAGCTGTGCAGAACAGACCGCCCGGGGTCTCTAGGTATATTTCTAACGATCATTTACCGAAACCAGAGAACCTTGGCAGCACAACAAAACAGGAATAGCAGAACAATGAAACAGGTCTGAGGCACATCTCCTTATCAGAGCAGATCTCGGAATTCCCACTGAGGTGTGAATCATCTTTACATTCCAGCTGCTTCGAATTAGGAAGCACCTCTTATCTCGCTGTTGCAACTCTTGATCTATTGCTTTGTACTGGCTGGAGAGCAATTTAGCTTTCAATTAAGTTGAACTTGAGCCGTGCCTTCAACTTGGAGTGAGGGATGTTAAACTTGAAAGCCTGGCTCTCCCACTGGGCTCATGCTCGACAGGATGGCAAGATAAAGCAGTCATCACAGAGGCCTCTCACTACAAACAAAGCATGAAGTAATGGGTCTTTCTAATGGGAACAGGCATGCTCAAACAAACACGTCAGGGTAGCTCAGGTCAGCCCAGGAGTGCTTGTGCGTAGATGTAAAACTACATTGAGATGGTTTTATTAGAAATATATCTTCTAATGGATCGACACTTCAAATAAAACACAAGGGGAATGTACAAATATGGGACCTTTAATGTATTTAAAGTTAGCATGCTATGTTAGCATTAATCTCAATATACAGGTGAAGCAGACAGGAAACTGCTGATTAGTTTATTACCTTGAACTGAAGGAGAAGTGTATGGTTATAATTTGGACCACTTAATCCTCCATTGATTTTAGATCACTAGTTTGTGGTCGTGACCTAAAGTAAAAGTGGTCAATTATCATTTTGACCTTTCAGTGACACTGACAGGAGATTTTTAGGATTTGGATCCATGCCGCACTCACATTATTTCACTTCGAACCAAAGTGTTGGAGTGACAGACTGACTGACTGAATCACCAGCTGTGATCACTAGATGACCAGTCGTGTGGCCAAAATGCTCCCTATACTGAATGTGGGTGGTTTATCCGGACATTCACAGACACTGACAGAATCTCTGCTCTCTGAGATATTTCATGCCAAGACATGTCACCTACACTTTAACCCACTGTGATACATCCACTCACAGACTGCATGACACCACAGTATTTTTGTCTATTGTCCTAATATCTCTTATTAGTGTGATAATATGAAAAAGCAACAACAGAAAAGAGACCAGCTGACACTTGAACTTTGAAAGAGAGATATCGAGGGGACCTTGTGCTTCATGGCGTGGAAGTAGGACACCCATCCAGTGACCCACTTTGCATGTATTATGGATTCCATTAAAATGTCAGCGCGCTCATGCTCAAGTGAAGCGTCTCACCGCCCACATCCTCAGACACTGCAGCTGCCACGCTCCTCTCTCCTCCTCTTCTCATCTTCTCTCATCTCAGCTCTTCTCTTCTCTTTGTTTCTGCTCCCCCAATTATCACACATGTATTCCTGCTGCAGTGTCTGACACACAACCATACACGCTGACATCATTCATACAAGCCCACATGCACGCACACACACACACACACAGACACACACACACACACACACACACACACACACACACACACACACACACACACACACAGACAGGTGCACTAGTCATCTGCAATAAGTATTAAGGGTAGCATACAATGACATGATCGTATCTCTGTGCTATATAGTAATAATTGCCTATTCTCTCTCATGTGCATGCTCCACTTAACTTTCCCTGAGTCTGTCTGTTCAGACCTGTGAGTGTGTGTGTGTGTGTGTGTGGGGGGGGGGGTTCAAAGAAAATAGAAAACAAAAAAATAATTGAATGCTGTATCCTGTGTTAGTATATGTAGGAAATAACATATTAGGGAGTAAGTGATGGTGCATCTAAAGCTGCAGGTATAAGCTACTGCTTCTATGTAGCCTGAGAGGTTTTAGTGACTAAATAAAACTAAAACATGAGGGAGACAAAAATAGGATTTTGAGAAGTGTCCCGGAGGAAGAAAGGAACTTTCTGATCTGCCTGTTTTTCCCTCCGAGCTGTAATGACTGAATGATGAACTCATTTTTTTTGTAGCATATTGGCTAAATCATTGAGGTTTAATTAATTTCACACTCCTAGAAAACAGCAGCAGGCCTTACAGAAAAGACGGTCCATCTTTCACGCTTCAGTTGTTGATTTTTGCTAATCATAATTCTGCTTTTATTATTATCAGTGCAGTGGTTTAGAAGGGGTTGGCATTTTCTGCTGCTGCAGCATAAGTACAGAATAAAAAACAAGTTGTTCCTGATTATCTTTTATTAATTTCAGAGCTACATTTTAAACATTCAAGCACTTTTTCTTTTCACCCCTCCATCTTTTTAGGTATACCACATATATGAAGCCTATATATACATTGTTAAACATGTATGGAAGCACACACGCTCCTCACTTTACCTGAAGAAGAGATAAACAGCTCAGGGATGTACGATTGTGTCCTCCCTCCTCAACAGCTCTTTTGTCTCTTATGATAATATCTCCACCACACACAAAAGGAGACAATTAGCTTTTAATGCAGCAGAGTGGCTATGATCTTAAACTGCGATCTGTCTGAGCTGCTTCTCCTCTCATCCAATACAAACACACACAAAAACACAGCCTAAGTGCACTTTTGTCGGGATAGTCCCCAGAACAAGAGGGTCTGTAATTAAATTAACAACCGCCCATTTTGAAATGGTTTGTGTTTGAGGATGGCATTTAACCAAGGACATGTTAATGTAAACCATTTTTTAAGGCCCTTTCTCTCTTCCCTTTTATTTGTTTCGATTGCACATTCAGGTTGTTGAAACTGTGACCAAAACCCGTGACTCACACAGGGCTGAAGGCTGTTAAGGGGGATCCTCATGCACACAAAAACATACTCCTGCCCCCAACCCTTGCCCTCCGTCATGCCCCTCATCCCCTGCCCTGCCCATCTGCCTTGTCACATACTCTGCATAGCTCCCATGCTTTGAAGGAAGAGGCTCTCTCCGTAGACATGCTGGGTATGTGCGAAAGACGACTAGATGCTTGGGTGATTAGATGGACGGGTGGAAGTAGATAGCAGGGGCCACGGAGCTGCAGCCTAGTTCTCACAGCTGTTCACACAGGTCGGTTTAATCTAGTGGTGAACAGGCGGGATCAGGGCTGGGCACCACAGATTCTGCCTCAGCTGCCCTGGGTGGGAGGTGCCCGCCTGCCAAGGGGATTAACAGGGAGAGACGGACAGAGGGAAGAAGGGGGGGGGGGGCATTCATGCTACAGGGCCTCAGTGTGATCAAGCTTGAGTCATGATGATCATGGTTTGAGTTTCAGCCTTTCTGCTGCCCTTCTGCTATTATTTCTTATTACAGTGCATGTTTATAGCAGTATTAGGACATTAGGGTAATACTTTAAATATTAGGGGTCACAAGATGATTAATATGAGAGGGAGGCAGAAAAAAAACATTTCCATTTCTATGCTTCATAAAAGTTGGGCTTATCTTTCCAGACTTTGCTCTAATCTTTGTTTTTTTCTGATAAATAACTTGACAATTTAACCGCCCCAGGATGTTTATTCAAGGCAGTCTTTGAAATAAAATGAGGAACAAAGTAAATAAGTCAGTCTTTGGTTGAAATGGACAAAACTAGAAGACTTATGCAACCGGTGATGAGGAATACAAGAAGACATTGCTTCATTTTAAGGGGTCACAAGTCAAAAAGGCTGATAAGATCCACAAAAGGTCATTGGACTGGACTGAAACAGACCGGACTGGACTGGACTGGACCGGACTGGACCGGACTGGACTGGACTGAGGTAGAGACACACAGATAACATAAGGACAAAAATTTTGAATTATTAGTTGGAAGGAAAATGTAACACAAGTAAAATAACATGCAGGAAAAACAGGAGAAAAGAAAAGTGATAAAATATGACTGATGCAACTGTGCACAGCCAAGACAGAGATACGTACAACCGAACCATATCACTGAAAATGCATGTGTACTGGTTTACAGTAGCAATGTCATTAATATGAGTTAGTAACAGTGTATATATGATGTCAGCATTACTAGTAAGATACTACTGTTTGAAGCTTATGTATTTAAAGGAACCCCATGTACGTACTCACCAAAGTGATTGCCAAGATTTTTGGTTGATGGTGATGTCACTAAACACTGGCCCAACAGGAGGAACAAGTTTGCAACGTTGGACGAGAGAATGAAGGCTAGTATTAGAACTGCAACGCAGACTGTTCATTGTAAACATCCACCGCAGCTAAACTAAAGGAGTTTGGTTTTCCTGTACAGTTGGACATTGCTGGCATCACTGTGGGTGTGTTTACTGCAGGTTTCTCCTCCAAACACAGCGGTTTGGAAAATCAGGCGAAACCACAGAGAATACATTTTCTTCATAAACAACACTTCAGGCATTGTTTGGTGTTGACAGGTATTCAGGATAGTTTGGGATTTCCCCATCTTGTGTCCAACGTTTACCTAAACATGTAGCTGGTGTTGTATCTATACATAGACTGTGGGTTGACCATGTCACGCATAGACATACTATAAGAATAATGGGGCCTCCCCTGCTAAAAACGTATTCACTCGCGGTGACCTGTTACATCATGTTACACACTGCACATACATTACAGAACACACACACATATACACTTCAAGGCGCCACGGGGCTTTGGAGCACCAGGGCAACCCCCCCAAACAAAAGGGGTTCTCGATATAGAGCTGTGAGCAGCCGTGACATGAAGGCTCATCCACCGTGACAAAAACACTGGTGCAGTGTTTGACCTGGCATTAGCGGGGCAGTTTCCAATAACACATTATAGGCTCGGCCCTACAGTGACATAGGGCTCCGTGTGTTGGCCCTGGGCATCAGATGGATTGATCAGACTGCTGGTGCAGATGGCAACAGAGAGCTGCAGCCTGGCAGACTGCTGGGACATCATTAGTGTGGGGCTGTCATCATGATGTTACTGGTCAGTGCTGACGCTGACTCTGCCACACCAGATGACCCCAGCTACACTTTTCTTTTTTTTTCTTTTTTTTTTTTTTTTCCTGTCATTTGTGCTGGAGAATAAACACACCATGAAATGTAACTCAGTAAGATTCACCACAGCGGAGTGATGCTAGAAAAAAAAGCAGCCCCTGAAATAGGACTGTTTAATATCTAATGTGCACGCAGCAGCTATTTCTGAAGCAGTTGTTAGTGTGCTACTTTTTTGACAGCAAGCTTCAGGGAAGGTAATTAAAGTAATCTGCATTTACGTTAAGAAGCAGCAAAACATTTGATGGGTGGATGGTTACATGCTTGCACTGCAAGACAGCTAATTTGCATCTTAATTTGTTTGGTATTTTGGTGTCTCTGCCGAACTTGTGATAGTAAACTATTAAAGTTATTTTAAATGACTGAACATACCGTAAGTATTAGTTTGACTTCGCCTTCAGGAAACGACTCGCAAAGCTTTGGTATTTTATTTTATAAAACACTAAATATTGCATATCTGTGCCATTACTGCGTTTTGGATGAAATTGAAATTTTGAAGCTGCACTAATTAGCTTTGTCTGTGTTTTCCTAGTTTTTTGAGTTTATGAGATTTTTTATTTTTGCACAATACAAAACAATACAAAATACACAGAAAATGACAAAGTTTAACAATGTAAAGTGCAGGACGAGGCAGAAAACACAGTGGGTAATGTTAAAAGTAGTGTTAAAATTTAAAAATTTCACAATATTAGAGAACACAAAATGAACATATAGGAAATCATAAGACTAAAAGTAATGACTGTTACTATTAGTTTACCATCAATTTTAAATCATGTATATATAATGAAAAGAACAATAACAACCATAATATTAAAATAAGAGCATGTGTTTGTAAGAGGGATATTGGTTTATACACCTGTGTTGACTCCTGAACAATACTAATAATACATGTCAGTATGAGTGAGACAAATACAACATGATACTTGAAAAAATAAATGGGGAAAAACAGTTAAGTGGTATTTTAAGCATTTTTTGTTACATTTTATGAGGGCTGGATGGGAGAAGCCGCTCCATTGTTTGGTACCCTGAAATCTTATTGGAGTTGGGTAAGAATGGATGTGAATTTGCTTTAAAGTTAGTCTGCTCAGGAATATTCTCTTCGATTGAATGTATCTTTAAAGTAAAAACATATTTGAAAAATATGAATGTCATGAAAACTCTGATCAGGTTTCAGTCCTTACAAAATGTTTCTGGGGGACCAGACGTTTGTGGAGAGTGGTAGGAAAAGTACTCACCCAAACTATATTATAATATGAAAGGGATGAATGAGACTATAATAAAGAGTGAAGAGACAATTTGTGATGACAAGATGACTAAACCTCTTACATTATACCAATAGATGTATTTATTCTTCTGCTTACACAGTCAGTTTTCTCTCCAGTTCAAAATCTCATCAACAAAAAAATCCCAGGAATCTTCCAGTTGACATTTCTCAACCGCCTGGATGAATCTAGATGAATCTCTAGAGTACAGACACTAGCTGTGAACCTTCGGCCCCCATTCAGTTACTGCACCGCATGAAAATCAGACAGGTGTGCAGCCAAAAATGACTTAATTTGAAATGTAAGATTTACCTAAGTTAAAAAGCAAATGATTTTATTTACGTGGGTGGGAAAGAGTACAATCACAGTAATCTTTGGCAGTGTGGACCTGCGCTGTATCTCCCTCCGTGTTGCAGGAGAACTTGTGAGCTCGCGGGGCTGGGTTTGCATGCAGAGAGAGTGACTCGTCACGGCTTTACAGACGATTATGCAACACAAGATCAAACTATATCGATATAAATGAAATTGTCTCATTCTATAGCTCGTTTGACATATTGATATACCTTAAAATGAAAGCTGCTGACTACGAGCAACACTTTTATGATTACATACAGTCGTTTGATCCATTGTTAATATAAAAACGTATTAATTAGTGCAGCTGTAAGGTCACATGTTCAACTTATGTGACACTAATGACTTTAAATCCAGTTTTTCATGTCAGCCTTTAACAGTCTGACCTGTCTTTCAAGGCATCGCTGGCATCTCAACACATGTTCCCTAAACTTGTCCTTCCAATTCCCATTTCCGTTTCCCTGACCACCGTGTAAAGATAGGATGTGGAAAGAATCGAGGACACCTACGCTCTTCTGAAATACTCTTTCCTAAAAAAAATAGGAGGGGGAAGAGCTCCTCTCTTCAGTGATGAATATGTGCACATGGAAAAAATGACTGCTCTCACAAATTGGAGTGCTCACTCTCTGCTTTTATGACTATAAATGTAATTCCTGGAAAGTGAAAAAAAATCCAAATCCTGCTGTAGTTCATTGTCTGTGCTACTGTTGACCAAAGTAACAAAAGAAAAAAGAATTAAAAAAAAAGAAGCCCTCAATGAGAAAGGCCTGTAATATCTTGTGCTGTTTCATCTCTAAGCTCTTTGTATACAGCCTGTTCATGGTGGGAATGTTGCACCTTTTATTTTGCCGTTCTGTATAAAAGGTACAAATTTGGGGCCATTGTTGTTCCGGCAATAAGCTGGCACGCTATCTAAACATTACTCACTGGGGCTGCATTCTGCTGGCTTTGTTGGATACAGTGTAAACAAGCAAAGCCGGCATCATGAGGGGGTCTTCTTAATGGCAGTGTGGCAGGATCTCTGTTTAAAAGAAGCATCTGATGCTATGCAGTATCCATTAAAGGCCACTTCTTACTTTTTAATAACTCCTTCCTCATTTGCTACTGTCCCCTTTGCAGTATAGTGTTAGAGGATGTTATACTGTCACCATGTGAGTCTGTCTGTATATTGATGATCATTAAAGTTGATAGTATTAGTCTCCAGTGACATCACAGACACAAATTCTACTATATTAGAAGGTAACTGGTGATTAAGTAATTCCAGTGCCATCTAACTTTTCTATACATGCATCTGCTTTTATCTGCTCCAACTAGGTTCCACTCATGTCGGGGACCCGCGGGCCACATCGAACCCCAGCTCGCCCTCCTCCTCCCCGCACACCCCCAGTGCCCTGGGCAGCGGGAGCTCTGATCCGGTCCTGAACGGAGGCCTGTGCTCTGCCGCTTACTGCAGCTCAGCAGGGGGTAGGTACACGCAGATAGGGAGCTACTACTACAGAGGAAGAGAATCAATCACCCGACAGGAGACCGAATGGAAGTCATTATGGGATAGTGAGCAGATGTCATCCTGCAGTAGTTAGGAACAATAGCCAGCACTTCGCGGTCCCACCGCTGCTGCAGCTGCAGCAAGGAAAACGTTCGGCACGTGCTGTTATGTCACATAGCGCTGTTATATAAATGGGCCTGATGCACTGTGGCTCTCCTTTGAGACTGCAGGAAATGAATCTGATACAAAACCTCCTACACACGGTTGTTTTTTTTTTTTTTAGCCTGATAATCAGACTGAATAGCAATTTAGATTCACTTCATTTATTCGGCTGGATGTTGTTTTCATGATATCTAATTTCTTGTTGGATGGAGGGAGGTATTTAGCAGCATTTCCACCAGTGTATTCCGAGCCTGGCAGCCACGCTGGGCCTTAGTTGACCCGCCGCCGGGCCTAAGCATCAGGAAATTTGGGGCGGCTCAGTTGGAAACCTAGATATAAGACCGGCGACATCTGTTGGTTAAAACGATTTGTCGACCCCCGAGGCTCGGGGGTCAATGAAGCACAGCCGGTTAGCACCCCGTTCTCTGTAGCATCATTAGAACAACAACAGCCACAGCCATTGGGCCACTGGCACTGGGACAAATCCTGGTGGGCTGCCCCATTGGTCAAACAGTCCATGAAGGTTTTACCAGCTCTGTCATTCCCTTCACCTGTAATCTTGGAGCGCCTGTCATTGTGTTGCTTTGTGTGGTGCAGTTATTCTGTACTTTTAAACATTAAATAATAAATTCAATGTTATTTCAAAATTTTACAATCATCAAAAACAGCCATCAACAGGCACAATATAACAATTTACTTATATATACTAATACTACTAATATACCAATGTTAAACATACACTGTCACAGCACAATTTACATTCCATTTTCATTAAGCTGGTTAAAATTGTCACTTTCCTTTCCCCATCTTTCCTGATCTAACATTTCGTTCCTGTTTTGCCACAGGTACGACCCCGAACTCACCAGTCAGCCTCCCCAAGTCTCCTACGTTCCCATCAGGCCGTGGGCCTTGGTCCGATGAGTGCTCTATCTGTTACGAGAACATGGTGGACACGGTCATCTACGCCTGTGGGCACATGTGTCTGTGCTACACTTGTGGTGTCAAACTCAAGAAGATGTCCAACGCCTGCTGTCCCATTTGTAGAAGACAGATCAAAGACATCATCAAGACCTACCGCAGCACGTAAGGGGACAACGGCAAACGGACGGACGGCCTCCCTTACAACAGCAAAATCCCAGAGTCAGGGAAAGAAATGTCAGTGAATATGAACTCTGGTACTTTGATTTGGTATTTTCATACAATTATTGCTGGTTGGTTTACGTTCGTGACCTTTTCCGAAGCCAGTACCACTTTGTTGGGAAGGTCTCTTTCACTTTAGAGTCGTTGTCACAGCCTCCCTGCGGAGGAGGCACTTGAAGTGGCAGGGGGTTCCACTAAAAACTTTATTCTTGCCAGAAGTGTTTGCTCTCTCCTGGGAACTTGGAACACTTTGAAAGAGAAAGGAAAAACTGAACCAATTCCAAAATTCTCTCATATGTTGAGCCATGTTGCAAGAATTAGGGACGAACGCCCATTTGCACCGAAGCAAATGAGTCTTTTTGGGACTGAATGTCTCAATAATAGCTCTTTCAGAGGATGACTGAAGCTCTGAAATATGTTGTCAACCTGATGGATATTTCTGACTTAACCAGTCAATAAAAAAGCACAGCAGGTAATCAGCTCAGTATGGCACAACTTGTGTCTGTGTGTTACTGGGCATTGGAAATGAGAAGTCGGTTTGGCATTGTAATGATGAAGTGATGGATTTCTGTAATCGTCGTAGTGATTATCAGTGAGTGATGTATTTAGAGATGCAAAGCGGTGCTGAGTATATTAAGTAGGATTGTAACACCTCTTGTACTCGTATAATCTAATGTTACCTTTATGGTAGTTCTATTGCAAACGTCAGTGGTTGCTATATTGTTGTGCTAGCTAGCTGCTTGCTCTGCAATGTGGTATGTTGCACTGAAATCAGAATCGTCCTCTCAGAAATGCCCCGTTACTGACAGAAATAGAAAGACATTCATCTGTTTAAACAATCTACAGACCTGTGTCCATCATTCTAAGCAGTATAGAATTCTTGAAAGGAAACAGGAAGTGGGAAAAAAAAACAGTAATTTGGATTCTCCTCAGGGCCAATGTTAATTTTTTTTAAGATGTGAATATTTCCCCAAACTCCTACCTAAAACCATGCCTAATACACTGTGAGCGTGCATCCCGAATTGACAAATCCTCAAAAATAGCTCCCATAACAATACATGAAGTCAAAGGATTGTTGCCATGGTATCAGAAGCCACCACGCATACAACACAGCCTCCTGCCTTAACACACAGAAGTTTCATTTGCTACATGCAGATGTATCACACTCTGTGTTTTCTGCCGTTTTCCCAAACCCCTGACAAATTACCAAATAACTAAGTTGTGTGGCACAAACTGCCACAAAACGTTCACTCAGAGGAGAAAAGCACACAAATTTAAAAACTATTTTTGTAATATAAAACCATGACATTTCCAATATTTAACTTAAAATATATAAAATCTTTGTGACAGGACTTTCACCAGCAGCGGAGATCCTATACAGAAATCAGTTCCATTGAAGCTCATATTTTGAGTATTTGTATGATTCCTATCCATTAATTCCAGTATAATATGTCCTGATACATCCCCTTCAAATTTCACCTGTAAATACTAAAACTCAGCAGTAAGCCATAGCTTATTACAAGATACCACTCGGAGCTGAGAGGCCGTTTTTTTGTTTTTTTTTTTTGTTTTTTTTTAAATGACATCATACTTCTTTTTTTTTTTTTGATAATCTACCAATGGGGCTCAAACCTTTGCTGCTATGGTATTTGCCAGCTGTCCTTTCTGGGGCCAACACTGGCAGTAATGTTTCACACATCCCTCCTCCCACATTACAGTTTGATTACGCTACTGCTTGAAAGTGTTAATTCACATTTTGAATGTTAACTTATGTAATTAGAGAAATAAATGATTTTTATCAGTGTGTTTGAATTGAACAAAAAAAACAAAAAAAAAAGTTTCGTTTGTGTTTTTTTTTTCTTTTTTTTCATTTCTTTTTTTTAAGTTTGTTTGGGTTGCTAATCACGGTTTTAAGATTTGTTTTTTGTTTTTTTTCTTGTTTATCCAAAACCATGAGAATCTAAATTTCCTCTTGTTTTCTAATAGAGAGAATATAGGGGGTTTCTTGTACCTTTCAGCAATAAGAGATATTGCAGTGCACAATCAAAACCTCATTGCTTTGCGGTGCAAGATATAAACTCTTGGTTTTATTACAATCCCTGAATTTCAGGTGTTCTTTTTTGTAATTTATCTTCTTGTGTGTAAGCCCATGTTAGGAAGCCCTACTACCCACTTCTGTATTTATAGCTCGTATGATTATATAGTCTGAAAGCCATCACTGTATGGTTATGATAAATGTCACTTTATAAAGCTGCTGATTGTAATCTTGTAAATGTTTAAGCCAGCGTTGCTCTCTGAGATTCAACCGTGGCATGTTTTTATTTTGTGCAGACACTCTGACCAAATGGAAAAAAAATTGATTAATTTTTTAAAAATACATTGTATAAATGTAATTCCCTTGTGCAAAGCTCTGTATTTATTTTGGGGCTCTTTTTTAACATTTACATTCAGTAATTTTTGGACAACATCATTTGCTAAACACAAATCATAGTTCATACCAAGCTAAGTACCCATTTGGCTTTGGATGGAGGTTTTCATCTGTAAATTATTTTATGCACTTCTTTTAATCAAGGCTGCTATGCCATTAATTTTTTGTTATCTTGTGTTTGCATCCAGAAAACTCCACAGGCTCCTTGAATGTCGCTGATCCTGTAATGTATTATTTATTTGTCCATCACAGATGTGTGGACTTATTCCTCTAAACCTGTTTTTCTTGTGTGTTTGTGTGTGTGTGTGTGTGTGTGTGTGTGTGTTTGCTTTCTTCTTCATTTCATTGCCACTAAACTGTTGCGAATCCTCTGTGTCTGGCCAATCGCACAGCAGCAGCACATTTAGAGGTTCTTTCTGGAGATCTTAGTACTTTTTGTCATGCATGAGTTGTCTGTTCACCCAGCGTGAACATCGGGACCAACAGTAGACAAGCATCCGAGTGGAACACTGTTACAGTGTTCATGTAGACAAGAACCAGTGGATAGAAGTATGATATAGAGCTCAGTTTGGCCGTTGTTGTGACACAGAAGCTGATCTACTCTGTAATCCTTTATTTTCTGTCTTTTTCATTTGAAACAACAAGTGATTGTTTGTGAGCTCTGTTCAGTGTGAGTCGGATGATTGTGGTTAATAAACTTTCCAGATGTGTTTGAGCAAAAGTTGTTTACCACATAATAGAAATAACATTTGCACATTACACATGGCTGAACAAAATTCTCTTTCAGGGAAAGAGAATAAAATACTTATTTAAAAAAAACAAACACATTTTCTGGAATGCGAGAGACACATTTGCAGGTTGTGTATCTTAAAGCTGCATTAAATTATCTTTTCAGCTAACAAGCTGTAAACACAAGACTGACAAACTGTCACCTAATAAAGTTGTTATGGCTAACATGTTAGCAAACAGCTAACAGATTATGGCTAGTTCAAATTATAACAGGCTGAGATATAGTTTATGACTTAAAGAGATGGATTTTGAAAATATTGAGCATTCAACACAGTGTTAAAATGATAACATTAACGTAGTATCCCCATATATATGTTGTGGCAAACCAGCTACATACAGGTTTGTCACAATGAGGTTTGTCACTATGAGGGACACCTTTCAAATTATTTGATAATATAAAAATGTGGGTTGGTGCAGCTTTAACAGAAAGTTTTGTTTTTAAATCCTGACATCACCAACACAGCCTCTGCAGTGACTCATTGGAAATTGCCAGTCACACAAGTGGTCATTAGCCACTCTCATACTTAACAAGATTCCAGCTGGAACAACAACTAATCAGTGCATCTTTAAATGGCCATCAATTTGAAGTTTCAGTCACTGCGACAGAACAGAAAAAAACAAACAAGTATATACAGGTAGTAATCTCTACCAAACGATCTTCGGGATGATCAACATGCAGACTGATAAAGCTCATCGGCTCTATGCAGCCGAGGTGTTGTGTGAGTCCCTGATTGAAAAATAGACATTTCAGTGCAAGTGTTGAGTAAAAGTAGCATTTCTTTTTCTGTAGAGCATATTTTTCCTGCATATTCTACTACTTCACACAAACAAAGACATTTATACAAATACTGTTTGTGTACTATCCCTTATTTGGCCAACTGCTCCAGCTATCACATCTTTCCTTGCAGATTTTGCACTTCAGAACAGGTGAGACAAAAAAAAAACATCTCTTAAGTCTTTTCACCTCTCTTCTTTTTTTTTCTTCTTTTTTAAGATTGGCAGAATTTTAAAGTTAGTGGTTGTGATGCTTTTGTCGGTGTCAAAAAAATATAAGTGTCAAAAAAATAGAAATAACGAAGCAATCAACACTCAAGGTCCAATTAGTAACTTTTTTTGGGGAAGATTTCAGTTTTTATCATAGTCTTCATCAGCAGGTGAAGTTTGCGTAGTTGTCATGGAGTTGAAAATGTTCAAGTTATTCTGAGCACTTGAGGACTTCACATCCATGTTGGCTTTCATGTTTCCATAGCAATAGTGAACTGTCGAGTTCAACAGAATAGAACAGAACATTGCAGAACAGTGTACAGGGCTCTCTATCTGTCTGATCACTTAGTATATATAGTATTGTGTAGTTGTATATTGTTAACTACAGCAATCACGTTAGGTTCTATGTATTTTCTTTTTTCCTAAATTGAGCTGCTGTGGTGTTTGTGTACGCCAGCCGTGCCCTCTGAGGTGCGGATGAAACACAATGCTAAGTCATCTGGGGGCTCTGTTACATCATGTGCCACGGCCTCTGCCTCTCAACCACAGCTGCTGGGGGGCTTCACAGTGACAGGTAGGAGATCAGTGGAAATACTTGCACCCGACATAAAAACTCAAGTTGTAAATGTGCTCCTACTAAAAGGATTGCACTATATATTCATGAGGCACCTCTTCCAGATGTCTCTTCAATAGCAGATGGTAGCCATCTGCCTATCTGTGTCTGCAATAGACTGATTTACAACATCTCCAGATAAAAGAACTGAATGAGGAATATGAATAAAATGAGTAATAATCTCATGAAAAGAATAATCCAGACAAGTGTATATAATACTTATCACTGTTCAACCGAGCAGTCATAACTGTGTGAGAGATCATCATCCTTCAGTGTTAACATCCAATATTATTAGTTATGCTGTATAAAATAAGTAAAAGGGCCAATCATAATAAAATTTCATTTCAAGACTTAGTGTCACTGTACATATTGAGTTTGTAATGTGCAGGTCTATTCATATGAAAATGTCGGCCATGTCAACACTGATGCTGTCTGTTAGGGGGCTGGTGACCGGTTCAAGACAGCCATCTAGTGGAGATGTACTGTTATGGTCCACTACGTCTACGTGCAGCCTGTGAAGAATTTCTTTCTTTCTATTCACCCATTTGACACAATACAAAAACTAACAAAAAATGCTGTAATTTTATTAATTTCCAAGAAGTTTCTATCTATGTAATTTGGTGCTAATTATAAAAAATAAAAACAGTTTTCAATTGGTAGATTTCCAATTAATTAATTCTAGAATTAAGTTACTAATTAAAAATGTTTACTCAGGTTTAAATGGAGCGGTGCTTAAAACAAAATGACTTCTTCATTAAAAATTAGCATCAAATTACATTGGTCTTTGTGGGAAACTTTGTGGAACATTATCATGAAATGATGGACCCGTGAAAAGGTGTTGTTATGGAACTTTGAACCGCATCTTACTGTCTTTATTTGCAGACACAGTTTGCTCAGTTATAAACACACATTAAATGAGATCAAAGACCATATTTGAAGAGAAAAAGGGGTCACAAAAATTTTCCCCAGTATATGACAACCTATTATCATGTGACCAGAGTTTTATAATGTATTTAGGTCATGTGATGAGTGATCTCATAAATCATCTGCTAAGAAAGAAAAAGTTAGTAAGTCACCTTGACTGAGATGTTTTTTGTTACTGAAGTTGAATACTCAACTGTAATTTCCTGACTTTAAATATTTAGTTTTTACAACATCCAGCTGATTAAAGCTGCACTTAGCCATATTTTTACATCAACATTGGGTAAAATGAAAGGTGTTGCTTGAAGTGACTAACACAGAGAAAAGTATCAGACACCTCTGTAGTTCCCCCCCAACTTTATGAGACATTTTGCCCTGTTTTAGCACATTGTTTTAGGGCCTTAAACTTCACCGTTTAGCTTCTGTCGCAACATCTCATCGACCTTGTTTCCAGCACCAGACAACTGTTTTCAGCAAAACTCTAATAAACCTACTGTACTCTACCTGCTCAGCACCAAACAACAGACAAAGTTAGAAACTAGAACATTTATCAGCTACAGAACTAGTTCTATGTTCACAGGAGTTTGTGGAGACAGTGCTAAGCTAATTAACTAACTAGCTAGGAGAGTTGATGTTAGCATGTTAACAGTGCTTTAAATAGTGAGTATTTAAAAAAAATGCAACACATTTAGTTGTTTAGCTTGTTAAATTGTGAAATAGCTTACAGTTAGCAGTTATTAAATATGCAGAGAGGGGACTGGGAACTTTTTATAAAATGTTTTTTCTTATTTCCATATTTCAGATAGCTGTCTCAGAAAAGCATGAATGATAGCCTGACCTGCTGAAACCAACTGAAAAGCAACATTCTCCTTTAAGACGTGAAGATTTGTGGTGCTTCTTTAGTACAGAAGTGTAAGCATATATTTCACACAACTTCAGACACAAGTGATAAATCTCTCCACACACGTTTGGATACAGGAGAGCAAAAATTCTTGTCTCTCCTCTTTAGTGGGGAACTGGGGCCCCGAGAGCTCGTTCGTCTTCATTCATCGCCCTCAACCTCCTCACACTTTTCTCCCATAACTCAAGCCTTGCTATATATAACCAGCTGCATTGTTCTGCTCCTCCACATCTAAACTCACTTTATCTGGCCCGCACAATAAGGTGAATAAAGATAAATGTCTCAATCTGTAATATTACTGTCACATATTATCTAGATATATCACAAGCAGGAAGGGGGGGTTTGTTGCTCTTTATCTGCGGCAGCTCATGTGACTGGATGTGAGAAACAAATGCAAAAGGAGCCGTTGTAAAACAACAAAGATAATACATTTAATATTGTTTCTCTTTTGGGCAATGGGAGATACAATGTAAACATGTACAAGATACAAAAAAAGGAACAAGACTTGTCAAAATGAGACGGTAGATAAGAAAATGCCCTGTTTTCAAAAGGAATGCACATGTGCAGAACGTCTCCAATTAGAAAGGAATTTGGACTCCATTTTCTTTCATTTTACCTCGTGCTAGTGCACTTGTGTACAGTATGATGGTGTTTTGAGCAGATCAGTGTGTGGCCTTGTCATTGTGTCTGATTTGATGGCCAGATGAGTCATCATTGGATGATTCGCTGACATTTACAGTTGTATAAAGCCTCCTTAGCCTTCTCATGGCATATCCTTTGAAAACAAGGAGTTTGCAAGAGTCAAACACAATTTGCATAACAACAATGGTAATAAGAAACAGAAAGAATCCGGAAAATAAAAGAATAGCACCTCCTTTGGTCCAACTCAAGGCCTGTAGTTGTTATTGTGTTTGTTAGTGTGGTTGACGTGCTGGTAACGGACTGTTGTTTATCAGAACTTACAGATCAAGAGCTTGATGGCATCGGGCCTCCAAGTTTTTTTTTTGGCACAATGCTTTCCACAGCAGAATGGTGACAAATTCTATTCTATGAATGCAACATCGAGGCTAAAAACAGGCTCCACCTTCCCATGAATCTACCTCAGCTGTCACTCAGCATCAATCACTTCTGACAGCTTGCCTCCACCACAAAAATATGGCTGAGCTCCGACTGGCACCAGAGGCTCCCATGCAGGATAGCAGCAGCCGCAGTGTTCCTGATTAGGAAGCTGTTAGCACTGGAATATCGTCTGACTGGCTGAGGTTAATTAAGACACACTGTTGTGCTAATTAGAAACGGGGATTCAAACAGAGACAAAGGAAAGTACCACAGAGACACAGCGGCGTGTCTCATTCCTCGACACAGCCTCTTCTCTGGAGCTCGGAGACAGCTCCTGCTGATGCCTGCTGGCGCGTCAAACAACTGCAATTCTGTGAGGAAGTTTTCAGAGTGACATAAATAATCAGCGTTCCCTTATTCACAGGCCTGGAGTTTTTTTTTTTTTAGTTTTTTTTTTTTTTTTTTTTTTTTTACCCCAACTCTTTGAGAAAAGCCCTGCAGCTTTGCTTGTTCTTTTCTTTCTTCTCTTGCACGCAAACAAAAACTAGATAATTAAAAAACCTACAAAATCATCCCCCTAAATACCTCCCACCAGCTCCCACACACTTACTAAAACTTTCCTGTCAAACCTACCCCTCCCTCTATCAAACAACTGCTTTTATTAACTCAGCAATCACTTCATTCTAAAGCTGGGTGCTGTTGACTGTTTTCTATTTCTTTCCATTATGAATTAAACCTTGTTTCATTAGATGTGAAGAAACATCTAAAATCCTTTGTTGCACTTTTACAACATTCAATTATTTTCTCAACAAAAACACAAAGGAATAAGGCAAAAAAAAATCCACCATTTGAAGCCATTTTTTTTTTTTATCTTACTGCAAAAAACTTTTTCCAACACCCAGCTCAACTCTCACATCCTCAGGGCTACATAAGATCTGAAGACACTGACAGTAAAAAAAAAAAAGCTAAAACCAGACATAGGATCAGTTCTAAAGTTTTTTCTATGGACGGACAGCGAGGCCGAGAGAAGCTGATGTAGTGTGAACTCATTTGTCTCTCATTGACTTGCAGTTTCTTGCGAAGCAGCTTCAAAAACTTCAAGCGCTGCAATTAAAACATTGTTTGGAGAAATGAGGTTTCACAGCCAAGGTTTAGAAGCTGAGAGCTCATTAGGTACAAGGTTTTTTTTTTACAAAGGTCGGCAAAGAAGTTTGATAAAAATGGGCTCCCTGTTGGAGGGAATTATTTTTCAGGTTTCAGATTGGAAGCAGCGTCCACTAGTCTTTCATCTCCCTCCTATCAACGCGGAGCTCCTCTCACCTCGCTCTCACCTCGTCTCCTAGAATCTACTATTTGATCCATCTTCTGTCTCCCTGCATCCTGCTCTCGCAAATCTCCTCCATGACCTCTAACTTCACTTCTCCTGAGCACACCTGCAAACGGTCCATCTCGTCATGCAATAACACACCAACACACACATATGCAAACATGCCCCCCCCCCACACACACCACCCCACACCACCCCACCCCACCCCACCCAAACCCTCCTAGGTACCTCAGTCACTTCACTGGGAATAGACTGCTCGGCTGTGTCAAGGAAGGAGAGAGATGGATATATGTGGTGAGGGGCAGAGAGAAAGAACCGGAGAGCAGAAAGGAAGAGTAGCCAAGAGGAAAATGCTATGGCAGCAGCTAGTGTCTGGGAGTACAGAGCTTAAGGTGCTTCACGCCTGAGAGGTGCTGTCCATTTGTAAAAATAAAAAGAGAGCGAGGAATAACACAGGGTGTCGGCGTAGCGGAGCTGTCTCATCCGGCTGACCTCAGGGAATATATTGGGAAACTCATATATTTCCTCTGGCATGAACGGTTCCTCATCATCGTGAGTGTGTGTTGGCATGTGCAAAAAATAATACCTCTGCCAATTCCATTTCCACTCTGCTGTGTGGATGCACGCACGCAGGTTTAACAGCAGTGTAGCTGAGACAGGCTGAAACAGTAGGCCATGACTGAAATAGGAAATATATTATTATAAATAATATATGATTCTGGGAAATGTGTTTATTCGTTTTGTTGTCGAGAGTTACTTGAGAAGATTGATACCACACTCACGTCAGTATGGAAAATATGAAGCTACGGTCAGGAGATTTTTTAGCTAAGTTTAGAATAAACTTTATGCTAAGCTAACGGGGTGGAAACAGCTAGCCTGGCTCTGTCCAAAGTGTAAAAGAATCTGTTCACTAATGAACACATTACATTGTGTTTGTTTAATCTATACAAAACCTGTTAAAATGACATGTTGTGGTTTGACAGGGAGTTATCTGTGGGACTATTTCTCAACAAAATGCAGTGACGTCTGGAGTCTTTCCATCAACTCCCTGTCAAACCACAACTTGTTAATAAGTGAGCTTTGTTGAGAGAGATGTGTTGCTAGGCAGATCTTTTAGACTTCGACAGCACCAGGCTAGCTGTTTCCCCCTGCTTCTATTCTTAATGCTAAGGTAAGCCACCTTTCTCTGGGCATTAGTTCCATATTTACCAGAAGATCAGACATGACATAAGAAAATACTTTCATTAATACTTTGTGCCAAATAGGTTTCTCAACAAAAATGTTCAATTTAGTGGTTTAAAATTCTAAAAATTTACATCTACTCCATCTCCTTCATTAAATATTCAGAAATATTTTCCACATCAAACATTGAACTGTTTAATTCTCAGCAAAAAATCGAATAAAGTCATTTCCCAGAATACTGAACTATTCTTTTAAGGTGGAGTTTAACTACAAACTATCCAAACCAAAGGATCTATGGATACAAGCCCCATGACAAGACAGGGAACTATTGGCCTGTACACACAGGAACTCTTTAGCACAATGACGTATTCATCTGTAGCACATCGATAAGGCCTGCAGGGGCTCAGCAAAGAGAAAAATAAAGGTTTTTCTATTTTTGGCGTACATCCTGGAAGTTGATGGATTGAACTGAAATGGCCTGAAGGAGTGTTCATCTCCCCGGTCTCTTGTTTACCACTGAGACTCTCTCGTCGGTTCCAAATGTCACCTTTGCGCGGTGATTGGTGAGGAAAAGTCTGACTTGGTTTGACAAGGGTGGGGTAAATGTCAAGAGAGGCATCCACGTAGGTAGAGAGTGGGCACACTCCGGAGGGAAAAACAAAACAAAAAAAATGAAGAGGAAAACTATGACACAAAAACAAGAAACTATCAAAATTCCATTCAGGCACGAACGTGACAGCTCAGAGCAGGGCCGCTGAGGCCTCTGATGATGGGCCCACGACTCTCTATCTGTGGAGAAGACCCCAGATGGCTGTAATGTCAATACAGAATGGGTCAGTAGGTTTCTGCCATGCCATTCACAAGTCGCTGTCCACTGCTGCTCCGAGGCAGGAGGAGCAGAGATTCTCATGTTAGTTATTATAAAAGTCTATCACGTCAGGAGATAATGAGGTGTCACATAACGACGTTTTGGTCCAATGAGTTTTCTGATGCTTTTAGAGCTTTACACATCTGCTCTTTTGGACAGACTTAAATTTGACTTTAAAAGATGGTAAAAGCTCATGACTGGCAGTTTGACAGGGAATATCTACTCCCAACAGATGTAATGGCATTGTTCATGTTTTCCCAAACCTGTGATATTTTTCCTCTTGTTGAAACATGATGCATTTTTTTTTTTTATCTATTGCACATTTCCTCGCAGGTACATTTCAGAATTTGACAAAATGGGGCAGACAGAGGAAATAAGAAACAAAAGTACAAGCGAGAATAAAGATAGATGCTACACAGCTAAATATATGTTCAACACAGAACGATTCCCTTGCAAGTAAATTCAGCTCAATCAAACAAAGCGATATGCAATAATAATATGTGCTGGAGCAAAATGTTAAAAGTGATTCAACACATTTACATAATGCCTTCGTCTAGATGAGGAGGGGGCTGTTTGCCTCACAGCAAATATCAACGGCCTAATTCGTTATTTTAATATTTATAGGTCGTTAATTTTCATATATTAAAATGAATGCAAATACCTCACAATCTCGACTAAATGATGATATTTTCTAATTTTTCTTGACTGCTGAGTCTGAATTTTACATATTATTAGTGAGACTGATGTCCAATTTTTTTTAACAAAAATAATCTGTATAAAACTATACAGTAATATTTTGAAGGGGTGATAAGGTGATTGTCAAACTGTGATAAGATAGAAAACTGTTCATAATAAATACACTTAAAATCAGGCATTATGTAAAGCACAATAAAGATGAAGGAAGTGCCCATGATTTGCGAAAGTTGCAGCACACAGCATAGAGAAAAAAAAGGGAACTTCAAAAAAATAAATTATTGCCTGATACAAAGCACGTGCTACAAAAATATTTTTTAGCTGCACTGAGATAAAAAAAAGAGAAAAATGTAATTTCTGTACAGTTTTTGGGGAGACTCACTGACCGGCAGTGCATTTCTTATTGCACTGAGGTAGGATGGCCTATAAATAAGCTTTGTGGATGGGATAAAAATCACGTTGTAGTACCTTTGACCTCCCACAAGAGGCCGCTATTTCTCCAATTCTACTCAAAGAGACTTTTGAATGTTCACTGTCATGCAGAGAACTCATCTCAAGAGTCTCAGCCTCTCATTTGAAGTGAGGAAAAAAAAGAATAGCAACATTAAATAATTACAAAAACGTATTCAATAAATAATATGCTGAGGATTTACTGCATCTTTACATTAATGCACCATAAAAACAATTTTAAAGTGCACTAATTCACAAAACAGAACCACTTCATTCCTCATTATTGTCACCGTGTGATCACAAACTAACAGATTAACAAACAAAAAAAAAATATGATTTTGCTAAAATAGATAACTGCGATCTAGCAGGTACTGCACTTTGTTTAATAATATGATACTGTCCAGCAGAAACATAATCAAAAGTTAGTGTTCAGCCTAATGATGACAGCTTACACTGTTCGTTAGAAAATGTATTTCAGCAGTCTTGAACATCAGCCATTTGAATTTTTAAAGTTTTTAAAGTTTTCAAATTCTCAGACTTAACTCCTGCATTGGGGGAGAATTATTTCTAACTTGATATACTTGATTTAGTTGGAGTTTGCAGTTTTATTTATATGATATTATATTAAGTGATATGAAACCCAACAAATTTATTGGATGTGAAAAAATACCTTAACTTTGAAACAAGATAATAAACGATTTTGTCAATTTAATGTCAAAACCAATACTGCACAGCAATATCTAGTATTACAATTTACTTGTTTCAGTGGATCAATACTGATAGGAATACTGATCAATACTGATTTTACAGTTCAGAAACCATGTTTTACCATGATTTTTTGCAATTTGATGAATACACTAAATTATCTGTACCATAAATAAATAGTAAAGTAAAAAAGAAACAGCCAATGAAATGATATTTCTCTTTGGTTTGATCACATTTTGGGCCAAATGCTATGCAAATATGTCCCTGGGATTCAATTATTTCACCGCATTTCCAGTATTTATTTAATACAACTCCACAACAGCGGTATTATTATATGAATACAAAACAAAATATATACAAAATCAATTGTTCCTGGAGCTAAAAACTCTACAGTAAACCTAAATCATTGTAAACTAATTGTTTTCATCTTTTGAGGGTATTAGCTACCCAGATATGAGGTGGTTTTGTTCTGGAGATTACAAGTTGTTCCTTTGACTTTGCAGGAAACTGTTATACTGTTATTTTCAAGTTTCACAGGTTTTTTTTTTTATACATTTGTTGTCCCAGATAGTAATATCTGGGATTAAAAACATGAATATTAACATATTTTTGTGGGCTGAAGATCTATGAGAAAACTATGCCAATCTATCAGACTGGAGCACCCACTGCCGGTGTCAGATAGTACACGACATGAGGCAGGAGCTTTGACACTTCCATTTCTAGGCTGTTGGTGGAAAACAGATGTCACAAGAAAGCAGAAATAATTCTCTAAGGAAGATTTGAATCAACACAAGACATTATAACATGAACAACAACAATGAAACTAAGTAAAAATACTGATAATGAGACTTAGTGTTTAGTTTGCTTGATGACTTGTGGCTTAAAATGAATAAATTCTCTGGTGAATTGAGTTCCTTAAATCTCTGTTTTTTTCTTTCTTTAATCTGTGTATTGGACCAATTAGAGCACTCTAGACTGAAACGTTGCACTCTGTTTGCACTCTGTAGTGTAGCTCTTAATTGGTCATGGAAATATTCTTGGTGGTGTTCATAGGCCTATGGCACTCTTAAGAGATTTGGTTGATTTAATGTTTTGCCATCCACCATTTAGGACCTCCATTTAGGTGATCAAATACAAAAGGCACTTATTGGCCATCATAGTAAGTGATGGGCAGGAATAAGCATAGCCATTACCCTGCTCAACTTCTGTATTACATGATGCAAACCTCTTTAAGAGGTTATCACTCCCATTCACACCAATTTATATCTCAAAGACACACCTCCTCAAATTTCCTCACTCAAGGGTGACCAATCCCATATTTTTGTCTCTCATCCAGCCAAAATATCTAAAATCTTTACACTCCTCTTCGTATACATTTTAGTAAACCAGCACTAAAAGTGTCCTTCCTCATCAGATTAAAACATCTTTCTTTTTACACACAGTCTTTTCATAAATGTACATTTTCAAGGGCATATTGCTTACAGGAGATTGCGGTTAACATTCTTGAGGAGTGATGCCACCCACATCCTTGGAGACATCAAAAGAAGGAGGCGGGATGAAGGGTGTGGGAAGGACATGGGGTTGGCTCTACTTTTTCCGTTCTAGGTAGTTGGAGGGGACCCAGCCCTTGCGGGGAAGCAGGCTGTCCTGCACCTGGCAGTACCACCATCCATTTGGGTTTCTCTCCAACACCTCCAAACAGGTGCCTTCGGTGAAACCCATAGTCTCCTCATCACCGCGATAGTCAGCGATGGACACGTACACATCCCTGCCAAGGTTGCTGTGGATCAGTTGGCTCTTCTCTATGGGCTTGGGCCGGACTGTGGACACCGGGATGCCATTGCGTTGGTTAACCCTGCTAAGGGTGTCCTGGACGTTGCTTGTGCTGAATGCGCTCCCTGAGGACCCAAGGCTGGAGCGTTCGGCAGGCCTTGTCTGACTTTCGACAACTACATGTGGCCGCACGGTGCTGAAGGAGGCATTTCGGCGGACACCAAGAGTGGCAGAACCAGAACCGTAGTGATCACTCCTACCAAGTGAGTCATTTCGCCTTAGAGACCCTGTCATGTAGTGCGAATCCTTTGCCGGTTGTGTTGTGGTCACAAATACAGACTGAGGCCTCACTGCCACTTGGCGTACTCCATTCCTCATCCGTACGCCTCCGTTAACCATCCCGGATGGCTTTGAAAAGCCACCGGGGGGCTTAGAAGGAATCGGTGGGGTGTTCCTTCTCAGACCTTGATGCTGCTGAGTCAGACCCTGAATGTTGATATTATTGAGGGCCAAAACATGCTGCTCGTTTTTCTCAAGGCTGTTGGACTTACTCCCGCCACTCCCATGTCCATCTGAGTCTAACCCACCAGCATCACCCACTTGTCTGACAGGTTCCAGGTAGTACGAAGGAGCCCAGCCCTCCTCTGAGCCCCAACGGATGTACCACCATCCACTCCCCTGCTTCTCCAGAACCTCGACTTCCACTCCGGCTGGGAAGCTGAGCTCAGAGTCCTGGACCTTCTTGTAGGCATCCAGGGAGCGGTAGAGACTGGGTCCTTCCACATCTGAGTCACCACGGCTACCTTTAGAGTAAACAGAGGAGAGATCTGAGGTGCTGCGTGAACACATTGAGTCCTCTGAAGAGATTACAGAAGCTGTTTCAGAGTCGTCCCCACGAGAAGCTTTGATGCTATGTCGAAACTGACTTGTAGGCCTCAGCTGCCGTCTCAAAGAACTGATGTCCATTCTCTCAGGACTCTGGGGCTCTGATTTAGTCAGGAGTGGTTTAGGTCTGACAGAAGGCTTGGGCCTGGTGGATGGGCTTTGACCTATTCTCTGCTCCACATCCCGGGTGAAGGCAGTGCCTTTCTTGGGCCCTCTGCTCAATTCATCTGATGAAGAGAGGGGACTGTTGTCCTGGGACCTGAGGCTGATATCTATGTGTCTGCCCAGGGTTTGACTTCTACGATTCATCTCCGGTGTCATGGTCTTCATGGGCCTTCCGGCTAAAGGTGAGGATCCAGAGGGTTTTCGTGGGACTGTGGAGGAGTGGTAACTCTTTGGGGAGTTGGGCTCACTGGAACCTTTCGCTGAGGTTCCTTCAACGCCACTGCTCGGCCTGAAGCCATCGTTCTCATAAATACACTCTTCTTTAGCAACCTCCTCTACAGACCTGAAGGAGGCTCTTCTATGAGTGAACACAGGAGACGCCTTACAGACAGGAGGGGAGGCCTTGCAGGAAGGAGGGGAACTGCGGTACTTGTCGCTGACCACGCTGCTGATCTTCACATCAAGGGAGCGGTCATCCTTCAAAGAATCTGTGTCAGACTCACCTTCGCATCCGATTGCAGGAATATCATATTCAGGTTCCTCGTACACAGGCCTTTTAGGTGGCTCTGAGGCTTTGGAGGCAGAGTTAGAGGGAGGGGGAGCCTCCTCAGAGTCTTGTTTTTTGACAGGCGGAGCTGGCGGTGGGACTTTGGGCCGGGTCAGGGTGCTGGTTCGACGGCTGAGGTTGGGTTTCTTGCGTTTGTCGATGTAGGAGCAGGGGGCCCATCCCTCCATCTCTCCAATCTGCACGTACCACCAGCCTCCAGGGTTCTTTTCTATCACCTGCACAACAAGGGAAATAAAGCTTTTTAAAGAATATTTTCTTGAAAAACTCACTAAACAGTGAAATGGGTTAGGGTTAGGACCAGGACAAGTGCAAGGGGTTACCATTATGGGTTAGATAATTAGATGAAGCTGAATGAACTGGAAACCTGGCTTACAGCACTATATCACAAAATGAACACTGACTATTATATTACATTAAAGACTTCTTTCACAAGAATGAATGAATGGCAAGGGATAACACATTGTCTAGAAGTGACAGCTCAACATAACTTGACAAAAAAATACAATGAAGAAATCTATGTTGTTATCTTCACCTGAGTCTCTGCAGAGTGAATACTGTCTACATCATCATGTTCAAACACAAATCTCAAGGTCGTATCTCTATTGCCTCAGCTTTCCTGTCTATCAGGGGAGCACTCAGTAGACATACATATTCAATGAGGCCTGACTGTCTCATCTCACTGACAACAATGTAGATCTGGCCTCTTACATCAGCCTTTTGTCCTCCACGGAAACTGATGCCATCAGAGATTGAGGACTGGAAATCTGCTATAGTGTAATACTCTGCTTCCACAGCAGGGGGCTCTGGTGGCTTAGGTAACTGGAATCCCTGTACAGAAAGGGGGGGTATGAACAGCTGACATCATATTTAGACATCATTATATTGTATCTTTAGAATCAGTCTAACTAAAGATACAAAGACACATACACAATAAGGATGACAATCAATTATTTCAAGATATGAGTTATGACTGCACATGATAATAATAACATATTGTGTTGAATATATAAGTATGAACAGTATGAGAATCAGATGATCAAAGACAAGCTGAATTTGTACTTGTAACCGTGTTGTTTTGTCCTTTAATGGTTGCTATACTAACTGTTGCAGTAACCTGGGAGCTAATTATTAAACTTTCTTTTTTATTTTGTTGTTATTTACTGTATTTATACTTGCTTTGAAAAACTTTTCCATCTAGAACCAGTGCTTGTTAATGCACAATGATCATGGGTACTTCTGTGATGCTTAGAGGTTTCTGTTGAAAATAAAAT
The DNA here is from genome assembly GCF_002260705.1 of Seriola dumerili. Classification (NCBI taxonomy): domain Eukaryota; kingdom Metazoa; phylum Chordata; class Actinopteri; order Carangiformes; family Carangidae; genus Seriola; species Seriola dumerili. The sequence continues at coordinate 3,877,299 of NW_019174305.1, read as the reverse complement.
AATATTAAAGAATGCCCTCATGGGTATTTTTAGGAAGAAGTAGCTTATTAAATGTCTTACCAAGTTGGTGTCTCTCCTTGGGGGAGGTTTTTGTCTCAGATTTGGAGACCCTGATAAACAAAATGAAATCGTTATGCAATGTACTCATCCTTTAAAGACTATGCTCGGAAACGCAAACAAGTCGTACATTCTTATTATGTGAGTGAAAAGGAAATCCACACACCAAACGTTTTGAAATCCCATGTTAAATGGCATCACGGGTTAGTGTGACAAGTTTATGTTATTACATCACCACCACCACAACCATTAGATACACCAGCAATGTAGCTTACCTACAGCATCGAAGCCTACACAAATGGGAAATAACAACTCTTAATGCCTCATAAAAATCCTCATCCCCTTAGCTACAGTGCATTTACTGCTTTATTCAGCCGTACGAAAAGCTCCATTGTCTCCTAACACACCACAAATACTCACCAATTTCCACTCTATGTGGTGCCACTCTAGCAACAGCTGGGGACCCGGGCTCGCCTCTTCCTTTATTCTCATTTAGTGCAGCACTTGCTGCTATTCCTAGACATGGGCTGTTGGTGTCACGTCCTGCGCTCAGCCTCCTGCCTGTCTCAGCGTTGATTTCAGAGCTGTAGGGCATGGGCAGGCTGATCTCGCTCTTAGAGATGTGGCGCTCCGGTGTGGTGCTACCCTCTCCGTCTGTCTGAATGTCCTTCTCGCTGACTGACTTCTTTTGCAGTAGGTTGCTGATTTCCATGATGTTGCCGATGATCTCCACAGGGCCTGTCAGGGTCTTCTTGCGGGGGGAAAAATCCTCTTTCACCTTTTTCAAGTATGAGGCAGGGGCCCAGCCCTCTTTTCCTAAATATCTGGAAGGCATAAAGGAGGAAGGATTAATATTGTAATTTGCTGAATTCTTCCCTGTTTATACTATTTAAATCCGCTTTTACACTGCCTGACGAGTTGGCCTGAGAGGACACACACACACACACACACACAAACACACAAGCGCAGAGAGCAGTGTCATCACGTTCAGTTCCAGAGCGCACACACAAACGATGGAGGAAGCGTGAGCAGCTAGCTGCTGTCCAGACTGGTAAAATGGATCTGTAGGGTCTCATCCCTGGGTTGGTGCTACTGTCAGTGTTGGAGCCTCTGTGTCAAACATTTTGGTCTGTGATTGTGTGTTTTTAAAACTTATTTCAGAGCTGCAGCTCACTCTTCCATCCCCGAGCACAGTGAAGCTACAGTGCTTCTGGTTTAACAGCACTGTCCTGGACAGGTGTGTTTAAAGTGTGTGTGTGCTCTGAAAGACGTCACAGCATGGAAAGGGGTGGAAATTAGCATGTTCACTCGGGTGTTGTGTTTACATCACTGCTGATCAGAGCCGGAGCCGGAGCCCAAACCAGATTTGACCCAGTTGTGTATGCTGATTGTACCCTTTTCCATTGCTGACAAAAGCCAGATGTTAGCGAGTCTTAGGGGGTTTTTTGACCAGTGGATGAGGATATAGTCAGTTTGTGCCTCCTGAATACGCCATTGGGGTTATTTTAGGTTTGAGTTTTAGAAAACCGAAATTATAATCTGGATGCATGTAGTTTGAAAGCTGGCATGGGCATTTTAAAACCAAATCAAACCAAATGATGCTATAGGTTGCGTTAAGGGAAATGTAGTCAAATGCTAGAAATCAGGATATCTTGCCCTTTGTTGCATGACTTTCACCATTCTGATTTTTAATCTGTCTTTTGTGAGTCCCTCAAGTGGAATCTGGAATACCCCTTTAAGAGTACACCCCTGAATTTGGTGGAACCATAATCTATATCTCAAACAAACAGACAACCAAAAATGTGTTCATTCTTTTGCATGAAAGTCTATAATAAAATAAACCCAGTAAGATCCCGTGTTTGGAAAAAAAAACTGCTATTCAAATTCTAGTGAAGTAGAGGTAGCCAGAGGCAAGTAAACACACTGCATAATATATGCAAAGAGACACTGCCTCCCCACATTTCAACATTCATTGTTATGCTAAATGAGTCATTTTAGAGTGCTTTGTGAAACAATAAGTAATGTTCCAAATGCAACTCTGAGTCATTTGCCTCTAGGTGATCCATTTTCTGTTCAAAAGAGATGTGATAACTCCAGGGCTCCAACTGCGACCACAAGGAGTCCCCATAACTAAAAATGCCCCATGCTTGGACTTCACTTAACAAAAAAAGTCCATTGAAAGCAGCATGACTCAGAAGTACATCTGGAGGATTAGTTCTTGTTGGGCAACATGCTCCGAAATGATTGGTTGTACATTGCAGTAAAGGGGCTGGAGAGTGAACAAGCTCTTTGTGTATAAATATTGGCAGCATACCTCAATTATCACACCGGCATAACACCTCTAACAGGAACTCCGAAGTACTCTTGTCTATGTATGTATGTATGTATGTATGTACTCAAATACATAAGAGTGCACGCTCTTAATGTGTATTTGCGTGTGTATGTGAGATGCCACGAGGCAGCATGTGATAGCAATCAGCTGTGCAGTGGAGCTCCACTCTTATGCTCCCAGGGATACAAGGAAACAAACAACTGACAGGAAATACACACTGGCTGGGTAAACAACACACACATGTGCAAACACACATAGAGTCGCACACATACACATCAGTAGTGCCAGGCAGCTGATCTGTGGAGCGCGCCATATGTTAATGGTTTCTTCTCAATACTATTAAGCAAATGAGAGCTGCAGGAAACCGCTGGCTTAATCACAGCACTAAGCAATGACTCCTACGAACAATGTCAGCGCTCTCTGAGGACTCGCTCACTTTGAAATTGGATGAAATTAGACGGATTCCATTTTTTCTCATTCAGTGGCCATGTGGACTCGGGGGTTGATGCTCATGGTGGTTTCTGTCACCTAATGCACCTGTTTATTCATCGGCGTCTACTCACCTGATGTACCACCAGCCCTCCAGGTTCTTTTGGATGACCTCCACGGTGACCCCTTTCTCGAAGCTGACTTCATCCTTCCCCTGACTGGTGTACGGCTGTATCGTCACATATTTCTCTTCTGGAGATCAAGAGGGGTAAAGGAAGGAGAAGAAGAAGACAAAGTGAGTGAAAATTTGTCATCAAATAGTCTCAGATTGTTAGGTTAACCCGTTGCATAGTTTGTATTGTCCCAGAAAGCCTCATGGAAGTGTGACCTACTTAAAATACTATTTCCATACCAACACAAACACAACCCCCTCCTCCTTGTCCTACACAATAATATCAAACAGCTCCTTCTCAACCTCTCCCCCTTCGCTGCTTGTTTTTTTTATCCATGCAAGGCCTCATTCAAGCTGTTTGGACCCTGATGCAGCATTTGTCTCTCCAGAGGGAGATTCCTCTTCTAACAGCAGGCCTACATCAGGGCCTCCCTCGAGGAGATAAGATATTTGGACCGAGATCTCCCCTCTCAGATCCCTATCTGACCGCCACTCCTCTCTCACGCTCTGCTAGGCTTCCAAGACCCTGTAGGGAAAGGAAATCCTACAATGGGCTTAGTCGGGAGCAGGAGGTTAGGGGATTAACAGACACCAAGGCAAAAGAAGACAGCAGAGAAGGGGACGAAAGATTGGTCATTGGATCAGACCCAGGCTTTCCAGCAGCGGAGGAGATGATCAGTGGACAGTACATTGGCTTATTTCATTGGATAATGAATTGGTTTGGTGTGCAGTAGAGGAAAAATCATCTACATGACTTTTGTGGCAGAAAATGTGACAGAAGGGAGGAAGAAACTGTTATAGGATGAGATTTAAAGATATATAGAATAAATGGGACCTGAGTTAGAGAAGAGAGAATGTGACCTTAGATGGCTGAGGGGAATAAGATTGTTAAAGGCAATGTGAAAGGCAGGAATGATATCTCAGAGGTATGCGTGCATGTGTTTATTCATGTGGATGCATGCTTTCAATAGGTGGGGTATGTCCAGACGGCGGGGATTGAAGTTCCCCTTCTGCCCGTCATCTCAGAGCAGCTGAGGTCAGTAATGTGGAGCAGAGTGGGATGTCTGGCATTGAACCTGGGCTCGCTAAGCATGTTGTGTGTTGAAGTGTGTGTGTGTGTGTGTGTGTGTGTGTGTGTGTGTGTTGAGGTTGGGGTGAGTACTTGCAGATGGACAGGGAATAACAAATAGGATGGCTTACAAAGGAATCTGGAACATCTACCTAACTGTGTGCGCTTGTTGTACATTATCATGTTGTTGCTTTAAATTCCCCGCGGAGCCGAATGAAAAAAAAAAGAAAGATTAAATTAACCACATCCATTAATCACATCTGTGCGAGCGAGTCTTTCGTGGGCTGTACACGTGCCTCAGGGTCCATCTCTGTCTGTGTGTGTCGGCGCCAGCGTCACACTGCGGGGACAGAACAGTGAGTTGAGTGTGCAGTCAGCGGGACTCTATAAATCAGATTAGGGACCTGCTGTAAATGATAGCGCTCCGTGAAAGCACACATGCCCTCAGCAGGGTGGGAGGGGAGGGATGGTTCCTATTGAACCTCGGAGCCCGAGACACCACCCCTGCCGAGAACACGATGAGGTCACACTGTTGTCAGTAGCCAATCTCCACTTCCAGAGAGGTCGAGACACCCTGACCTGGCTTTGTGTCAGAGCAGCAAGAGGAAAAGTTGAGTAATTTAATTTGAGCTCCAAATGTGCCCTTGTTTTATTGTCTAGATATTGGGATCATGTCCTTGTCGTCTTCATGAAGCGGCACCTAAAAGGCGAAGAAATCTGTCAGCAAACAGGATGCATAGAATACGGCGGCTTTCTTCCATTAGCAAATTGCATCCTCCGAGAACATAAGTCCTAAGTGATCTGCGTTTTTGTCCTTTGCCAGTGCTACTAAATCAAGCTGTATCTCAAAGTGTCTGTGCGGAGCTGTAAAACCTCACTCACCCATTTCTTACTGCCTGCTCAGCAATGCATTATCAGGCAGGGACAGTGGCGCCTCTGTTCACAAAGCAAAGACAGTGTGCAGGATAAGGAGAGGAGAAAGGTGGAAAGACTGAAATTCGGTGTCGGTCAAATAGCTGCAAGTAATTATTATTTTCTTAACATTGCTGGAACTTTCAAGAACAACATACACTGAATCAGACCAGTGCTTGTCTTAACTTTCTGGCACTCTGGTGCACCAAGCAATTCACCACAGGCACAAGCCACTACCTGCACATACTGGAGGAAGCACAGCTGAACCAAGTTAAGGCAAAGTCAGGCCAACAGCGTACAGTAAGTGTGCAACAGACAGTAATACGGACACAAAGCAAAGAGTGGTGGTGAATGAAAAGTTGGAAAAATCCACAGACAAGAAGTTTGACACGACTCCAGTCAGCAGCAGCAGCTGCAGTTTTGGTGGTGAGACTATTTTCGATGGTGGAAAAAGAGCTTTCTCGTCCCGGAGCTCTTAAGCTTGTTTGCAACGTAGCCAGTAAAACTCCCTGCCATGGGAAACTCTTCTGTCCTCTCTAACCTTACGTGTGGCTTTATCGATATGTGTCCTTAAACCAATAAATCACAGAGGTACCCAGCGGCATCTCAAAATCCCTAACCAAGCTAAAACCAAGTTGGCCCTACTGAATATGTCACACAGCAGTGCCCTCTACACAAATACAAATAACTGCAGTTGTTGATCTGATCAATCTCCATGTTTTTGGACCGGCTGAGACACAAATGCCATTGGTGAACAAATCTGGATACCAAGGGCTGTATTTCATTTACAGTACAGCTGCCTCTGATTTCTGATCACATGACTTTCAATGAAAAACATGTGCTGAAAGTGGGAAGTGCATCAAACTGTGAGTGTGCAGTGTGTGTTGTATTGTATTTTGCAATTCTGGTTACCTGTGAGGACGTTAGCAATTTCTAAGTCATGCTAACAGGCATAGTGATTAACTGTGAACATTGTAATTTGGCCATGTCCTGCAAATGCCTAGAAGGTAAGCAGTGACATTCAAATATGCATGCAAGAAATGATAACAGAGGAGACATTGTTACTTGGCAAGAAAGTGGGTTCAACTCGGTAATGAGCCGTGGGGCAAAAATAAGCTGCTGGCCTCCCATTAACTTCCCTCATCCTCCCTCTATCTGTGTAATTTGAACAGCTGAGATACAACCTGGCCCCAAGAGTGGTGTGTGTGTGGTAATATTCAACATACGAGCACAAGGCCTTTGATTTTGACACAGGGTGCATCTCCATGACACAGCTTTGAGGTTATAAAGCATGAAACCCATATCAAGTCAGTTCATAGTGAGCTGTAACGGTAAGGTATGCTTAGAACTACTTTGTACAAAGTGTTGTTTAAACACGTCTAAAGGTGTGTAAGTGTTTGTATCTGCTCTGAATGGTCACACTTGATGACAGGGCATATCTAAAGGCATCATAGAGAGGGGTAAAAATGTGGATACTGGCAAACATTGCCGCACATGTGGCGTTTCACTTGGTTGTACAAATGAAAAATGACAGAAGTAGTTCCATGATGAATTAAAAAAAGGGAGGTCCAACCCAGATGTTTCTTGCTCACCTCACACACCAAGTCAATCACTCTCTGAGCCCAATCGGTCTCTAAGACCTGCAGGGGCTGGTCAGTTAGTGCTGCCCATAGAGTTAAAACTAAACTTTCAGCCATTATGCTGCCCACGGCTGGAACCAGCTCCCAGAGGAGATCAAATCTGCCCAAACTGTAACTGGCTTTAATAAGAAGCTAAAAACTGCTCTATTCTCCTCTGCCTTCATCAAGATTTTAATCTTGCACTTTGATGAGATATTTTCTATTCTATAATCTGTGTTTTTTTTTTGTTTTTTTTTTATAAAAACAGAGATTCATACTGTTTTCTTATTGTGTGCTTTCCACTTCTATTTCTATGCTACGTTTATTTCTGTTAAGCACATTGAATGACTTCTGTGTATGATAATGTGCTATACAAATAAATTTGCCTTGCCTTGCCTATGAAGTGGACATGCTTCTCAGGCTGTCAAAAGAATACTGCCTATACCAGGGCTGTCACAGTATCAGATCTTCACTTCACGCTAATTATGGCCAAAAGAATTCACGATATTGATATTAGTGTGATCTCTATACAATAAATAAATAAAAATGCTATCAGTCAAATTAATCTTTAAATTTGTCTATAGTGTGTTTTGTCTCTATTTTTGGGCAAATGAATAAGACTCAGATAAAAGTGTGGGGACTTGGAGAGAGAGTCTGTAACCACAACTGTACAAAAGGGTACAAAAAGAACAATTACACTTAATGGAGGGTGAAAAGGCAACAACATGAACTGATAAACAAAAGATCCACAAAACCTAATTTCATATCGTCAATTTATCAGAAAACTATTGCTGCTTTATGTGAATATAATGAACATTCGTGCAGTTCAATTTTCAACCAAACATGAAAAAGCTCATATGACTGTCCCGAGCATTATTCACAAAGAAAAAAAAAATGCAGCCCTCCTTAATAACAGTACAGAATAATAACAGATGTCTAATCGTGAGTCTGCGCTTTTCAGAGTCCAGACATAATATTTTCAGCTTCATGTGTCAGCTCTGCTCAAAAAAAGATTTGGTGTGATACTATATTGTGATATTTAAACGGGCTATTGTCTTGAGACCCTTGGGGAGGAGGGATCCTTGTTCAATCAGGAAGTACAGAAAACATCTCAGAAAAGACATGGCAGGGTTACAAGATGAGCTGTCTCTTGTCATTTTTTCAATAAATTGAATCTTTTTGGCGTTCCCACTACAGTTCCTTCTCTCAGTGTGAGGCATTTTACATTAATGTGCCAGAGGTAAATTACATTATTACTTTTAAATCTACTGTATGTTGCCATGTTGCAGTGGGTATGCAATGTTATGCTGTTAGTTAGGATGCTAGTGTATAAACACAAGGGCCAGTGTTGTGCTAAGTGCATGAAAGCTCATATGGTGTGACACTACTTCACACTGTGTGACAGGTTCTGCTCAGTGGCTTTGCTTGTCACTTGTCACTTCATATGATCCTGAGCTGACAATTTCTTCTTGCGTTTGATAACCTAAACCTAGGTTTAACCTGCGTTTTGTCCTTTTTAACACTTCACTGGTCCTGTGTCAGATACCAAGGTGCTATACAGACACACTTTTTGCATTGACAAATTGTGGTGTGGTATGGTTCATCCTATGGTGCGACACTATGTCATGTGGTGTGACATTCAGAATTGTGAGAGTAAAAAGGCCTGATAGTGATAAATCATTAAAATTTCAATTCAACACATGGAAATAGTATCAGCAATAGTCACAAGCATCAGCAGTGCTGTAAACTCTACGCATCACAGTCACGTTGGCTCTTTCCCCCTTGTCCTCATCCTTATCTGTTGTTTATTTTTTGTCTGTGGTTGTTGTTGTAGTCCTTACAGTTTCCTTCTTATTCTGCTTGAATCTTCCACGTCATTTGTGATTGAAATATTTGCATAGGTTTTATTTGATCGTGAAATGGTGTGTCAGAATTGATCTAAAATACAATTAATCAAGTGAAAGCGTAAGTTCATGTGTAAAGAAATGTGGCTTAAAATCAAGGAGCCATCACAGTATACAAATCAAAAAAGTTAGGCATGTTTAAATAAAGCAACACAAACATATGAGCCTCTACTCTAGGAATGTAAAATCTAGGGTGTCCAACATGGCCTCCAAAAGTGTTTCATGCCCTCATTCTCTGCTGGTGACAGCCAGTCGGGTGACTCATCTACGCTCTATAGAGGTTGAGGTCCGTGTGATTAAATACAGTCAGCAGATTGGGCTGCTGCCCCACTTTCACACTTTCCACCGGCTCCTCTGGGCCAAGTCTCACTGTGCTGGGAGACATGTCTGCTTAGGTAACACTCCAGGAGACCTGGCTAACACTGTTCCCCTGACCTGATATACTGTATGCTTCATATGCTTTGATTCCAGTCCATGAATGACGGCATACTGTAAATGGTAAGCCTTAGTCATTTGAACCTGTGAGTAAAATGTTGCTGGTTTGAATCCCTAAATCAACTGTGTGGGGGAAGTCAATGAGTAACTAACCCTTCATCAACTGCCCGAGCTGTTGAGTCTGTAAGAATATTTATTTTATGGCAGAGTTTTTAAAGGGTGCAGGGGCCCAAGTTGTTTTTCTAACAATGTATTTCTGTCCTGTACTGAACGAGTCACTATATGCTCTCTGGAGTAGAAGCACATACCATTCCAGGTGAGTTTACCCTGCTCCATCTCCTCTGATTAATCTCTAATCTATGCTCTGCTGCCCGAACGGCCAGCACCTGGAAGGAGGCGATAACACGAGCCGGGCCACAGTCAGGCTATATTATGATAATGAGAAACCAAAATTGTTGTTGGAGCATTTAGAGGTTGCACAGGTCCAGGAAAAGCTTCTATAAACAAAGTATAACTACAAGGTGTCTGTTCAAAGCCCTGACTAATCCTGGACCCAGACAGGTGCCTAACAGACAGTCTGAGAGAAATCTGGATTAGAAAGCGCCGACTTGCCCCCCGAGAGAAGTGACTGTTTTTGCAGACATAGACTCACGTCTCTCACTCAGCATTAAATCAATAGTGACTCAACAAAACCACAAGTAACTAAGCAAATACAAAAATTAAAAGCATGAAAGAACATTTTCGTGCTTCTCTTATTTTCTAAAGAACTGAAGGCAAAATGCAAAAGTCATTAACGGCATTTTTAACCTAAGGGAGCTTGCTTTAATTAAGCAGCAACACTGTTATGCAATCATTTATGTTCACGGGGCTCAGTGGCCGTCAAGGTTGTTGCATTTGTGCTGTGGGAGCCGAATAGCCTTAATTATCCAAATCTATTTAATGCAGTCCAATTATTTTGTTGCTCAGTGTGAGCTGAAGAGCCTCCAAGTTTGATGGAGTGAGATTTGAGATTTTACTGTCAGAGCTGACTCATGGCCACCCAATATGCTGCTCCTGGTAGATAGTCAGGGCCAGCTGTTGTTGGCTGACTATATAAATGAGATTGTTTACCATGTGGCTGCAAAATACGTGAAAGTAGAGGAGAGTGGGGCCACAGGAGGGGCTTGGCACTGTATGTTTTTTTGTTACAGACTATGGGGAAGGAGTGAATGGTATGTGTGGGCGAATGAGTTTTAGACACTGACATTATTGTCTCTCTTTTCATTTCAATGATTTCTTCAAAGACAATTATTATCCACATTCGATCACTTGAATGTCCCATATTTTCCTCTTCTCTGGTGTTTTATTTGAAGTGTTGATCCATAAGAAGATATATTTGTGGTTTTAAGAACCAAAAACCATCTCAATGTAGTGTTACATCTCCTCTCTCAGGCTTCTCTCTGGAGCTCTAGTAACAACAGGTCGGTGAGCCAATCAGAAGAGAGGAGGCTCTGAGCCTCTCTTCTGATTGGCTCACCAACATTAACTGTTTTCTGAGAGATCCAATTAAAATACAGCAGATTTCGGGTAAACACTCTAAGAGACCAAATCGTGCAAAGTTGAATGATGGGTCCAGGTGGGCGGGGCTTGGGACATGGCTGAGAGCGGTGATTGCTTTGTTGTGACATCACAAAATTACAGAAGTCCTGACGACTGGTTTTAAGGCTCAGTTTCTGAATACAGGCTGTGTGCATTTCTCTGAGGACTGAGCGCTTTGATACTTTCACAGTATTAGAAGCTAGACCCGCTTTATAATCAAAATACAATCAAAATAATCAAAATACACCGCCGCCAAACAGCACATGTCAAAACAGCTGCCTCTATTATTTTCTATTACGGTCTTTACAGCCATCTGAAGGCAGTGTGCATCTCTTGCATCCACAGTCTCTAATGGGAGAGTGAAGTTGTGGATTGTCAAGCCACAATTATGCACAGCAGATCTGCTGGTTGAATTTTGTGCAACCAGACGCCTGGACTATGAAGCAAGTTCAACATATCCAGTATATCTTTTCATTGAGCGTAACATGGGCCGTCCTTGATGACCTGTACCACGAAGCTGGTTATCAACTGGCTCAGAGAACTCTGGGTTTTCCTGGAGTAGAGTTGTTCAGTATAAACAACATCGTCAGACCCATGAATAAAGTACTTAATGTGATATGAGAGGAAACGCTGATACCTGCAGGTGAGCTCGGTTACACCCACATCCAAAAGTGATATTCAACAAGATGAAATGTAAATAAACTAGAATAGAAAAGAAACACTAGAAATCATTTCCAGTTATTAAGGTCAGACTGAGGATATACTGTAAATAAGTACAGACATTATTATGAAGTTTTTTAGAGTGAGTATTTTTGCTTTTTTGTCTGATGGTGAACAATCTATTATGAACATGTGGTGCAGAAAAGACTGTTAAAACAATGTCAGACTGTTTCTGCTGCCAAAGCAAAGAGGAGAGAAGAAAAGTAGTTGATGACTGATGTGGTGAAACTGAAATATTCATTTATAATCATGGAAAGTACTGTATCATTTTTTCTAATAAATGCACATCAAAGGGTTTAGTTTTTATTTCCGATTATCTCCTCATGTTATTCTGCGCTGCAGTGATGAAATAAGAGTGTAGAAGTATTAACGCTGTCAGGAATCCTGTCAGGATTAAAGGATCTTTGTTCAATTAAAATAAAGCTATAATAGTTATTATGTAATTATTTAGTGTGATTAACTCTCCCCCTGTTTCTTTGAAGTTCTGTTTTAAAACCAGAGCGGACACATGGAAAGACTCAAACAGCAAAATGATTCGTCTGATCTCTAAAAATATCTATTGTTTGTTATTATTTGTCATTTTATTGTAAACTCTTTTGTCCCAGTCAGGATCCTGTAGGAATGATGACTCAGTTTTCCAGGGATCTGATTGGTCAATAGTTTGGCTGTTGACAGGTTTTGATCCTCTGAGGTTAACTTGCTCCAGAGCTGGTTATGAGCTCAATATAACCCATGGTGATTTACCTCAGTAAGAAGCTAATCCTCGTCGTAGGACTGAAAACCCAGAGTTAAACCTGAAGTTATCTCGCTAACACCAAGTCCTGCTCCGTAGTACAGGGCTCAGTACCAGACTGCTGCAAAGTTACCACGGAAACCTCTTTGCTCGTGTGTACATCAAACTTGTCGATATAAGGAATGAATCTACTACAAATCAACATCCATCTCATGCCTAATTAATAAAAACCCAAAGTAACACCTAATTTATGTTTAGAATATATGAACACATGTTTCCAAAAGCAAAACTGTTATTTCAAAATCCAAATTTATTTATATAATATAGACTGAATTAAACCTCAAAATAATTTCAGAAATAAAGAAATACACCATAAACTAGACTGCATTTTAATTCTACTCTCACTGTACATATGACACTAATGTGGCCTTTAACGACTGAAGGTGATAGATCATTGTATGTCAAATAAAATGGCACACTATGTAGGGAACACATGATCACGAGATTTTCAACACGTCCAGAGAACGTTCAAAAGTGAATTCAACTTAAAAGAGACGTCATCCGCTCCTGTCAGTATATTTGAGCTGCTGTATTCATATTTGAAACTCAGACAAAAAGTTTCCTGTGAGGAAAACTCTCCACAGGTTTCCCAAACTGTCAGTGCGTCATGAAGAGTCCTCTGTTCAAAGGGGATGAAAGTATTGAATGTGATTGGCCATGACCGTCACGTCCTCTGACACGGCAACCTTTAATGTATGATCATGTATTCTTTCTGATCACACCCCATTACCAAGTGCTGTGGAGATGTGTCAGGCATGGCTGCCCACCAAAACACCAAAGTCTCTGACTGTACTCTGTGCTGTTGGGTTCATGGAAATAGAACAAACAGACTCACTCATGTGAGTTATGTGTACATTTACCCTAACTATGTATTCTGTGTGTGTGTGCGACTGTGTGTTTGTGTGCCTGTTGTCTCTATGTTCACCTCTGCTCTGCTGACGGTTGACTATACCCCCGAGGGTCCAGCGGCGGTCCAGCCTCTTCAGATGGGCCTTGCGTCTCTTAGTAACTGATGAGGATGAGGAGCAAACCAAAGGAGAAAACAAAAAACAAACAATCATGGAGTTAGTGTGAGAAGCATAAATTAGCAAAGTGAACAAAGGCAAAAAAAAAAAAAAAAAAGCTGTTGTCAGTAGCAGAGAAAAGGTTTCCAAGGGACAAATAAACAGCTTCTGTAAGTCAAGTATGAAGCCAGTAGATCAAGTTGTGCGGTGATAAAAGGCTTTGTAAGTGTACCCAGTTAGTTACTGTTTAATGAAAACAACACTGTTTTAAATTTGTTTGCAAGGTCCAAAAACTGACATTTTATTGGCTGAACCGCAACAGTGGGGCCAGCCCTATAAACGTGAATGTCGCTGACTGACTGAGTGATGAAGTTACACTGTTGGTAAAGTACATGGTTGGTAAGTAAATAGAGCCAAAATCACAGTGTAGCTGGTGGTTTTGTCAGGCAACGTTGCGGTTATAGACTAGCAGCAGCTTGGAAGTGGCTTGGAAATAACTGCTGGTTAACATATGGTGGTTAAATTTCAGTCACTATTTCATACTTGTTCCGTTGTCTGACAACAGCAACAGAAAAACATGTAAATGAGAACAGCAGCTTTATTGGGAAGTGGTCCAGCCAAATACTAGGGCTTGACCTTGTCTTGTTCTATTTTGAGGGTCTTCTTTTCTTTCTTTTTTTTTTTTTTTTACATTTGAGCAGGGACAACAGAATGTACTTTGAGTTACCAATTTAAAAAGGTAAACCTGCAGAGCACCTGCAATAAATCCCATCTACATAAATCTCATGTTGACTTTTAAGGAGCAGAGAGCCGTTAATACATTTACCGTTTACATACTTAACACCCCCCCCACACACACACACACGCACACGCACACACACACACACACACATGAATGTGAGACAAAAACAAAAATCACAGCTGCCTTCAGCTGACAGAGGTCGTCAGCAAGTTTTTCCATATTTCTATCCCCACACATCATCACAGCCAACTAGTGGGCATCTTGGTGCAGTGTTAGGTTTCACTCTGACAGGAAGGTAAACGGACAGCTTCAGTAGGACTGTCATAAACACACAGCGTTCTCCTTCCAAGTCACACAAAGTGGCAAAGAGAGAAGTTTCACTGTGTGCTGTCCAACCACAAACCTAAGCTCAGTCAAAGGAATTTTTTCCCAATAAAACTATAATTTGTTTGGACTATGAAATGTTTAAAAAGGGGTAAAATGCCTTTTACAATTTCCCAGAGTCCACAGTGGCATCTCTAAATGACCAAAAGTTCAGTTTACAAAGATATAAAAGAGAGAGAAGGAGCAAACACACTGCATTTGTTGTGGTTTCTTGAATCCATGACACAAATCTAGAAATAAGGAAAACATTTCGAGATTAAGCATAACGTTACGTAAGGATCCATTTATATGTATATACACTACAAACTTGCATCTTATCTAACTTATCTAATTTCAGTCTAGAATTGAGTCCAAAAACTTTATATTCTTAAAATAAATCTGCCATTCCAGTGAGAATATTTCAACCTATTTGTAAAAGAAATCAACTTATTTCAAGATTTTTTTTTAATGAGTGTCAATACCTGTAAACAGAAAGAATAAGGTAGGCTGTCAGTGACTCGATAAGAAGATTTTGGCAACATTACTATATTCTGCACAGAAGAGCTCAGATCAGCTGATCGTACTGATATAAGCAGTTAATTGATGAGGTCTACATGCAGTATCTCAATGGGAGTCTACTGTATTATAGTCTGTAGCTGTTGTGTGCTGAACTCTCAACCTCTTTCACTCCTTATTAGTTCAAACCTTGTATACTACATTAGCAGTGATAGCATGATATCTCATTTTCCTATAGTGCGTTCCCCGAGGCCAGATGAAGAGAAAACACATTAATGAGGGAAAGGATGGACAGAAACAACAACTTGTCTCCCATCTATCTATCAACTGTGGTAATCTAATTCCTCCTGTCAGTTTCTCCATCTTCTGTCCTCTCTTCACTGTCTTATCTCTCCATCTTTTCCTTCTGCTCGACATCCGCCCGCTCCCTTTGTGTGCTTCTGCTCCTTGTCATTTCCGCTCCCTTTTGATTCCTCTCTGCTTCCGTCCATCCCACTAAGCGCCACCCTGCTCCTGTTGACCTCCTAATTGAAATATCAGCTAAAGGGAAGGCACGAAGGGAAATGTTATTTCGAGGTAATTTCAGCGGGGCCAGGCAGCGCCTGTCGGTTCCTCTCCAGCGAGCCGAGCTGTCAGTGGAATTAGGTTACAGACCACGCCGAGATAATGAGATGTAAGAGACGACAGGAAGCGAGAAGGGGGAGATCAGAAATAAGAAGTGACGATGTGTGCAAACACAAAGACACCAGGCCTAATGGGACAGAGGATGGGGATGGGGGGTGGAGGGGAAATGCTGTGTGTGCGTGTCTGTGTGTCCATGTGTGTGTGTGTGTGTGTTTGTGTATTGTACTTTTCGATTTAAAGACTTATGGAGTGAGGACACTTTATCTGATCCTCACATCTTCAAAGGGCTGTTTGAGGTTCAAGACGTGGTTTTAGGGTTAGGACTAGAGTCAGATTGAGGGTTAGAGTTAGGGGCATTTAGTTTTGCATTATGTGAACAAGGGTCCTCACAAAGACAGAAGTACAAGCATGTCTACATGTGTCTGTGTGTGTCTGTGTGTTAGCAAGCAATTAATATGTTCATCTCTCGGTGTGTTGTGTTCTTCGCTCTCTGCTCGTCTCTACGTCTCTCTCTCTCTCCAGCGTTTGGTGGTTGTCGAGCTACAGCAGAGGAGGCAGGGCTGGCGTGACGTGGCCGCATCCTAGAGTCACTCCCAGATGGAACCAGAGATTGATTTGGAAGTCTCTGCACTTCCAGGGACTGGAGAGGTTAGCGCAGACACAACAACAAACACAACATTATTAGATTCATAAAACACAGAAAGACATATAAATGTCAATCTGGCTGACTCGTTATTCGAGAAGGCTGCGTGGAAACCAGGCCATGTTTTCTCAATAATGGCTTATTAGCGGGTGGTTTCTATTTTTTTTTTTTTTTTTTTTTTTGTCGCTCACAATCTTAATCTGAACGCCAGTAAACAGAATTTACTTGCACACACACTCACAAACACATTTCCAGTCACGTATTAGGAACCTCGAAGACCAGTCGCAGCACCATGGTGAAATGGTACCAGACGCAGCCAATGGGTTTGCAATATTTTGGCACCAACAGAAAATCCTTTCAGCTCCCCCGGGAGCGCTGCAAACTCTTGCAGAGGAGCTTGTTTTGTTTGTGACCTTTTCTCTCTCGAATGTTTAGTCTGTCTGCTGGAGTGAAGCATTTTCTTCAACTGTTCCATCAGCTCCTCTCTGCATTTAGACCAAAGGAATCCAATAAGAGATAAATAAAAGTATGCACACATCCATGCTTAGAAATACTTGTAAACTTCTGTGGTACAGTGAATATCGATCTACGTGCAACAGTTGTATCTCAGGTTGCAGCTAGTCTGTGTAAGAAACACAAGGTTTATTATGCATGTTAGGTGCCGCTGGATTATCAAGAAACATTTTCTTGTCTCACATTAAGAGTGCTAGCCACCATGCTTCATTGAACTGTGCACATTTGAAACACACACACACACCCACCCACACACACACACACTCCCCTTACTTGTGAGGACTCATCATTGACATAATGCATTCCCTAGCCCCTTACCCTAACCTTAACCGTCAGTCAAGAATGAAAACCTAAAACCAAGTCAGAACCCTCAAACAGCCATTTCAACCTGTGGGTCCGCAGCATTTTGGTCCCTACAAAGCACCATAGGCCCCACAAGTATTATGGGCTCCTGCTGTTCAGACCCCATGAGTGGAGTAAAACAACACACACACACACACACACGACACGCACGCACGCACACACACACACACACACACACACACACACACACACACACACACAGCTAGAATGAAGATGCTTCTGCAGAGTTGTTGCTGTTACTGTTATTTTCTGTGTCATTCATTCTCAGATTTTTTTTTAAACACTCACACATTCACACACTTAATAGATGTCGGCAGTGCCTGTTAACAGAGACAGTGAAATAACATCTTGATGGATATGGAGCATTGATGCTTGTGGGATTGGATATTTGTATGTTTTTAATGGGGATTACATTTGTGCTTTTTCATTTCTTTATTGTTTTTACTCAGATGTGATTTGGCGTGCTGTGCTATAGAAGATCAAATACCTTTAAAGGACAATTGTATTACAACAAAGTTTTATTATTTAAAAGCTTTGGCCATTGTTGCCACTGTCTCTTTCAGTCTTGATACAATGTACTCACCAAATTAAAGGTCATTTACAAATAGTGCAATTTTTTAAGCAGCAACTTGTTTTTTTTTTTTAGAAATTAGTTTGTGGTCAATTTCCTACTGTTTTTGTCTGTGATAAAACAGGTTATCCAATAACAGCAAGCCATATTTTCAATGGCGACAGTTACATGCCAATTTTACAAACGGCAGTGGCAGATAATCTTAGACACAAGTGATGTCATTTTTACATAAGTGATGTCACTTGAGTCAGCCTCAGTTGGGGCTAAAGACTCCAAGTTTGAAAGAGAAAAAAATATGGGGGTGGTGAGACCTCTGTAGCCCGGTCCTGCAGAGCGTGTGTTGTGCTATGACAGTAGCGGCTAAGGAGACATAAGCCGCTACTGGCATAACAACACCTGAATCTCCAAGCAAACTGCTGGCAGTCGAGTTGTGGGCGCCAGAGAATGTGTGGAAATCAAAAGACAATGTGTCTCACTCTGCTGTGTCAATTTTTAATCCTTTTTTTTTTTTTTTTTCTTCTTCTTTTGAAAACGTCTATTGTGAGTTCAGCACATGCTACATCAGTGGAGTGCTCTTTTAATTGCTGAGATTTTTGGAACACAGCAGCGGCAAAGCAAATAAAAAGACATCTAATGGGGTAACACACAAATGCAGTCGAGGGTTAAGACATTTTATCTAAAACCACGGTAATAAACTGGAATCATCCTTGAAGCCGGGCTGGATCTGGCAGCTATGTTAAAAGGGACACGCTCCAAATTACATTTGGTTTCCTCACTGTCTTGCTTCACTGTGAACCAAGGCACTCGAGTGAATTTATGCAGGAGGGCCTGAGCTCAACAGCTACTGCATATTCAAGTATCACACAAGAC
>NW_019174305.1:3710161-3859045 GCF_002260705.1 Seriola dumerili | reverse complement strand
CACGCACACACAGCATTCCCTCCACCCCCCATCCCCATCCTCTTGTCCATTAGGCCTGGTGTCTTTGTGTTTGCACATCGTCACTTCTTATTTCTGATCTCCCCCTTGCTCGCTTCCTGTCGTCTCTTACATCTCATTATCTCGGCGTGGTCTGTAACCTAATTCCACTGACAGCTCGGCTCGCTGGAGAGGAACCGACAGGCGCTGCCTGCCCCGCTGAAATTACCTCGAAATAACATTTCCCTTCGTGCCTTCCCTTTACTGATATTTCAAATTAGGAGGTCACAGGAGCAGGGTGCGCTTCAGTGGATGGACGGAAGCAGAGAGGAATCAAAGGAGCGGAAGATGACAAGACAGAAGCACACAAAGGAGCGGGCGGATGTCGAGCAGAAGGAAAAGATGGAGAGATAAGACAGTGAGAAGAGGAACAGAAGATGGAGAAACTGACAGGAGGAATTAGATTACCACAGTTGATAGATAGATGGGAGACAAGTTGTTGTTTCTGGTCCATCCTTTCCCTCATTAATGTGTTTGCTCTTTCATCTGCTGCCTCGGGGAACGCACTATAGGAAAATGAGATATCATGCTATCACTGCTAATGTAGTATACAAAGGTTTGAACTAATAAGGAGTGAAAGAGGTGAGATTCAGCACACAACAGCTACAGACTATAATACAGTAGACTCCCATTGAGATACTGCATGTAGACCTCATCAATAACTGCTATATCTATATCAGTACGATCAGCTGATCTGAGCTCTTCTGTGCAGAATATAGTAATGTTGCCAAAATCTTCTATCGAGTCACTGACAGCCTACCTTATTCTTTCTGTTTTACAGGTATTTGACACTCCAATTAAAAAAAAATCTTGAAATAAGTTGATTTCTTTTACAAATAGGTTGAAAATATTCTCACTGGAATGGCAGATTAATTTTAAGAATATAAAGTTTTTGCGACTCAATTCTAGACTGAAATTAGATAAGTTAGATAAGATGCAAGTTTGTAGTGTATATACATATAAATGGATCCTTACTAACGTTATATGCTTAATCTCGAAATGTTTCCTTATTTTCTAGATTTGTGTCATGGATTCAAGAAACCACAACAAATGCAGTGTGTTTGCTCCTTCTCTCTTCTTTATATCTTTGTAAACTGAACTTTTGGTCATTTAGAGATGCCACTGCGTGGACTCTGGGAAATTGTAAAAGGCATTTTACCCCTTTTTAAACATTTCATTAGTCCAAACAAATTATAGTTTTATTGGGAAAAAATTCCTTTGACTGAGCTTAGGTTTGTGGTTGGACAGCACACAGTGAAACTTCTCTCTTTGCCACTTTGTGTGACTTGGAAGGAGAACGCTGTGTGTTTATGAACAGTCCTACTGAAGCTTCCGTTTTTACCTTCCTGTCAGAGTGAAACCTAACACTGCACCAGAGCCCACTAGTTGGCTGTGATGATGTGTGGGGATAGAAAATATGGAAAAACTTGCTGACGACCTTCTGTCACTATAGGCAGCTGTGATTGTTTTTGTTTTTGTCTCACACTATTCATGTGTGTGTGGTGTGGTTGTGGCGTGTGTGTGTGTGTGTGGGGGTGGGTGTTAAGTATGTAAACGGTAAAGTATTTAACGGCTCTCTGCTCCTTAAAAGTCAACATACATTTATGTAGATGCGGATTTATTGCAGGTGCTCTGCATGAGTTTTACCTTTTTAAATTGTAACTCATAAGTACATCTGTTGTCCCTGCTCAGTAAAGAAAAAAAAAATAAAAAGAAAGAAAAGAAGACCCTCAAAATTAGAACAAGACAAGGTCAAGCCCTAGATATTTGGCTGGACCACTTCCCAATAAAGCTGCTGTTCTCATTTTACATGTTTTTCTGTGCTGCTGTCAGACAACGGAACCTAGTATGACAATAGTGACTGAGAATGTTTAAGCCAATATGTTGAACTCAGCACGTTATTTCCACACGAGCCATACTTCAAGACTGTGCTAGAACTAGTCTATAACGCAACGTTGATCCTGTACAAAGAAACACCAGCTTACACTGTAAGATTTTTGCGTCTCAATTTATCTTACCAACAGTGACTTAGCACAAGTCAAGCTTACATCTTCAAATCTCACAGTCAGTCAGCGAATTCACTGTTTATAGGGCTGGCCCAACTGTTGCAGGGTTCTTAGCCACTAAAATTGCGTCAGTGTTTTGGAACCTTGCAATACAAAATGATTAACAAACAGTGTTGTTTCATTAAACAGTACTAACTGGGTAGCAACTTACAAAGCCTTTATCAGCCGCACAACTGATCCTACCTGGCTCGTCATACTGTGCCTTAGCATGAAGCTGTTATTTGTTCGCTGGAAACCCTTTTCTCTGCCTCTACTCGACAACAGCTTTTTTTCTTTTTTTTGCCTTTTGTTCAACTTTTGGCTACTTTATCCGTTCGTCACTACAAATAACTCCAATGATTCGTTTGTTTTTTGTTTTCGTCCTTGTTGGCCTCCTCAATCGTTCATCAGTTTACTATGAGACGCAAGGGCCCATTCTGCAAAGAGGGCTGGACCGCGCCGGTGGGACCCCGGTTTGGTTATAGTCAACCGTCAGCAGAATAAAGAGTGCTGACATTAAGAGACTAACAGCGCACATCAAAACCACAGTTAAGTCGCAACAACACACACTGCAGTAAATACATAAGTTAGGGTAAATGTACACATGAAGCTCTACTCATATGTGCGCGAAGTGCGAGTCTGGTTTGTTCTTTATTTCCTCCAATTGGAACCCAATCTGAGCACATGAGTACAGTCATGAGGACTTTGGGTTTGGTGTGGGCAGCCAATGCCTGACTCACGAGTCTCCATTTACGTCGACTATGGTAGATGGGGATGTTGATCAGGAAAGAAATTAATGATCATACATTAAAGGTTGCCGTTGTTCAGAGACGTGACTGGGTTCTCATTGGCCCGAATCACATTCAATTACTTCATCCCCTTTTTGCCAAACAGAGGACTCTTGTCACATTGTCTGTGTGTCCATGTGTGTGTGTGTGTGTGTTTGTGTATTGTACTTTTCGATTTAAAGACTTATGGAGTGAGGACACTTTATCTGGTCCTCACATCTTCAAAGGGCTGTTTGAGGTTCAGGACGTGGTTTTAGGGTTAGGACTAGAGATTGAGGGTTAGGGTTAGGGGCATTTAGTTTTGCATTATGTGAACAAGGGTCCTCACAAAGACAGAAGTGTAAGCATGTCTACATGTGTCTGTGTGTGTCTGTGTGTGTACTTGAATATGCAGTAGCTGTGAGCTCAGGCCCCTCCTGCATAAATTCACTCGAGTGCCTTGGTTCACAGTGAAGCAAGACAGTGAGGAAACCAAATGTAATTTGGAGCGTGTCCCTTTTAACATAGCTGCCAGATCCAGCCCGGCTTCAAGGATGATTCCAGTTTATTACCGTGGTTTAGATAAAATGTCTTAACCCTCGACTGCATTTGTGTGTTACCCCATTAGATGTCTTTTTATTTGCTGTGCCGCTGCTGTGTTCCAAAATCTCAGCAATTAAAAGAGCACTCCACTGATGTAGCATTGTGCTGAACTCACAATAGACGTTTTCAAAAGAAGAAGAAAAAAAAAAAAAAAGGATTAAAAATTGACACAGCAGAGTGAGACACATTGTCTTTTGATTTCCACACATTCTCTGGCGCCCACAACTCGACTGCCAGCAGTTTGCTTGGAGATTCAGGTGTGTTATGCCAGTAGCGGCTTATGTCTCCTTAGCCGCTACTGTCATAGCACAACACACGCTCTGCAGGACCGGGCTACAGAGGTCTCACACCCCCCATTATTTCTTCTCTTTCAAACTTGGAGTCTTTAGCCCCAACTGAGGCTGACTCAAGTGACATCACTTATGTAAAATGACATCACTTGTGTCTAAGATTATCTGCCACTGCCGTTACTATAAATTGGCATGTAACTGTCGCCATGTGAAATATGGCTTGCTGTTATTGGATTAACCTGTTTTATCACAGACAAAAACAGGACGAAATGGACCACAAAACTAATTCTAAAAAAACAAAAAACAAGTTGCTGCTTAAAAAATTGCACTATTTGTAAAATGACCTTTAATTTGGTGAGTACATTGTTATCAAGACTGAAAGAGACAGTGGCAACAATGGCCAAAGCTTTAATAATAAAACTTTGTTGTAATACAATTGTCCTTTAAAGGTATTTGATCTTCTATAGCACAGCACGCCAAATCACATCTGAGTAAAAACAATAAAGAAATGAAAAAGCACAAATGTAATCCCCATTAAAACAATACAAATATCCAATCCACAAGCATCAATGCTCCATATCCATCAAGATATTATTTCACTGTCTCTGTTACAGGCACTGCCGACATCTATTAAGTGTGTGAATGTGTGAGTGTTTAAAAAAAATCTGAGAAATGAATGACACAGAAAATAACAGTAACAGCAACAACTCTGCAGAAGCATCTTCATTCTAGCTGTGTGTGTGTGTGTGTGTGTGTGTGTGTGTGTGTGTGTGTGTGCGTGCGTGCGTGCGTGTGTGTGTGTGTGTGTGTTGTTTTACTCCACTCATGGGGTCTGAACAGCAGGAGCCCATAATACTTGTGGGGCCTATGGTGCTTTGTAGGGACCAAAATGCTGGACCCCACAGGTTGAAATGGCTGTTTGAGGGTTCTGACTTGGTTTTAGGTTTTATCATTCAGTTGTGACGGTTAAGGTTAGGGTAAGGGGCTAGGGAATGCATTATGTCAATGATGAGTCCTCACAAGTAAGGGAGTGTGTGTGTGTGTGGGTGGGTGTGTGTGTGTGTTTCAGAATGTGCACAGTTCAATGAAGCATGGTGGCTAGCACTTCTTAATGTGAGACAAGAAAATGTTTCTTGGATAATCCAGCGGCACCTACAGCATAATAAACCTTTGTTTCATTACCACAGACTACTGCAGATAAACTGTGTGCATGTGTTGTACACACAGAAGAGTTTTACAAGTATTTCTAAGCATGGATGTGTGCATACTTTTATTTATCTCTATTGGATTCCTTTGGTCTAAATGCAGAGAGGAGCTGATGGAACAGTGAAGAAATGCTTCACTCCAGCAGACAGACTAAACATTCGAGAGGAAAAGGTCACAACAAAACAAGGCTCCTGCAAGAGTTTGCAGCCTCCCGGGGGAGCTGAAAGGAATTTTCTGTGGTGCCAAAATATTGCAAACCCATTGGCTGCGGTCTGGTACCATTTCACCATGGTGCTGCGACTGGTCTTCGAGGTTCCTAATACGTGACTGGAAATGTGTTTGTGAGTGTGTGTGCAAGTAAATTCTGTTTACTGCGTTCAGATTAAGATGTGAGCGACAAAAAAAAAAAAAAAAAAAAAAAGAAACCACCCGCTAAAAGCCATTATTGAGAAAACATGGCCTGTTCCACGCAGCCTTCTCGAATAACGAGTCAGCCAGATTGACATTTATGTCTTTCTGTGTTTTATGAATCTAATAATGTTGTGTTTGTGTGTGTGTCTGCGCTAACCCTCTCCAGTCCTGGAAGTGCCAAGATCCAAATCATCTCTGGTTCCATTCTGGGAGTCCAGGTATGTGGCCGGCACCCAGCCCTGCTCCTCTGCTGTGCTGACAAACCACTGCCCTGGAGAGAGAGAGAGAGAGAGAGAGAGAGAGAAGAAAACACAGAGAGATGAACATATTAATGCTGCTAACAAACATCAAGGCCTGAGGGACGGCAGTGAGCATCATTCCCATGTGGTGATTTACAGCAAACAATGGAAATTACCCGTCACTACTGCTAGTCTGTCAGCTGTAGCACAATGCACCATGACTGTAAATGAGCGTGCATTGGCACTACAGCACATTCAGCTTGTGTATAATACTGCATGCCAAATATGTTGGGCTTGTGTTGGGCTGCTGTCATCCCCAAGCTAAGTGGCTCCAAGTTTGCCAAATCAGCATTATGCAGTGTAAGAACCTACAAGCCTACAAACATGGTAGCAGCACTGTGAGGCTATGCTTAGGTACAATGGTATTTTGACTGAAAGGCTAATATCAGCATGGCAACAGACTCATGGTAATAATGTTAAGATGATTATGTTTAGCAGTTATATGTTTACCATGCTCATAATCTTGCCATAGTTTTGGTTTTACAAGGAAGTAGTTAGAGGATCAGCAGACCAGCAGACTTTCTCTCACCAGACAATTTATTTTGATGGGACCTAAAGGAAAAGTTGGGGGACCACCAAAGTTCTTAGGATTCATTGGGCCTCATGCAAGAACCACTCATACAAACAGATTCATTCTTAAATGATTTAGGAGAACTTTCCACATTCACCAATCTTCTCATATTTTAAACTTTCTCTTTGGGATGAACTCAATTTACAAGCGGTCCAGACCTTTTCGTAGGAGTCGTGCAATTAGTCAGCTGTTATCCAATCAAAAGTCTTTCACCAATGGATTGTATATTTCATTACTTTGGAGCAATTTTGAGTTTAAAAATTCTATATACTTCATAATTATGTTGACATTATCCTGTCCGAATGATATCAAGTTATTAATTTAAATTGGCTATTGATACTATTGTATAACAGTACAATATCTATATGAACATCTCAAACGATTTAAATTATGCACTAAATGAAAGTTAATTTGTCTCTGTATGTAAAAACATCAAAAGGAAGTGTAGAGCGTACCAGGCTGTATTTCTACAAATGTGTTAGAACTTTTTAGAGCTGCAACTCCGCGCAGACAGACACGCTGATCCAACCCTATTCCACCACATGTCCATGTGCTCGCCACAATTCCATTCCTGGCCACAGTAACTTCCCAGAGGAGACAGGAGACAGGAGACGGATCAGGTTTGTCCCAGTCTTCTGTAAATCATGTGCTCCCCTTGGCCCTCATCAGATTATCACCCAGGTACATCAAATTCCCAACAAGTACCCTAACCCTGGCACATGACACTTCCAGTCAACCCACAGAGCAGACATGAGCACACATACGAGTGTCAAACACACACCCGTGCTGTGGTCCAGCGCACCATTGGAGTTTTGAAGGCCAGGTAGATGTGCCTTGACACAGTTGGTGGCATGCCATATTATTTTAGCATGCTGTGTTCTGCATAATAGCATTTCTGCAGAGAGCATGCCATTCAAATACTTTATTATGACAAGATTTTATCGGCATTGGCATTATTTTTTGTGCCACACATAGTTTGAAAATATTTCAGCATCTCCTCCTGGTTTTTAAGGGCTTTGCATCAGACACCACACTTGTGTGCCTGGGAGACGACAGATGGTGCTGCCTATGGTGCAGAGTCTAATTGATCTTCTTCTGAATAATAGAAAATATTGAACACGATTGTTTGACAGTTCTTTCCGCATAACTTACATTTACATTTGGACAAAGGAGGTTTAAAAAAAAGTAGGAATGGGGGAGATTTTTAAGCTGTGTCCATTTTATACCCGTTGATAGTGTTAATGTGGTTGCCATTCAGTCAGGCCTGAGCAGGTTTATGCAAGTTGCTTTCCAGGGGAACATCCTCTGTTGCAATGCTTCTCATCGTGACATCATATTATGGCACATATTCTGTGGTCCATCTTTGTGATGCGGACTTCCCAATGACCACCTCCTGTTGCAATTATCTATATCGTTATTGCTGTGATGACACGTTCTTTTGAAGCCATTTTCAAATTGAACCATTTCTCCTTTAGTTGAGAGGCTGTACTACCATCAGGTGACACGGCATTAACAATACTTTTTTTTGCCATTCCTTGACTTCAACATGGTCCCTTAAATCCACCAATCCACATTTAAAGATTATCGACTTTCTGTTATGAATACATGGACTGACATATGGGCTTGGACACATGACATTATTGCGTGATATGCGTGGTATTTTTGGTGGCATTAAATATGCTAATTTATAATTCTCATGAACGCATGCTGAATTACTTAATCTTATTTATTTATTATTACTTATATGTGTAAACAGGATCATTTTAAAAGTTATCTGAAGTTAGGAGCTTTTACTGAATCAGAAATAGCACATTCGAACGAGCCCTGCGCACGAAAAAAGTAAGATAAATGTAAGATAAGAATATGAAAATGTTCTTGCATGAGACCCATTGTTTGAGAGTAAGGAATGTCTGGACAAACGGTTGTGCCATTCCTTTTCAGATGCATAGGATAATTCAAAGGATTGCAATTCATCCTGTAAAAAACTTTAAATGTACAAAGTTTTATGGCGATTCAATCAATAGTTTGCGAGATATTTCACTCCAAACCAAAACTGCAACCTCATGGAGGCGCTGGAGGAAAACACAAGAGATCACCAAGGTCATTAGGCTCCTTTCTCTGTGGAGCATGAATGTTTATTCAAAATTCCACTGCAATCGATCCAGTAGTCGCCAAGAAATTTCAGTCTGGTCCACATTTTCCCAGACTACCTATCCTTTGTTTCTTTTCCCCAAATCTGACTAATCTGACTTGTGTCTTTAGGGAGTCTCATGGAGCAGAAAGTCTTTCCGCTCAGCAATGAATCAAATGTCATGGTATAACATTACGTGGGTGTCCTGCATTTGCATTTAATTTTACTTGTGTCATCCATACCCTGACCAAAGTTGTAGAGATCGTACTTTGAGTTGGACTGATCAATGAGAAGTTTGTCGTCACATCTAGATCTACTTTTCTGTTACAGTATTCACTAAGCTGAGGAGTCACAAACAAGTAGCCAAAACCAAAAGAACAGGGAGAGGAGTCATTTGTCAGTCTTTAGCTAAGAGTGTGTTTCCGAAAGTCTGAGGCCAGTATTGCCTTTGTAGTGTTTGGGCTCATATCTATAGGTCTAAACAAGCTGAGCATGCCACTTCTTTTAAAATGGGGAGATGGTGGCTTCATTAGTGTAGCTGCTGCAGCGTCTGGCCACAACCCACTGCATGAGACATTCTTCCAATATATACAGTACTGTACGGTAATATATACACCTGGCATGACAGCTGGCTCTGTCTGAGGCAGCAGTGAGATTATGTATCACTGCATTTTTCTTATTACCATGGAAAACTGATAAAAGACATATTTTCTATTTACAACAACAGTGTGGAAGAATACCTTTGCCAGGGCACTGCAGCACCACAAAAGTAAGTAGAGCAATACCTTGTTTGTGGGCATTTCTGATAGAAGTTGCTGTAAGGTATATGTTTGATATATACACCCTGAACTTCACCACTAGAAAGAACAGTATATATATATATATATATATATATATATAAAAAAGAAGAATAGAGATCAACAGAAAAGTCAAGCAAAAGTGGCAACAAACCCTTTTTTTTTTCTTTCTCAGAATGACTCCAGCAGTTAGGTCATCCAATGTATTTATGGTCGTATGGCTCAGCTCTCTAATGTGGTTGGAGAGGCCTGTGTGAATCAACACATCACGCCCTTTTTATTATTACCCGGCAAGACACCAATCACATTAACACGTATTATGAATGATGTGGAAAATATGCCTGAAACTTTGAGCTGTATCATAGGGAAAGAAACGGTAATGGGAACAAGGGGAAGTGTATTCCTACTGTACTAAACAGCCACAGTGTAACCAATTATAGCATAGCCCCAGAGAGCCTGAAGTTTGACTGGAACAGAGAACATGCATTATTTTTAAATCAATGGAATTAACAGTACAATCCAGTCCAGCTTTAATAATACACTTCCCTCTGCTTCAAGTTATTGTGGTTATTTAATGATAACTGCATTTTTTGGATCACTACTTACATATTTCACATTTTTAGCACTGGAAGTCATGATTTTTTGAAGTAATGATAATTTGATTATAGTCATGATCTATTTTCTTATCAATTTTTAACCATAAACTCTATCACTCAAAGTTCACTTACTAGCTTTTTCCAGAACTTTCAGCCGCATTTCTTTTTCAGCAGATAGATTTTTCTCAATTGTGCTGCAAACTTGCAACTAAGCAAATTCCATGAGCTGAGGAAGACCATGAGATGCGACTGAAAGCTTGTTTGTGGAAAAATTAAATTCTTAATTTCTTTCAAGTTAATCCCATTGATACCAGAATTAGATTTATTTCAATGACCTGCCCATGAACCCTCTTCTTACAGGTAGTTTACAGGTAATGTGAACATAGTTTAGGAACATGTGTAGCTCACCAAGTAGTGACTATATACAAAACAACAAATACACTAACAGGCATTCAAATATTACTGTGTTGACACTCAACAGACCACAGGAGAGGAGCCAGCACAGCCCCCTGTATGTGGCCTCCTCCCTCCTTATACCTATATAAGCAGAGAGAGGCCTGAGGCACCCTGACTGTGACAGCTTATGTGCAGCACATAAATACACCTTCTTCCAACACACACACATAATCAGACTGAAACACTCTCTCCCCTGGATTTCTCCACAGTGGGTCATGTCTCACTGTCAGCACAGGAGTTAA
The DNA here is from genome assembly GCF_002260705.1 of Seriola dumerili. Classification (NCBI taxonomy): domain Eukaryota; kingdom Metazoa; phylum Chordata; class Actinopteri; order Carangiformes; family Carangidae; genus Seriola; species Seriola dumerili. The sequence goes on along the minus strand of NW_019174305.1, from coordinate 3,848,574 downwards.
TTCAACCTGAGGGCCTTACAGACACATGGGGTTATGCACAGTAGCCGCAGTGTAGCTCCTCCAGCCTGAGCTTCCTCACTGTTACACTACCTTTCTGTGCACTGTCAGCACTCGCCCGCGGGGCTGCTTTCTGACTCCTGCAGAGATGTCACGGTGCAGTCTGGCTACAGGAGAGGTCAGTGCAGTTCATTTTGGACCCTTCAGGATCAATTTAGGATCCTGTTTTTCCTCGACTGGTGGAGGTAGTGGTTTCATAAATAATTGTATTTGACACCTGAATAGTTAAATAATGATAATTAAATCTTACACCATAGCTCCTGATTTAAGAAGCCTGGTGTTCAGTAGTGTTCAGTCTTATAAACGTGGGCATCTAGGGGACTTTTATTTTGGCGGCTTCTCTGCTGCGTAAAAGTTAGAAAAGTGGGCTGTAACCAGATAACAGCTTTAAACTGTGAATTTAACTATGTGAATGTATTTTATGTGTTTCTATGTGAAATGTTGAAGCAGCTTTTCAGGCTTTTAGTGGAGAGTTTGTGTTTTTTCATTCCTGAAGGTTTTCATTTATTTTCTGCTTTGCTGCAGTATAAAAGGTCTGCCTAGCAGTAAGAATAGCTCAGTCCATATGAAACACATTAGGGGCTTTCATAGACTGATTCATTGCAACTACTCAAAAAGCTAAAGAAGAATTGGAGCCACCTGTACAGAGGAGAGCACGGTCTCTTCACAGAGACAAACGCAGGAACTCTTCCTCTCTTTAGCCCACCTGGCACACGGTGGAAAAACAGAATAATAAATCTCCTGTGCTGATGACTGTTCGCTATCAACAGTGGCAAGTGTGCGCCCCCCCCCCCATGCTGCTGGATACCTCATCTTAAAGCTGATGGGAATTTGTGTGTTTGCATAGACAGAGAAAAGAAGGCGGATCCTAACAACAATCCTAATGACTCACATGTAAAATCTGATCAATCATTAGCAGGAGAGCACAAGAGGAGACGATAACAATAGCCTTGAAGACATCAACAGACAGCAACTTCAAATTTTGCAGAATCCTAATGTGGTGGGAGTTATATGGTCTGATAATTTGGAGACAGGCAACGATCATACTCCACCATGCCGAAATTCTAAATCAGGAATGATGTGATTTCATCTGTTTGTGCTGGTTAAGATCACAGCTGCAGCACTGTCCACAATGAACACATTGTAGAAAGTTTTGATTGATGCCAGAATTATGAAAGCTGCAGAAGTCCAAATGTGAGGAATTATAAGCATGAAAGACTTTCCTCAGACCACTTAATAATAGAAATTGTTTTAGTTCCTGAAGTTGTTCTTGACTGAAGAAAGACAGACTGCACGATTCTCTTTAGCTGTACTGCTGATTAAAGCTGACGTCAGAATGAAAGATTATTCACATGTTTTCAAGTGTTTGGGGAGAAAGAAAACTGCATGTGTGAAGAAAAATGAACAATATCATTTGGCCATCTCCAGACTGGCAGACTTTTAGTTTTCTGTCTTCTACACACACACACACACACACCAAGATAAAACATCCCAAAGGCCTAAAACAATCAAGCAGCCTTTCTATCAAACGAGAGGCTGCAGAAAACATCATGTGCACACATGGTAGTGCGAGGCAAGGTTTTGACAAGACCCAGTTCCCCTATAAATCCAGCTCTGGACAAAGTGGGCACAGTAAATGTGTACCAGAAAGACTGCCCCCCCCCCTCCCCCCCCCCGAAATATACACATATACAGAAGGTAGAATAGACTGGAGACAGGGGGGGGTAAGAAAAACTAAATGGAGATGCAGATGTTGGTACAAGAGATAGAATGAGACAGATAAAAAAAGCAGCCACTCTCACTGTAATAGCCAGTTGGCAGCGAGGCAGACCTGGGCCCTGCCTGAGAGAAGTGGGCTGACCATCATGTGTGAGAAGCCTGTAGACAGATTACAGTTTTCACAGAAAATCTGTCCCGTAGGAGGAGATCTGGGCCAGAGATTGGCAGCCAGATGGAGAAAAATTACTCACAGTCAATTAAAGCAAAGCATAACTTGGCTCGCCATATGTTTGGAATGATGCATAAACTGACAAAGTGAAGTTCAGCAAGGGTGTGGTAGGCCCAAAAGGGCAAATGTGCTCACTTGCAAAGAGAACGACTATGGACATTAACCAGTCTGTTTATTTTTGTCCTGTTAGTGGCAACGTCAAATGGCGAGGGTGTGCTTCACTCAAACTAGTGCAGTCCTCCGTGACCACATTAAGTCACAGAAGTAGTTGTATGAAAAATTAATAAAGAAAGCTTGAGAGAAAAGTTCAAATCCTCATGACTTGATGGTGAAAAGTTACAAAAATCCCCCCCCCCAGTTCTGACATCACAAAGATGTGGTGTAAGGTAGTTTCAGGTTATGTTCAATAATCTGACGAGCACTCAGTTTGAGCATATTGATCACTTCAGGCAGTGCTCTGGCCCATATTAGTGCTGCATGAAAAACAGAGGGTTCTGGCAAAAGAATCGGAGGATCGTTCAGTTCAAATTCTTCCTCATAGTATTATAAACCAATGAGCAGTGTTGAGGCCTCTGGTAACCCTTCAGACTCTTGGATCTACGACTAAAATCCATCTTCCTGGATTGTATTTCCTTATTTTACTGGTGCACGAAGCAACAATTACAGAAATGAAATCATTAAATAGAGCTATCATATGTATTACATGAGTTTTGAGTTGGTGTTGGTTGTTGTGCGTCATAGGGATTGTGTTGTGTATTGTGAGTCTCACTGAGAGTATGAATGATATGGGTGTGTACTGAAGAATCTGTTGTCATTAAAGTATTATCTACACATTTATGGAGACCCAAGGAAGAAAAGCCACTGTTACAATACAGTGGCTAATGGGGATCTAAACTAAATAATTAAACCTCAGGAAACACAACTCCTTTTGAATGCAGTGCTGTTTGAACCTTTGGTCAAGACATCTCAACAATTACATAATTGTTATTATGAAATTACATATGGACTCATGGTCCCCAGAGAATAAACCCTGATGTTTTTGGTGCAACGGGGACTTTTATTGTCATGCAAACATGAGACCACATTTTGTCACAAGACATATCAAAAACCAACACATGTATTGCCTTGGCATTAATGTAGTCATGCTTCAGAGTCAATTCCTTTACCACTACCTTTGAGACATAATTACCACTTTGCACACAATTTATCTGAAAGGCACATTGCCCTGCACGTTGCGATACACATTCATGCTCCAGAGAGAATATACCCTTTTAATTCCAGTGTTCTTAAATATTCAGCCTCAGGACAGAATCTTCACTTTTAGGAAGCTAGAAGAAAAACAAAATCAGGAATATGTTGCTGTTGTTCTGCACAACATTTCAGACTTAAACATGTAGGAACTGATTCAGTTCAACAGTGTAACAATGGAAAAAAACAACTGCCTCTCTAAGAAATCTAATGTCATACTTCTTGAAAACTTCATTTATGCCTAATCTCAAAGGTAATCGCGATTTTGCCTTGTTATGTCAATGACTGGTCCCCATGAATATAGTGAAGCAAGGATGTGTGTGTGTGTGTGTGTGTGTGTGTGTGTTTTTAAGCGAATCACGTCGATGAGCAAATCAATCCCGGAGCTCTGTGAAATCTCTCATCCTCAACTGCAGCCATAATGCGTGGTGTTCCATAGGATGAGAACAGGAGCGCTCATTTCCTGTTAGGTGTCAGGTCTTTTATTGTCCAGGTACTTGGTGAAATAGAACCCGAGCCTCTTTGCCTAAAGCAAACACTAAAATAGAACAGGTCCAACAATCATGTTGTTGTTTTTTTTTTTTCTAAATTGATTTACACTCTCTTGCTAGTTTGTCTGACATAACATACCCAACTGTTCCGGAGGATTTATGAGGCGCTCAGCAACTAATGACTAATATCCAGAAAGGTTATGCAGCAACACCTGCTCTCTCCCACATTCATCCACACACACTGCACAAAATATGAATATGTAAGACAGTAGAGGGGCTGTAATTGGCTTTTCTTACAGCGCACAGCTCTAATTGGACTTTCGAGCTACACCATGTCTCGGCAGGCAATAATTGCCTGCTTTTTTCCCGCAGAGGGAAAGTGGAGGTCATAGTGAACACAGTGGTACGCCAACTGAGCACAGCAAAATTATCACTGACCGTCATAGGCCTGGGCCCCCCTATTTGAGAGGTTCGGAGGAATGGGAGATGTGTGAGGTGCTGTTGGATCAGAAAAATGAGGCTGATAAAAATAAGACAGAGGTGAGAAAGAGAGCAAAAGAGTGAAGGGGAGAAATAGATTAAAAGATTGGTGTAGGGGAAAGGCAGAACGAGAGAAGACAAAGTGGGAGAGCCAGCAGATGTCTGGCCGCTGTTTCAAAGCCGTAGTATTCCACGCTAATCCCCTGTCCAACAACAACACCACACTTTTTCCTTTCAGTTCCTCCTCCTGGGATCGTCAGAACGGTGATCAGACAGCTCTGACCACGATGTCCATTAGAAATGCGACATTCGGTGGGGACCCACAAGGTGAACATCATTCTTGTTTCATCCTCAAAGCTTCTAATTAGAAATGGAGCCCCTGGAGAGCAGCGAGCGCTGGAATGCAGTGCAGCTTTTCAAGGCAATATATTGAATTGCCTGCTTATCTTTCTGCAGAGTAAGCAGAAGTGGAGATTCAAAGAATATGCTCAAAATAGCAGCACAACAATTTATTCTGCCTAAAACCAGCTGTGAAATCAGCCAGAGTATATCTTTAACACAGACTGCATCAGCTTCATTTATGGGATTAAACTGACCTAGAGCCTCATCATCATCATTTAAAGCTCCATATTTGACACTGTTCCAGTGTTTTATTTGAAGTGTTGATCCACAAGAAGATATATTTGTGGTTTTAAGAACCAAAAACCATCTGAGTGTAGTGTTACATCTCCTCTCTCAGGCTTCTCTCTGGAGCTCTAGTAACAACAGGTCGGTGAGCCAGTCGGAAGAAAGGAGGCTCTGAGCCTCTCTGAGCTCCCTCTGTTTTTTGAGCGACTGAATAAAAATATAGCAGATTTCAGGTTGGATGCTGGGTCCAGGTGGGCGGGGCTTGGGGCATAACTAAGGACAGGGACTCTATAGTTGTGACATCACAAAGGTACATAGGTCCTGACTGCTCGTTTTAAGGCTCAGTTTCTGAATACAGGCTGTGTGCATTTCTCTGTGGACTGAGGACTTTGATGCTTTCACAGTCTTAATATAGAACCTAGACCTGCTTTATAATCAAAAAACACATGGACATCTACCTTTATATAATATGGGACCTTTAAAAAAAATATCCTTTCGATGCATCCACTGGACATAATAAAAATGTAAGTTAAGTGGCTGAGCCACATTTCCAACTTGGAAGGAACAATCCCCAGAAATTACATCTATGTATTTGAAACTCTGCTGACCCTGTGACGCTTTGAAATAGTTTGGGTTGATCGTGGTTGGAAGTTGCCCCCTCTCACACATGAAGGTAGTCCGTGTGAATTTGGAAGTTATTCATTCTCAAAGCACCAGTCTGAAACTGGTTCTGACACCATCTAGCTGTCTGTTAAAACTTTTTATAATCTTTATTTTTGATGGGATTTGATGAATAACTGGTTCTACATAATTTGTTAGACAGATTTCTTGGCAAAAAAGCTTAAAAGGTGAAATCTTTTATATACTTTATCACGTTATCCAATAGTTTATATGTGAGGTGCCACTGCAGTAATGGCAGCTTGTCTACTTCCACCTACAACCTGTATTTATCTGTAGAGGAGCAAAAGTAGAAGTTATTTCAAGCATTCAAGGTTCTGTAAGTAAACTTCCTGTTCACTTTCTGCACTGGTGACCGGCAGTTCGAGTATTTCCGAGAACTGTGTGTTTTGGATGAATCTGGGAAAAAGGGTTGCAGCTCTGACTTGTAACAATCCCAGAGGATCATAATAACTGTAGGATTTAAAAGCCATTCACAATCCAGACTGACAAACAACAATGATTTTGTAGAAGATTAAATAAAAGTTATATATATATAGATATATATATATACTGTATATACGTGATGCTTTTATCCAAAGCGACCCACGAGTCAAGGGAACCACTAAAGCTTCAGTGCAGTAGGAGACCTCGGTTTAAGTATTAACTACTACATCTATTCAATAAGGGCAAGGAGATCAGGTAAAGAGAGTCTATCACAAAGTGTTGGATATCTTAACAAACTCTGGCCCTAAAACATATTAGCTGCAGGGAAAAATGCAAATACTTCCACCATCACTAGTTCAAGGAAGTGGCTGTTAAAGACTTCTTAGTAAAGTAGCCAATTTTCATTCTCATCGCAGTTTTGATCCGTCAATGTCCATGAAAGGTTTTTTTAACCCTTACTTTATTTTTTTGTCCTGTACAGAAATGGGGGGTGGGAAAGTGCGGATTGAGTGTTTCTTATTTTATTGAGTTGCTTGATGCTGAAAAAAAAAAACATTCACCATGAAGAAGAAAACTACTTTTTTTTTTTTTTTTTTTTTTTACAGTCACCTCTCAAACGTGAAGGGCATGAGTTTATATTCAAAATGCTGGTTTTCTAGGTAGAGGTTCACATTCAAAAACTTCAAAGCTCATCTCAAAGTTAAAAGGTAGGGTATGTGAGAGGGCACCCAACCCCTTTCGTGCTGTTTCTTCCTAGAAAGTCAGACCCAATTTCAAGGTTCTGGTCTTTATTGACACTGAGATGAAGGCATTACATCCCAGTTTGAAGCTCATGTTACCTGGCTGAAGTTTTCATAAAAACCGGGGGTCTCGTTACTGAGCCAGACTTGTTACAAGTGAAAGGGGATAGCTGGTGGTGGGCTTTTCAATACCCAGTGTTGACTAAAACATCATGCTCTGTGGGATCAAGCTAAAACCTCTGCATTGATCCTCCATATGTATCCTCCTCAGCCACACACACACACACACACACACACACACACACACACACACACACACACACACACACACACACACACACACACCCTGCTGTGTTGATATCACCATGCTCATTAAAGACGACAGACTTTTCAGACATGCAGAGCCCCCGGCAGGCTGTCAGGTCTCTGACGGTATCTCTACATGTTTGCTTATTGAAACACACTGTTTTTGACACGAGCCCCTGACAGTGGCTCCACGGTCAGCTCCTCTGAGCCTCCGCTATCCCCAGATTGTCTGAGCTCAACTCTAAGAATGAAGTGACTGAAGCTGTTTAGCACTTTTTTTTTTACTGCCTCAGGGGGAAGCTAGCTAAGCTAGGGGGTTGCGAGAGTGATAGTCAGCCATCTCTGGGCTCAAGACGTTTCACCCTGATTGATGCTGGCTGTCTGTTTTATAGCTCGGAGGCAACGCTAATGCTTGCCTCCAGCCTCCGATGTAAACTCTGTCCAAAACAGCTTCCTCTGAAGCACAACATCCTTTAAGCTAGCCCTCAGCACACCTTGATTAAAGACATGGGCTACATTTGACAGCCTAAGGCAGAGGGCATGTCAAGCTAGCTTCTCATGTAAAACCCTTTAAAGCTCCCTCCAGATAAGGCTGTTAAAGGGAAATACCACATTATTTCACATTTTGGAGCTTTGATAATTTGCCCATTGACAGTCCACTCTGCATTTTAAAATATGAGTCATTCCACAGCTTAAAATGATATTCTGAAGGACTTTGTTTTATGATGGTGCCATAAAACAATGGTGTGTTATTCATATACTTACATACCACATTATTGGATATATTCACTATATCTTTGCTGTATTCTCAATGAGGCTATTAATGTAGCACTGAAACAATTAGTTCATTAATCCATTATGAGCAGATTTTTAAATAATTGTAAATTATATTATGTTGGTTTTTGAACTTATGATGATTGTGTTTTGACATTTACATTTCACTGACTACTTCATTGAAATTAGTTGCCATCCATCATATCTCATAGAGTTCATCTCTTGGGAAACAGACAGTTAGTAAATGACCATAATCAAGGTGATAAGAATGAACTTCTTCGGCTCAGACAAACCAGACGTCTGTGTAAGTTTTCTTGAGGGTTGGAACATTAGGTGCACGTTGTCCAACACACTGGTCATTTCAGTAAATTTCAGTCATTGCTGGAATTCAGATGTATTTCTGAATGACAGCACACAACTGTTGTAATTATTTCATGGCTTTGAGGAAAGGCTTACCCTAAGCTTAGTGGAGCTTCAAATATAAACAGCCTACTATAATGTAATGTGAGGTTCTGGTGCAAACTGAAACTGAGCTACATGGGAAAGAGTCTTGAGCCAGACTGAGCACAGCTCTGAAGACAAACCTTTGGAAAGGCGTTACGGGTTAGAATGAGTGCTGGCTGCCAGCCTCAGTAGATCTGGGAGAGGTGTGGTGGGAAAGTGTTGCCGAAGCTGCCGGCATTGATTCTCCTCCAAGCAGCATGCTGACACACCATGCCACATAACTGAGAGATATCTCTAATGTTTCCATGGAGACTTTGGTATTTTATGACTGAAGCCCACAAACAGTTATCATTTTCCAAAATAAAGGATTAGTATTATCCGGCGACACAGCAGGAGGTGCTTTCTGCAAGGTGCAGAGTCAAGTACAGAGAGAAGTAAGCAAATCTGTCTAATCTCTGTAAGTCAACTGTGACAAAATGCCCCTGAACCTTGGCAGCACGCAGGGCCAAGATATTTGGGCAAATGGCTCCTCCGGCTGGCGTTGTGGCTCGGGCGGCACACTAACCCAAAGGATCCTGTTTGCAGTTTAGTGTCAAGGCCCTCCTGGCAGATCCATTAGTCCTGGCTGATGGAACAAGAGGGGGGGGAGAAAGGATTTTTTCTCCCCATATATTTCCCTCTCTGTCACTGTAGCCACAGAATGGAAGGCTTGTCACTTAAATTTACCAATCATTCTCTGAGACGGTATTAGAAAGCGAGGAAGAAAAACAGCTGTAGCCGAGGCCATCAAGACTAATGTAAAATGCAAGTATTTTTGAGCATTTTAAACTTTATTATGACTAGACAGTAGAGAGCTGACACAAAAATGATGGGAGAAACAGGGGGGTGTGATTCCAGATGTCTCCATGCGGACACTGCGATTACATGGTCACGATCCTAGACATCTAAACAACCAGGGCAACCCAGAGCTACAACATTTAATGTACAAAAAGTGTATGCACCTATTAGGGCCGCATTATATATAGACAAAATTTCATACCTTCATATTTATGAAAAATATCTTGATAATGATACAATATACAACATGACTGTGGGTTCACACTTGTTTGAAAGTTTAAGTGTAGCACCAGTGAAAATTAAGCTTTTTTTTAAATTTTCAAATAATAATACCAAAAGGACGTAGAAGATGCTGCTACTTCACAAAATTTTGAAAATGAAATAATTTGAATTAAATCTGGGACCTTGTCTTTCTCTGCACACATTTCCTCCACTGCTCAATTCCCACTGTCTCCTCCTCACTCACTCACGTGTTGGGAGGGTTCACTTTTGGATTACTTAAACACTGTCTTACATTTTATGCAATTGAATGTGGCATTCATACAATACTGCTTATTCAAGTACTTATTCAGTTCTTCTGTATCAACTGTCTGAGCCCAGTCGAGTCACCCTGAATGTAAATTAACACTCGCTGTAGAGGTGCAGCTTAAGACAGCAGATTTACTTTTTTTTCCTTAAAATTAGGTTTTAAAAAATGAGGGTTGTCTTATGGTCTTATGTTTCAGCACCAGACAATTACATGTTCATTCATTACAACAGAGAGAGTACCAGTGTAACCATGGTCTTTTACAGAGTGTTGCATTATGGGTTTTTTTGTAGCCTTAATGTTGCTAGGCTAGCGAGTGTTTTCAAGTCCATCTATAGTGATTCTCTCAGAGTTAATCAAGCTTTCATTAGTTTAACCTGCAGGAGTTTCTGATAGCTGCTGTGACATGTTCTGTTGCAACAGAGGAAATAAATTCATGACGGGTTGAAAAAGAGTTCACAGCGTCTCCTGACGTCTTTACAGCAGAAATAAACCAGAGAGAAAATCTGTCAAACAGCCAAGAGTTACATCTGTCACAGGTGATGAGCTCAGAAACACAGAAGTATGACGAATGTTAATGTCAGAGAAAACAATCATGCGAGAGGAATGGAGGGTGAGTGAGGAATCAGCTACAGTCAGCTGACTAGCGGTCACAGAGAAAGTGAGCTGTCCAACTGAACAAAAATTCAGTTATATTGTCAGATGAGAGGATGGGAAAAGCGTGAGAGATGTGATATCGCGGGTATTGCTGCCTTTTGCGATATCAATATTACACATGTTCTTATTTAGAGATGATAATGATGTAGCGTTCAGCCCTAGCACCTGTCACTGTCCGTGCTCACAGGTAAAGCATGAAGTATGCTTAACATTATCCACTTTGCACAACTTGTAAAGGCGTTTACAGCTGTTTCAAACGGCCACACTGGAAGGCGGGACCCTCTGTCGTAGGGAGGGGTGACACACAGTAATTATACTAATGGGTATACCGGCCCACACTCTTCAACAATCTTCACTCAAAGACATCCATGCTGTTGCACTAAAGGTAGCAATGTGTAAAAATATGTAGAGTAGACCGCTCGCTCATTCTAATGGAGGCAGTTCATCAGTTCAACGATTAACACAATGCCGAGGGCTCCAACAGAAAACACAAGGTTTCTGCTAAATAAGTTGAACCGAGGTCAACCTTTGCTGCAACACTCCACAGACCTGACTGATAACTGCGTGAAGTGGGTGTGAATGTCAGATTGTTGGTTTTGGGGAGTGACAGCAGTTGTCGGTCACTGCCAGAAAGGTGTGTGTGTGTGTGTGTGTGTGTGTGTGTGTGTGTGTGTGTGTAGACTCTAAGTATTCTGACAATCGTTTTTATCTTATCTAAATGTTTGCTACTTGTTCTGCACACCACATGTGATTGCGTAAGGGAGGCAATCCAGATTTTTTTTATCAGAGAAAGAAAAGTGAATATGCCTTTAAAAACCTGGAGTACAAACTGTATTGCTCCACGTGCTCAACTTGGTCTCAGGATACTCATCTGGCACTATCTAACACAGGTCTGCGGCTTTTTAACCACACTGACCTTTCTTCTCAGCCTCTTTCACATCACTGCCTCCCCTTAGTCCGACACACCATATAATTTTAACTGGTGACATATGCAGATTTATTTTCTCCAGCTGGGACATTCCTCACTCCAGACTCTCTACGTTTCCCATGTCCGAGGAGGAACCAGAGGGAGAAAACCAGGACAGTGGCCCAGACGAGGCCTCTACTCCTCTCTCAGGGACGATTCCGGTCCGTCCAGCCCCAACTCCCTCGGTGCTTCATAAATGTCACTTTACTTGATAGCAGCCCCTCCGCTATGAGATAGTCGTACAACGATATGTTGATTTAATCGGGTTTCTGTATGAAGATGAACCTTGTTGACACAGTTCAGTGAAACAGCTGGGTCTAGATTTACAAGGCCAACAACTTCTCACAGGGGCAAAATAACAACATCTGACTGTGGAGTTGTACCCATAATTAAATCAGGTCAAGCCGGGAGACACTTAAAAAAAACGGCTGAAATATTCTGTGTTGTGCGGTGCATTAATGCATGACGCCATCTATGCTTAATATGTGGAGGAAAAAAAAATTAAGGTAAAATATGGCTTCCAGGATTATAAAACATCACAGATTTCCACTGACACTCGTTAGAGAGAATAAACTCTAATGAACAGTGGAACTGTCAGTGACTCTGAATTAAAAACATCAAAGAGAATAAGCATGCGCAGACCAGGAGGCTGCAGAAGAGCCTCGAAAGTAGGAAGGGGGTTGTGGGATATTATACGAGCTCTCAGATGTGTTTGTCTTGGCGTAGCCTCTCAGTGATGTCATCATCATCATCATCATCATCATCATCATCATCGTCATCATGGCTGTTGCTCCACTTCTTTGGCCCAGTAAATGACGACAGCACACACAACCAGCTCTTGGGCAAGAGTTCCTCAGAGATCAGAAGATGCTCTTATTACTGTAAGTGCTTCAGTCAGTGTTAAATGTTAATGTTCAGGACGAAGCTTTCAAATTGGGTCTGGTGAGCAGATGCTGTCAGACCGGATAGAGAGAAAGGGGATCACCAAAGAAAATAACTGTGCGGCTGAGGCACACTTATGAACATTCATTAAACAAAGCGTTCAGCGTTAACTCCAAACAGTTTCTGGCAAATTAAAAAGGTACATGGGAAAATCGAATTACCCCCTTTAAGCCAAGCGTTAACAGAAACGTTTGACATTTCAAAATCTCACAAACAAAGCTGAGAGGGGAGCCGGAACTTAAGACATCCACAGTTCTCAAGAACACTTTCGTGACGATAGGTTTGGCCAGAAGCCACATCACAAGAAAAAAATAAAAAATAAAAAAATTTCCTATGCAACTTTTTTTTTTTCCCTCTGTCAAAACTTTTTAATACTTATCTAATTTATGTAGACAGTGAACAAATGGGAAAGGCACCGAATGCTATGTGAATGACAAAATGATGAGCTGGTTCGACTCGTTATCGCTCAGTGATGTGCAAGCCCAGATAACTCAAAGAGAATAGATTCAAATGTGTAACCAGTGTGTAGATAAGAAAAGGGGGGGGGGGGTGACAGGGACGCAGCGTGTTTGTGCTGAGCTCTCTACTGAGTTGTGCAAGCTGCTGCCTGTAAGTCGCTGCTTGCATGGAAAATGAGATTCAGCTCTGGATTGCTAAAGTGAATTTCCCCAGTGGGGGTAAGCAAGGTGAAAAGTGAAGTGTGAAGCATCTCTTGTTGATGCACATACTTGACTATTGCCTGTGTGGTCCACTGGATACAGAACATACCACTTCATCCTCACATACACAGAGAAACCAATCAAACATCTCAATTCTCACTTTTGGAAATCTGAAAAAAAAAAAAAATTGCTTCTGAAATTTACTTGACATTCTTGCTGCGAAAGGCAAGAGACTGGCCTCCAGCCACGACTCTGCCTTCCCTCCACATTCACACACAGTCAGAGGTGGTGCCAAGACCCAGCGAGGAGATCGTTAGATTGGGAGAAGAAGGGGAGAAAGTGAGGGAGAGCAAGAACAGCGGGAGGGAGGCTGGAGTAGGGGGACTCTTGTGGACAAAGGGGGTTAGAAAAAGAGGGAGTAAAGTCAAGAAAAGGGAGGGAGAGGGGAGACAGAGAGGTGCTGAGTGAGCATGGTCCTATGTGTGTGTGAGGAGTGTGTTTATGCTTCTGATGTGTACTCAAAGAGAGGCAGATACAAACAGGAAGAATCAGACTGACAAACAAATGTCAAGCAGTCGTAAGAACTTGTAAAGAAGCCCCATATTTATATGACTTTTCAACACATCATATGTTCATAATCACGTTCTGTTATGAATCGAAGTGCATGTGTATGGTTGTAGGAAGTCAACACAAACAAAGAAAGAGTCCACTCACCACTTTCGCTCTTCTCAATCACGTCCACCGTCTCACCGGCCTTGAGGCTGATCTCTGAGTTCTCCTGCCTCTCATAGTTGGCCACGGCCACGTACTGCTCCAGCACCATGGGCTCCGAGCTGTCAGTCCCTGAGGGGAAGAAACAGGCTGTCAGCCACCTGCCCGCCGTGGCACCCCGCGAACGCCCACTGCAACCGACTACACTGCTGCCGCTGCTGCTGTGCGCCCGGTACGCCGCCATCGGCCAACCCCCCGCTCCCTGCCACCGCTGTTCCTCCTCCCTGGCCAATCAGAACGCGAGCTCACGACTTGGCTGCATAGTCCCAAATGTCTGGCCATATAGCTGAGTCGACCCCCGGCCCACAGCGAAGGGCTGAGGAGCATCGGAAGGAATCAAAACAAAAGGAGGGAGCGCGTAGAAATCGTTTGTTGGGGCTGCATCTTGCCTCTAAAGCGGATCCATGACCTGAACAAAACTTTTTAAGATCCAGACGAAAAGATGGAGAGGGGAAAAAGAGAAAAAAAAAAAAAAAAAAAAAGGAGAAGTAGAGGAGCGGCTAACGACTGGACGGGAAGAGTGGGGAGCGAATGAGTGGAAGAATGGTGAAGTTTCCCTGTGGAAAATCAACAGTGCGGTTGAGAGGAAAGGCCTCCCCTCCACTGCCGCTGGGAGCCAGCCGTTGGACAGGGAGTCGGGAGGGGGGGTGAACACACCAATCATGGTAGTCGGCACTGCTGGCCTTAAATAGAAACATATGAGTGGACTAGAGAGAGAGAGAGAGAGAGACAGAGGGAAACAGGGAAGGAGGTTGGGACCATGTTTATGTGAAACAAAAGAAGAAAGCATTTCAGTTGGGGTTAGGCCACTCTGTTTTCTCTCTCTCCTGCTCTCTGATGTTTAACCTTTTCGACGCCAGCGGTGATTTCACCCTCTGAGCTCACGTGGTCCGTATCTGATCTGAGCTGCAGACACGCTTGTTTGCTTGTTTTGCACGGAGAAATCACCCATGCAGATTCAGAGGGACGTTTCAGCAGATTAAGCTTCACATCCTGTTGTGCTCTGTTGTTTAAGTATCTCAGCATGTCTCTGTCAACCATGTGATCAGGAACAGAACAAAAATGCACTGAGAACAAATATGTGGAAGTTATGAGGCCAAAAAACACAGATCATTTCTTTATAATGTTAAATAAACCAGATGTTAATATCTGTCCTACAGTTTGTTAAAGAGCTTGTGATTCCTTATATGAGGTGGTTGAAAAGGTGAGTTGCTTTTTAAAGGGATAGTTCAACATTTTGGGAAATATACTCTTTTTGCAAGTAAGATCAACAGCCAGTCTACTGGCAACCTGCACTTCACGCACTGGTTAGGTTGTCCATGTCCTGCACTGTCATCTAACTTTCAGAAAGGAAGCTGAGATAATGTTGAAATATCCCTTTAAAAAAAAAAAAAGCTAGCATTAATTGTGCGTCAAAGTCAAGGTGTGAACCCTGGTCTCCGGTGTCAAAGAAGAATGTGTTCACACATCCATCCACCAACTTTAACTTTGGCACTAAACACTGACAGTGAACAGAGTGTTTTCCTGAAAATCATAACTCACCCTTTGAGGTTGGGCTGGATCTTTAAAATGCTGGACATCTACTTTTTACATTTTATGCCTTTATTAGATTGAACCAGTAGAGACGAATTCAGGGACAGAGTAAGGGAATGATATGCAGCAAACGATCCGACCGGCCAGGGGTTGAACCAGGGGCTCGCTGCTCAGGGAATTTGAGCCCATGCGGTATACGCCCTAACCATTCGCCCATCATGTCGCCCCCCCCCACCCCCCCGGATATCTGCTTTTAAAACGAAAGTCCATGTAGATCACCAGTGTACAAAGTTTAAACATTTGCACCTGTGCTGCAATATGTTGCCACCAATGTCAAATCTTAACAACAAATCCATGCCATCATCACACTGACTGCACGGCTGAATTCAGAAAGAGGCCCATCTGCCGCCGTCAAGCTGTCTCTTAATGGCAACGACAAATCAGTGAATTTACAAAATAGGGCCTTCCAGTGAAAGGAGGAAGTGTTCTAACTCAGGTGACCTGCAGTGTGTTTTCTTAGCAGAAAGTCTCCCGTAGGTTTTCTAAGATTGGATCAGATGTTTAGGGCGAGGGCGGGGGGGGGCAGAGCTGATGAAACGACAGCCAGAGATCTTCCTGAGCAATATTTATATGAAATTAGGCGGGAAGAGGCCATCACCTGGCTAACTGCTGACCCCTACCACAAACACAGACACATTTTAGCACAGAGATGTAGAAGGTGTGTTAAAAAAGACAGTATACATCATACATAAAGGGGAAAACAGCAGCAGCAGTGACACAGTCCAGAAATCATCCAGCTCTGCCTAATTATAATAAAAGTAAATATACTTTGTCTGCAGATCTCTCAGTCTCTCTGCTTCTCACTGCATCTGAGACAGCGCATTCTCTGCAGTTAGCCACTGCAGTCAACATGAATTTTATTGTAGCAGTTAAGCTGTGGATATCCAGCATGTTAGATCTCCCTGTCTTAGAACCTGTGAAGTCTAAGATTAGGTCTGCTGTTTACTATGCAGCTGAAAAGAAAGTTGCTCATCTGAGACTGAAATAAAGAAAAGTTCAGGGAATAACTTGCAGCTAAATACTCTATCTTCACTGTGGCCTTGTAAAAAATTTATGAGAATGAAACAGGTTGCAGCAGCCCAGGAAAAAAGAAAAAAAAGTAGGCAAAAGCATTTGCACAGCGCTTAAAACGTAATTAAGCATCTCTATACGTCGTAACTCAAACAAACAGGCAGGGAACACCAGGGAAAGCTTGTAACCTTACTTCCCCACCGGGTGAGGACGGGTATTCATCTCTGTCTTTCTTTAGCATTCTCCCAGGAGGAGAAATAAAGAAAAAGGAACACATTGCTGAGAATGTCAGCAGCCTATGTGCAGGGAGCGATCAAAGTCAGCCTGAGGTAATAAAGCAGCACAGATCCAGCTATTTAAAAGCTGTATGCAGTTGTAATGGCGGCCACGCCTTGTTGAGAAATACCATGAAGTCTAAAGACCTGTTACACGTCTGCCTTCCATATTCCAATGCTTTTTACTTCACAACATCTCTTGTTGAAATTATGTTGGAAGTTTTTTCCACATACTTTGCACCTGCAAGAAATAGGGTCATCTTTTTTTTCACTTAGTCTGTTCTGAGGGGGATTTGTCTTTGTTGTTCCTAACTCGTACTGACACACTGATAGTTCTAATGGAGGGAAAGCACATATCTGTGTCGTCCCCCAGCAATGCCTCAATTAAAGTTAAATGTCTCAAAAATGTTCACCAGATGGGAAAATCTGTTTTTTTTTTTTTTTGGGGGGGGGGGGGGTTGTATTGTATTTGCGTGTGTTTATATCTGCAGGAAAAGAATGGGATGTTTATTTGCTAGAGAGATAATTTCAATTCCACTCCTCTCTCCACTGATCATCGCTACACACACACAAGTTGAATGAGGTCACAGGTAGTGATCTAAAACCATGCTGCAATCAAATCTAAAGAACCAGACTTGACACCTCATTTCAGTCTAAGGCGCTTGCCACATGTAGACCAAAAGTCCACGTTCTGGCCCTCTGGCACTATGTCCAGCTGTTGTGTCGGCCAACCAGGTCTGCGGAGATGGATGGACAGACTGCAGAGAAAGAGAGGCTGAATTGGAGCAGATGGGGGGGGGGGGGGAGGATGACAGCGCATGCAAAGCAGATGTCGAGGAGAAAGCTGAAGTGTGAAAAGAAACAAACAGGGAAAAAAAAAAAAACTAACGGGATGCAGCTGGCATGTTGCGCTCGCACAAGCACAGTAGTCCATGCATATTGAACATGTTGACAAAGACACACAAGGCTACCTGAGGCCTCTTTCCTCGGGCTGTCTGTAAAGCCGTACATCCATACTGCAGAAGAAGAGAAGGAAGAAGAGAAGCAGACAGAGATTATTCAGTTTGACAGCATGCAGAAGCAAAAGTATGGTAGAGCAAAACCTTTAGACCTTCACACTCCTGCAAATTTAGCACTAGGTTCAAAGTTGGGGGCCTTTACTCATGACTGGCCATGCCTTTGATGCACAAAGTCATGGCCTGTGTTTCAAGCTCAGTGTTTCCTCCATGCTGAAGTGCACCTGAGCGCAAGAACATGTTTTGGCACTGTGCATGACAAACACCTCTTCCATTTTTAATCTCTTACTCAAACCCTCCCTGCCTCAGACGGCGAGACACTCCCCTTTCTTCCATCTATTCATATATTTCCCCATTTCTCCCACCCCTCTATCAACCTCCTGTAATGTCTGAGAAGGCCGCAGCCACTTCTAAAGACATTGCTGACTGCCCACCCCCCCCTATCTTGAAAAAAACATCTCAGCCCCCCAACCAGGAAATTAGACGCCATGCATCAGAGAAGACAGCGACAGGAGGAGGTGGTGACCAAAGAATCCAGAGGCTGCCTTGATACATTTCGAGGAAGCCACAATTTGAAGCTTGATTTGAGATCTATCAGAGCAAAATAATATTTTAGTGCCTGGCTGTTCATCTTTTCCTGGAAGTGAGCCAGCGGTCGGCCTACAGCACTCCCTGAGAAACAGGCCAAAACAATGTGAAGGAACTGGAACCAGGAGCTGGGCAGGGAGGGCTACTGAGACTAAGCAGGAATGTCCTCTACAACGCCACACTGGAGTTGAAAAAAAACAACACACCACTAGAAATGTCCATCATTATCTTTGCTTGTATTTGTCTGAGAATTGTGCTTTGCTTATATTTTGTTTAAATAAATCAGTGCTAATGATACAGTCTATCTTTTTTTTCCAATCAATTTCAGCATCAGCTTTGTTTCATATATGTGAAATCAGTTAAAATGTCTCAGCCCGCTGGCATTTTAACGTCATAGGCATGATCTTGAACAGTGGCTGGTGTGTATGGACTTTTGTAGTATAAACAGGTGAAATGGGATATTCTCTCTCAAACAGAGAGCCCCAAGGACAAGGAGAACGAACACACCATAACTACATCATCTCACCGATTTTACTGATAAAAAATTCTATAGAATTTAACAGCCAATCACAGCCTCAGAAAGTAAAATTACGCTGAAAGTAGTTGCATGAAAAACTAAACCTGTTAAATTACAGTTCATTACAACTAAACAGCAAATGTGTCTTGTAGGAAATGTAATCATTGGCTCGATTATGCACAGAGGCAACATACTTATCAATTAAGTGGCACAATTATTTACGGCAGGATTTGGTTGGAGCGGGTTGTGGGTGTATAAGGTGTATGACTGTCACAGAGACCGGGGCTGGCTCCTGTGTGGTCAGGGTTAGGCAACAAAAGCCTTTTGGTTAAGAATAGGTAGTCTACATCTGCGCCAGTGGTTGCATGAGGCTGTACTTAGGCACAGTAGTGCTGTGAACTCAATACTAACCTAGAATGCTAACATGCTCATAACGACAATACTAACATGCTGATGTTAACGGGTATAATGTTTACCACGTTCACCATCTTAGTTTGTCTTGTTATAATGTATATTATGATTTAGCACTATACAAATAAAACTGAATTGAATTGAATTGTTAGCATGCTAATACTTGCTAATTAGCGCTAAATACAAAGTACATCTGAGGCTGATGGGAGTGTCATTAGTTTTGCAGATATTTAGTCATAAACCAAAGTCAAATTTCGACCTGCTGGTGGCACTAGAGAGAAAGTCTGTCTCTGTGGTCCATGAATGTGCCAAGATGTGAGCTAGTGTGTGTTGTAGTGATATTACACTGGATAAGCTGAAACCTCGATCTGCTGTTGGCGCTACAGGAAAAGTCCGGGGATCATAAATGTCTGAACAACATTTTATGGCAATCCAGTCTTTCAATCTGGACCAACCTGCATCCTTAGTTTCATGCCACTAGTTAAAAAGAGTTATAACATGAGTTATATTTCCCAAACTAGGTCTCAATACTGAAACTGAACAGTCACACCCCGCCCTATTTGTCACATTAAATATCTTTGCTAAAACTTTATCAAACGGTTGAAAAAACCCCACACAAAAGTGTCTTCATCCAATCTGGACATCCTTTAGTTGAGCTTTTGTATGGCTTTTTTCGGTGTCAATTCAATGTATTTGCTAAGTCTAATTCACTGTTGTCGCATACAAATCATCGACAAATTTTTCTATGCAGATACCATAGTCCTTATATTTATGTTACTGTATACAGACGCAGGAATGGTTAAGGTAAATGGGTAATGTTTTGAAAAAGTACTTGTCACCACAGGTTTTGTTTGCACTCAGATTGGCCACATCTCTTTTTAACTCTAGTGAGCATGAAAACATTCAAATCCCATTTTGAAAAATAGACAGCAATCAATCAAAGAGGGCTGTTTCCTAAATAATCAACTTTCTTTTGAAGAGACCAGGTTTTTATACTTCATGAAGGATCATTCTGTACTGGATCCTGGTGAGTGCTGCCCCCGCTGAGAAGCCAACAGCTCCTCTCCGTTGCCTCATGTGAGATAATAAAAGCCAAATCCCCCCCTCACTATCCATCAGAACCTCGGGAGCTTTGCTGGATTGATGTTGGCCCCAGAGGGAGCGATACGGGCTGGTCCCAGGTCAGCCAGGGTCAAAGCCCTCTCTCTAACGCCCTACCATGATTATTACCCGCCCGTATGCGCAGTGTAGTGCTCAACATCTGATTGATATTAGCTCTCCTCTCCACTCTGGGTTCTCTGTGTTAACCCACCAACCCCCCTCCGTACAAACACACGCATACAGATGCTTAATTCCTTTCAGGTTTGGGTGATGACGTCACAGACCAGCAGAAGCAGCAGTGTTTTCTCAGTCCCTCTGCTGCTGTGGGTAATCTTCCTTGAAATTCTGACCCCAAACGTCTACATTACCCTGCAATTAAGGGCCTAGGGACAGTGAAAAATGGCATCTGTAAAATCCTGCTCCCTAGGTTTGGATTGGTGCGGCTTATTAGCCATCTATCTTAGTTTTTTCTATTGACTTGGTAAAACAAACCACTTTCCATCAACAAGCTAAGACCTGCGGTCCGAGGACTGTAAGACGTGAAGCGTTTGTTGTGGCTGCTCAGTGTAATTTAATGTCTATATGTGGCATTTTTGAAGCTTTGCACTTCACATGAACTAGTTGATGCTGAAATCTGAAGACACTCCCTGATTTTGCTATAGGTGCCACCAAATCCCAGACTTCCTTTCAGATGTTTCAAACCCGAAGCTGCACTGAATCTCCAAGCAGCCGGGCAGACGTAGCCTGGTTTGTTCCTTTGAAGCAAAAGTACTGAATCTTCTCTCTTGTGAGAGGCAGCAATAAGTCTCCATCATGTCTAGTCAATAATGTCCTACATTATTTGAAGGACCCAGTCAAATATACTGAATGTACCAATACACCTTTTGAGGGAATGCTTAATAATTTGAGGGCACATCGGTCTTACCAACAAGACTACGAGTCTACAGCACTTTGGTACTTTGACCTAATTGCTAATATTGAAAATGAGACAATGTTAACATGTTTAGCAGGAACAATGATTATCGATGGACCAATATGAAATATATTTGCTGAGATTATTTGTATATATGTTAGCTGATAAGTAACAAGGAACTGCAGCAGCAAAACTAGCAGCAAACTAGGTTTGAGGTCATTTATTAAGTATCTTGGTAACAATCCTAAAGACACAAATCTATGAATTCTGTATCGAGATTATTTATGTTATGTGTTTTATTTTTAATGAAATACTATTGGTTGATATACTGTAGCCTGCTGTTATCAGATTTTTTTTTTAACTCCAAAATATCAATATCAGTATCATCTTAATAAATCCAGCATCAGTGGGGCAGCATATAGTGACGTTTCGTTCAGTGTGTTGGCAGCATGAAACACACTGATGGAAATACAATCTGTTTTGCAGGTATATAGGTATGAATCAAAATATTGTACAAACTGAGATTTTAACCTGATGATGCTCGATTAGGATCGTCACAGTTTTTACATTTATTCCTGAGGAGTTCACGAACATCTGCACCAAAGTTCAATTCAATCCGTTCAACAGTAATCAAAGTCCATCTTCCTCTCGGCACCACGCATGGCTGCACAAAACTGCACTGAAATCCACGTCAAGATATTTCAGCCCTTTGTGCCCCAACGCACTGACATCATCATCATCCCTAAAGATACATTGCTAGTGTGGCTAAACATTTCAGCACCTGGTATTTACTGGGCTATACAAGTTTTAAAACATTTATAGTAAGAAGGGAGTCCCATACACAACCAAATCCCAGGACTTGGGGGGGGGGGGGGGGGGGGCACTGTAACAACATCAGGGGCATTGTCCTTCAATAGTGTGACAGATAAAGAGAATGAAAGGCAAAGCTGAAAGAGGAGGATAGGTGAAGATAGAGAATGATAAAAAAGAAGCAGAGGCATCTGACTCTGCAGGCTTCAAATTCCATGGTTTGATCTGGCCTTATGAAATATCAAGCATCACAATTCTCTGCTTTTAAATACTTAACCCTGCGCTCAAGAACGTAGAATCACAACCTGATGAGTCAATGATCAAAAAAAAAAAAGCCTGACAGAACATCCAACCCCATGATGGCAGTGAGCTGAAGCTGCTGCTGCCACACACACACACACACACACACACACACACACACACACACACACACACACAGTCAGGAGTTTTAATGATAAACCCTCTTCACCTGACACCAAGACAAAGGTGACCAATAACAAATTACAGCTAACCAGTATTGATCCAGCACTTGTGAAAAAGCACAGCGGCAGAGAGTGACACCAACACTAACAATGTCAAACCACAGGCTGAAGCTAACTAGTATTGATACAGTGTTTAGCAAGAGGAGGAGAGAAGAGCAGAGGCAGTAACAATTTATCTCTGACTGTGTCACAACGTTTCGCAGTGACAAATGACATCTGTGTGCAAACAGTGTGTTGGGAGGGAGGGAGGGAGGGAGGGAGGGGTGTGGGGGGTGGGGTAACGGGTGATGGGCCGTCGGCAATGACAAACAGCTCCCAGTCCCAGCTGGGAGAGGGACACGGCGTGGGCACTCGTGTCAGGGTGGGGTGAAAATCGCAGGCCACTCTCCCTTCTTCCTGTTCCCTCACTCTCTGCTTCACTGTGTCTGCGCTCTGAATCACCTCACACTGTAGTTTCTGCTTTGGATGAGCCACAGAGTTACAACACCATCACACCCCAGGAATAACTCTTACTGCTCATACTGTCATACTGAGATTGCGATGCCTCATTGCTATAAAGCTGGAAAAGACAATTATCATTTTTCTGCCTAAATCAATATTCACTTTAATGTGTCGTCAACACTGATGTGAGAAGAGTGGGCTGACATTATAATTGCTGCAATTAAGTGCTCAGTGCAATGGTAAATGTGTAAAAGTCGACACAGAGAAGAGTTTTATTCTTACGGGTTCTTATATGGAGGCAGGTAATGGACGGTGTAAGTGTCATATAAATGTGTCTCTGACAGAGGAGCTCCTGATGGTACAAACAACAGCCTGGCTCTAAAATCCTAATTAGCACTGACAGCTTAACAGATATGTACACACGCACACACACGCACACACACACACACACACACACACACAAACTGTCCCTGTCCACTAAACCTAGGCTTGTAAAAACACTAACACACACGCATAAAGACACAGTCCTCCTCCCTCCTCCAAGTAAATACGACCGGCCATTCCAACATGAGTCTGAAATCCTATCCACTGTGCCACGTAAACAAACTTGTGCTTGTCTGACAGTCTCAACCCCTGTGGCCTCTGCAGACCAAACAGCACCCTCCTTCGTTCCCTCTGAATCTGGCCCTCACATGGAGGGATATGAGCTCCATCTGCACTCTGCAGAGCAGGGGAGTAGTGCAGAGACATGACCCCTGAAACTCCCCGGACCCGACCGTACTTTAAAAAAAAACATGTCTGACATCCTTGTCCCCTGCTAACTTGAAGTGAGATGAATCAGTGTTTTCTGTCAGGAGGTATTACAATGACTGTATATGTAGATGGGCGAGGGGTTTGTGCCCCCTCCCGCTGTACAAAAATGAAGCCACAATATCACGGACACGGGCGCTGCCATCTTCCACTGGCGACACCTTCTGGAAAAAGAGTCTGCACAGTGGTGATCAGCCGGTGAAGCTGTGGTATGGAGGTCCCACCCGTACACCCGTCCCACCCAATAGAGAGGCAATCACAGCTGTCAATCATGACCTCACACTCCCGTTTTGGAGCATCAAAGACTAATCAAAACAAAGCTTATCATTAACATGACCACTTGAACCTGCATTAGCTTGATAAGAGCTACCTAAAATGACAGAAATATCTTTGGGGAAAAAATTCATTTGACGTGTTCCTTGATGTTGTTGGAGAGCTGTGATGTCCTCCACCTTTATATACAGTCATTGGAAGGAAAAACGGAAGAACAAGCATTCCTCTTTTAAAGTCATAATTCCTCTGAACTATTGGGTGTAGCACTGCGCTAGTGACAGACCAGGTTTTTGCTGGCCAACTGTGCAATTGTTTTGCAATGCCTCAAGACAGCAATGTACCAACAATACACCCACCCACGTCTCATTTCTAAGACTTTATCCACAATAATACGTTTTAGTTTTAAAACACATCACTTTTGATGGGTTTACACCTGGCGTCCACTCTACTCTGGAGTTTTTCAGCCCCTAAAACACTTTTAGAAACGTTGCTGAGCCTGTTTTAGCTGTTGTAGTCTGGACGGGCAAAAACCGAATGCAACACTGATAACGCGTTACAAGTGTTGCTGGTCTTGTTATATTTGCTTGCAGCCGTTGTGCAGTCAAGTTCTGCATTTTATAACGCTACAGGTGCCTTTGCTGTTGCTCGATTGTAGTATTTTCTGCAACTAACCAACTGCAGAGTCGACAATCTCCTTGTTGTTTACACCGGGACACGCATGCCCAGGTCATGTGACATGAGTTTCGGGTGCGTTAGTGTGGATAAAGGTTATTTCTGTTACGCAGCTAAAACGCTTGCCTGGACAGAGATCGTTCTCATTTTATAACAGAAATGTATTAGTGTGGAAGTGGAAGACCAACACACCCAATGGTCGCTGAGATGGGTGCAAGTGCATTTGTAATTTATAAAACATGTGCACTGGACAAGAAAATGACAAACTGGGTCAATCTGAAACCAGAAACAATGCTCATCCACCAGAACCGAACCAGAATCTGTTGCTTATTTGTCCACCTCTCTCCGACTAACTTGATATTACACAAGAGCGAGTCAGCAAATCCAAGTTTACATGTGGTGTTCAAAACATTCGATGTTTCTTGAGAAAAGCGCTCTGGTGAAGTGGAAGTGATGCTTCTCACATTTCCAGCTGCCGCAACCGTTTGTTTGGTTTGAAGAAAAGAACAGCAGGGTAGATGTTGAAAGCAGCAACAGTCATCGAAATAAAGAAACACCTCGCAAAGCAACTTATAAGAATCAGCATACACAATCAATTTCTCTTCGAGGGTTAGAGAAGAAGATTGTTATCAGCTTCATAGTTGTGCATTAAGTATGGAGGGGAGGTCGGGACACAGTTAGTCTAGATTAGCATAACGACTGGTGATAGAGAAAACAGCTGGACTGACTGAGGGTTGCCTGATGCGGTTAGTGAACACAGGCTTTAGTTTATGTCAAGGTACCAAACTTGGCAACCTCAGTGCACAGACGAGATGCTGTGATGCTTCTTCCCATGACCAGCACGATTGAAAATGCTGAACTATTCCTTTAAACTTCAAAACAGACAGCAATGGAAATTTTGAATACAAGTACTGGAGTGGACAGTTTGAACAACAGTGAACAGCGAAAGGAAAAACAAGACTTAACTCTACACTAACAGCTATGATTATATGGTAGCAAGTAAGCAGCAGCAAACCACATCTCAGTGATTTACACTGAGAGCAGCAACACACAGAAAAACACATCTTTCTTTTAGTATGTAATATACTTCATGTAACATTCACCACTTCTAAATACAACTGTATTTATTTTTACAATTGTATTTAGATTTAAACTGTTCATAGTCGTCACGGTTACAGTGATACAGAGGTCATAGCTGAGATCACTGGGTCAGTGGAGTGGCGTCTGACGGGGCGACATCCCAAACACTGAGGTTAGGCCGACACAAGGGCTACGAAAGCCACCTGTTTCAAAGCTCAGTAATGTGCTACACTGAGGGCACGTGGGGAGAAAACACAAGCTGGCTTATGTGAAAAAGCAATCAGCTTCCGAGATATCAAATCACTTTGAGGAATGTGGCTGTAATTGAATTGGTAGTGAATTCTCTAGGTGACTACAACAGACAGGTTCATTGCAGGAGGATCAGAGGCCTTCAGTCCAAAAATAAAATCACCATCAATTTCAAGAGTTGTTTTCTCAGGGTAATCACCATAACCTTTCACAAAACTTTTATGTACGAGGGGCTGCAACATAATAACTGGTGTTTCTTTCATTGTTGTACCCCTACCTACACAACGTTTATGCTACTTAAATATAAGACAAAGAAGTCTTTTAGGTCATCTGCAGCAAGAGAATCATATTCTCCATTACCCAAAAGCTATTTCCTGCATTTTCCCTTCAGTAATTCAGAAGAGGTATGACTGATATTTCCCGACACTTCCTCAGTCTAGCTATACCACTAAACAAACACAGTTCCAAGATGCATATATTACTGACTCACATGTACCAATGCTTTTGTTAAGCTGCTATACTGTAGCTAATTCCACTCTAAGAGCCATACATTTGCTAAGATGGATAATGAGGCTAAAGATCTGTGACAGTAAGGGATGGGTGAATAGTCTTATAGTCAAATAAGCCAGTTATTGGCCTGTGCCACTGAATTCACATGTTGGAACTGGTCCAGGACCTGTCTATGATTGGATATTTTGTGCTCTATTATATTGAATTGCATGTGTGGCATCCAATAGATATATTACAGCTTTTATTCACCTCTTGACATCCCAGGAAATTAAACCACACAGACAAAGATAAGACCAAAGACCCTAACAAAACATGTACCTTCCAAAGCATCTCTTAGAGAGTTAGAGGACCATCATTCTGCCTTCATTATTAAATTATCAGCAAAACTACACATATCATACAAAAACCCACATCCAGAACTGGAGTTGAAGGCTAAGGACTTATTGCCACAACAGAGAATAAGACTTTCCCTCAACAGGATGTTAGTTAACGACTCTATTTTGACATCCCAAAAAAATTATCAGGCGATTCTGAGACCCCACCCTGGACTGCAAGGCAAATCCACGGCCAAAAGGAGAGGGCTTGACAGCTTTCTGAACACACCCCAAGATACAGTAGACAGTGTCAGCGTCCCGCAGCAGGACAAGTAAACAAACCAAGCACTGACATCACATATATAACAGACAAGTCACGCAGAGGGTTTAAAAGTCAGCGTTAACGTCCTGCCTTGACTGTTAGGGAGCGGTTTTATTAAGAGCAACAAGTTGAGAAAGAAAGGAGGATGAAGTTAGCTTAAGGGAAGGATAGCCAAAAAACAGATGACTTACCCGTCTTGCGCTTGGAGCCATAGTCCCTGAGGGAGAAGCAACACAAGAGGGACATGGTTAGTGACAGCGGACGCCGCTCGGTCAACAACAAAGCATGCAGTCACAGCATGTGGGTTCAGATACTCCTGGATGGCAGAAAACCGACAACTGCACTCACACAGAAACACATGCATGCAGTCGGCTTTAGCACACTAACAAATGCATGTGTTTGAGGGGTGAGAGAGAGAGAGAGACAGAGAGTGAAGGATGGATATAGAGGGAGGAATGACTTTGGCCAGCTGCCCATACTCCCTGCAACAGACACAAATTAGTCATGTGACTCTAAAGCGGCACCACCATCCTCTTCCTATACTTGTTCTCTTCCTCCCTCCTTCCCTCCCTCCCTCCCTCCTTCCCTCCCTCCCTCCTCTCTTGGCCCTGTCAGAGAAGAAGTCGACCTCTCCCCACATTTGAAAGAAAGAGGATCAATTTAAGTTCCCTTGCTTAATGGATTCTAATGGGATTATGCCACAGGGCTGAGCTATAGATGGGGGGGGTGACACGGAGTTGTGTGTGAGGTTTACAGTGCTGAGACATGTCTGTTTCTGCCCTTGTCAATAATGACTCTCGGACTCAGGCGGTGTGGCAATTGGGTTAAAAAAGACAGACGGAGGGAGAGATCAGGTGAAGACATAACGTGCTATTTATAGAAACGCAGACCTGACAATCTGACCATCGTCAATCCCCATTCTCCCTCCCTTTCTTCCTTCCCCCCTCATGGTCTTTTTCTCTTGCGGTGTGTGCACAATCACTCTGTCCTTTTCAGGTTTCCCAAGGGCTAATCAAAACTCTCATCTAACCTCAAGTTCAGCCACGTCATCCTGCTGCAGTACAGCTGAAAATCAGACGCAGGCAGGGCAATAAAACTGAAGCACAGAGCTGAAGTGAAGAGCCGAATCCCACTAGAACTGTTTAAAAAAGAACTACCATATAGGCAGTAACATCAACAACAAGAAGGGATATAGAGAGCAGAGAGTGTAGTGGTTTCTTAATGAGTGATAGCAACATGACTCAACATTTTCAAGAGATGTATCGGAGTGCAACTGATGACTGACGGTACGTTTCAGGATATGAGAGGGGTGTGTGTGAGGTGGGTAGGTGTACGTAGGCGCATCTGTGCGTGTGTGAAGTAGCATGACAGTGGATGTAAATGGTCGTTGTTGTTCCTCTAAATTCCCTTTTATACTGGTCAACAAACATGCTAACAATCGTTAACACCTGGCTTTTGTCTGCAATGTGAAAGGCTACACTCTGCATTCACTCCCAGGTGGAATGACTCTGCCGTAGACGCGGGTATTCATCAGCTCCAGTTCCAATCTGCAGAGATGTAAACAAGCAGCCGGGTGAACACACTAACTTTCACCCTTTCTCCGTGATGTGATGTCTTTCAGAGAGCAGAGACTGTGAACAGACCTGCCACCTGTCCAACAATGCGGCTACAGCCTCCATTATACGCTCACGTTTTAAAAACATACAGCCGCCGACCAAAGACCTCAGACACCTACAGGAGCGCCGACCCGGGGACGAGATGCGGTAGATCCATCTGTGACTGCCTGTGGTGACACCGCTACCTGCAGGCGTGTGTCTGTGTCCTCTCGGTCTGAATACAAAGGCAAACTCGTCTGGCGTGTGAAAGGAGTGCATGTCAGTGGGTTTAGAAATCCACTTATACGCACTAATGTTGGTGTAAAAAGGTTAGAAGATTCAGAGTGAACAACCCATCTGCGAGAGCCTCCTTGATTGGGACGGCTGACCTGGCTGGTCCCTGTGAAACAGCCCATTTCTTTAATGAGGGACCTCTCATCTTGTCAGAGCAAACAGGCCCGCAACATTATACTGCAGTGCCAGGAGAGCAGGAAGCGCTCAGGGCAGCGCAAGTCAAGGTAGTGCCCTCTCTCTGCATGAGGTCACTGAAAACCTGCACTTGCTCTCACTGCGACTGCACTCAAGCTAATAAAGAGACAAATCTTCATGTACGGTGGCCACGCGCGCGCGAATGCACGCGGACACACACGTGCTCTACAAGAGACAGCGTAAGGGCAGACGGACAAGACAGCACACATGCGCGAGCAAAGGCCGCGTCTCATTTAAAGACACAACAGCTCCGTCTTCTTCAGTGTCACCATGCTCGTGCTATAGCTCTCTTTTTCTCCATCCCTTCATCCATTCCCCTGTGATCTAATGTATCTGTCTCTTTGTGACCGGCCACAGCAGATGAATAAAGCCTTTATACCGACCTCCCCACCAAGAGCGCTGTGTGCGAGCAATCAGAATATGCTTCATTGTCACCAAAGTGGGACACGGAGAGCAGAGCTTGACCCCTCGCCTCATCCCATCCATCTCGAGCCATGCTGGACACACAACCTCTAATACATGTGGCATGGATAACATTCAAGTCAGTGGCCAACGACTTTCAGTAAATTGTGCCACAGAGTGTCTGGATGTGTCTCAGTGGAAACTACGCTGTGGACAGATCAAGCCTTAGAGTTGGCAAGACGTTTGCCCTTTTTACTCCGGGCTTGCCGAGGTGGCATTAAAGATGATGATATTCTCTGTTCAAGCACAAGGGGAATGTTTTATACTTCCAGGGAATGTTAACTGCTGTACTCGAGTTTCCATTCACCTAGTACAGGCTACTTCTCAATCTTCAATTCTCAATCTTTTGCTGGTTCAAACATATCGTCAAAAAATAGGTAAAGTAAGAAATAAAATGAGGTTCTACCTTCAATTTTATTCCAAAGCAAGTCTTACTTTCATGTCACAAAACAAATAATTATTTCAGGTGCATCATTAGATTAGGTCATTTTGGAACATAACACAATAAGTAAAGCCCACCTTAACGAGAAGACTTCTATTAATTCCCTCTATTCCTGGTAATTAATTTCTTTTCCCAAAATAAAATACTACTGTGCATTGAGCCTTTAGCCTTCATCCATGTTTTTGTTCTGGTCCACCTGACTTTGAAATTTAACTGGGCAGCATGCATTCAGGTCGTCCGGTCAAGACTCCTCCACCACAGTCTTTACAGCAACAAGCAGGCTCAGCAGCAAGCACTGTTTGCCCCTTTATAAACCTGGCTGCCTGCCTGATTTACTAAGACTAACACTTGGACAAACAGTGGACATGGACAAACAGTGATGAAGCAATTTAAACTTTTTATCCATTTTTCACTCTTTGTATTTGTTTTTTTTCAGCAGTACAGAATCTGGCATGAATAAAGGGAAAAGCCTGTTAATCAAAATACAAGTGACGCAATGCGCAACAGGATCGACCTTCCATCAGCCAAACTACAAACGCAGTTTTAACTGCATGTTGGACGCCTGCTGGATTAACTGAACAAGCAGGAAATGATCTACACAGATTGACAACACAATAGGTGTAAGTGTTGGTCGTGGAAATGGCTGGTTGTAACTTATCAAGGAGGTGAGGACAGGGGCCAATGAATGAGGTTTGTTTGGTGGAAAACAACAGCAGCATGAAAAGTACTTTGCTGTAGCCAACTCCCAGGGAGCCTGTTAAGCTATTCATGCTGTGCATGGTTTGAAAGGCAAACACGACCTCGAAGCTCTATAAACAAGTCCCAGTCAGGAGAAAGGCAGAGGCGTAAGCACTTTTGTGGTCCAACTGTATATTTTTATACAAATAACTCAGCCTTCAAGCGAAGGCCTAAACCAAAGCTGTACTGTATTTGATTCTCTGAGGTTAATTGTTCTTGATACATGATCACACACAGTCACAGGAGATATAGCTGCTGAAGCCCCTTTATTAATCCTCACACGCAGTGGCTGCTGATTGGATCAATAGCATGTGCTTCTGCTGTTGTCATGGAAAGCAGTTCAAAGTAAAGGTTAGCTCGTAGTACGTGTGGGTGGTTGTTAGCATTAAGCATTCACAAAGGGCTTTAGATCAACATGCCGTCATGACATTAGCCCACAAACACAGCTCAGGAGGCAAATATTAGTCAATATAGGCCCATTAGCCAAGCTAGTTCATTACAGTTGAAGCTAATTAGCACCAAAATTAGTTTTGAACAAAAGGAGTCATTATTTATGTAACAAAGTAAAAACAAAATTAGCTAAACT
The DNA here is from genome assembly GCF_002260705.1 of Seriola dumerili. Classification (NCBI taxonomy): domain Eukaryota; kingdom Metazoa; phylum Chordata; class Actinopteri; order Carangiformes; family Carangidae; genus Seriola; species Seriola dumerili. Next base: position 3,817,296 of record NW_019174305.1, on the reverse strand, counting down.
GCTAATATTTAACATTAAATAAGGACACGCCAGCAGGAGTGCAGCTGGCTATTGGCTTTAATTTTAGAGGTATGTTTTTTGGAGGCATCTGCAAATCATTAGGGCACAAAGGAGGAGCAGAGTGGGGCAAAATACAGAGAGAAGGAGGGAGAAAAGAAACGCGGGGTCCAGACTCCATCCAGTGACCCGAGTCACCAAGCCTGAAATCAAACTCTTCCCTCAAGGGCTGAGCAACCAGCTCCAGCTGCCAACTCTTTTCCTTTGTGTCCTAGAGGTGTCGAGAGGAGGAAAGCGATGTGAAGACACTGCAGTGCTGGAGAAAAGGGTATTTTATGTGGCTAGGTGGATTTTTCAAGGCCAGGTTTTGCAGCCAGTAAAGAAATGCTACTCTGGTTGCAATGATAGTATGTTTTTGTAGAGGAGTTACTACCAGTAAAGAACATACAGAATTTCCGAGTCTTGAAGGGATTTGCTGCAAGTGAAGTAAGAAATTTTCATGCTCACATCAATACCATCCAAATGACTTCAAGATCTGTTAGACTGCTATTAGCCCTGGTATCTGGACTGATGCAACAAACAAAATCTGTTTTCCTGTGTTTAAGTAAAAAAAAAACAAAAAAAAACCTTTGACAAATTATTGCATAGACAGATGTTGACTGTTCATGCTCAAACATGCAATTAAAATGTGTATAAATCTGTCAGACATGGTAAGAAAGGTATGTATATCCTGAAAAAAAAAAAAAAAAAAAAAAAAAAAAAAAACACAACATCAACAGATGGGTCAGTGGACCAGAGAGGAACACACACTCACACACACCTTTCAACACACTTCTCATCACATACTGACGTTTCGTCACAGTTTATTCACTGACCACAGCTCCATGAAGCAGGAGCACCTCCATGCATGTCTTATCAGTTCCACAGCTCCGAGCTCTCGACATTGATTGTCAAGCTAAAACAGATGTGAGTGAGTATCCTGAGGCAGGACATGTGGTGTAGGGGGTCGGGAAAGTCAGCGCTAGTCAATTGACTACAGAAGTGTCAGTCGAGGTATTTGAAACTATTCGCTCATGAGTGAGTATGTGTACAGTGAACTTAGGGATCAGTGTGATTCAGCCAAGTCCTCAAATTCACACATTACATACATGACAATGACAAAATGATGCATTTTGTTGTCTAACATCATGTATTCCTCAAGTGGTATCTACTAGGCTTGAGCGATATCCAAGATTTAATATCTTGATACAGTCCAGTGCAAATATTGCCATATATGATATTATCACAGGGGTGGGGGGTTTATAATATATTGTTATATTTTTGTATTTTATGTTTCAGCTGTTGTTTTTATTCTTAAATGTATTTTGGTATTTTATGTTTCAAGTATAAGAGATGCAGCCACTAAACAGCAGTTCAAAGCCAATGTACAATGTACAGTAAGCAAAGCAGTTAAAATGAGGGTCAGACTCAGCAGCAGTGCAGACTGTGCAAACCTGCAAAACTGATATACATAAAATATACATATATATATATATACATATATATATATATATATCACCACATTCTGTATTGAATACTGACCCAAGCCTAGTATCTACAGCATATAGAAGTTCCACTGGACTAGGATTATGTCAGTTTTTAAGAGTAAGCAGGATGAGGTTGTTGGCTGTATGAAGTTTCTTAAAGAAAATCACTAGCCTTGATTCAATAGTTCAGTTTCTATCTACATACAGAGACGTAGTATGGACTTTCAGTGCACTTCTTTACTTGATCTCCTTGCACTTATTAAATAGACGTAGTGCTTAGTACCAAGGTTCCCATGTCCCTCATGGCTTTGGATAAAAGTGTCTGCCAAATGAGTAAATGTAAACGTAAACTTGCCATTTGGGTTTACACATATGACTCCCTAACTATTAAAATCCCTTCAGTATAGTTAAAAACTCAGTTGTGCATAGAATTTATTTGTAAAAACAAATAATGAAAAAAGAAAACCCAAACAAATCTGAAATATCTAAAATCAAAACATTATGATGGAACTGTTAACACTTACTCTTCCTAAATTCAGTGGTTCAGTGAGCCCTTCAGAACAGTTTTAGGTGCTTGGACCCCATTATTTTTGCTTGCCAGTCTAGTAGCATTATTACTATTACATAAACGTTGACAATGTTCTAAACTTTCAGAGGCTTAAAGTGTAAAGTCAATTTGAACACCGGCCCATAAAGGTAGTGGATTCACTGTTTTGTATAATATATGAGTGGGTCGGCAGATAAAGTGCTAATCAGTGTGTTTACAAGTATTACCATAATGGCTTCAAGTTAATGACTCTTAATGGCTCCCTGCTAGGCTCACATGCAAGACCAATAAATAAACACAGAGATTATCGCCTTGGCCTCTCTCTCTCTCTCTCTCTCTCTCTCTCTCTCCTCGTCCCTCCACCCTGCACCCCAGTTCATCCCTAAGCGTCACCAAATCCGGACCCGAGTCCTAATCTTGCCGCCCACAGGCCTACCTACCCTAAAACCCCCAGGAGCCCCAAATTACCCTCAGTCGTCCCCTGTGTTTTAGCCCTCATGGCCATGAAAAGGCTAAAGCCCAGTGTGGGCATTAACACTCCAGAGACTCAAGGAATCAATTAACCTCAATACTCGGCTGTACACACACGAGCAGCACACTTATTTAAGTTTTATTATTACTTATACTTTTATTCATTTTTTCATTTCTCTCTCTGCTACATGCAGATCCCAAAACCTTATCGAAACCAAATTCTTTTGTTTATTGTTATAGTTTTATTACTCAGAATAATTCATGACATATAAACATGTTACATAGAGACGAACAACATTTAAATGTGATAATGGTCAAGTCACTCTTGAAAGAGAGATTTTAATCTCAATGAGACTGGTTAGATAAACTGGTTAAATAAAGGATTTATCAATAAAATAACAATTACAGGTTAATAGGTTCATGCCTGATACTCATTACTGCATCCTGTATGAAAAGGTTGGATGGTCCTCTCTCTCTCTCTCTCTCTCTCTCGAAAGGCGTGATTTGCATGTGCATTTGTTTTATTTAAAAAAGCCCTTCTTGAAAAGTTGCTGTCATATCTTCCCTCCATGTTAGTGTGGTCCACTGGACCACATGACACCAGGACTAATGACTGGCTCATGCTCCATGTCCCTCGAGTTCACACTGAGCTTGGAAAAACTGCTTTTGGCTTTTTTGCCCCGTCCACCTGGAGCGCACGACAAAGCACTTTAAAACGGAATTCATCGGTTCCTCTTGGTCATTTTAGATTTTTAATCTCTGACCTTTTAACTTCTATTTGTACACATTTTAAGTGATTCTTGTTTGTTTTAATTTGTTGTCCTTTTTTAACAGTTATTTTTTATCTACCCAGCATCATCGTAAATGAGGGCTTTACCCTCAATGATCTTCCAGTTTAAATAAAGACATAGAGGCTATATAATAATAATAGCAGAGACAATAAGGCGGCAACTGACAATTATTTCCTTTATCACTTAGCCTCATAGTTATTTTCTCTATTATTGACAGAATGTCAAAAGATAATAACAGTACCCAACATATTTTCTCAGAGCCACCTTCATATAGCTTGAGTTGTGTGTCCAACAGCCCCAAACCCAAACGTAATCGGTTTACTGTCAAGTGGCACGACGTGAAATTGCAAAGCTTGATTAATAATACAAAACATGAATACTTTTGTTTATTTGATACAAAATCAGCTTAAACATAGTTTTCACAGTATTTTGGCATGTATGTTTTCCTTTTGCACTCTCACTAACATTCTTTAACTTAAACAAAATGTGGTATTTTGGATTCTGACGTTGATAATGACAATTTTTTTTTTTTATACAATAAATACTTCTCCAACTTAAATTAATGTTAAACAAGCCTACATCCCAATCCTAAATTAACCTGCTGCTCAGCTTCAGATGACCTCACTTGGTAACTTCCTCACGAGGTACAAACAAACATGGTTTCAACAAGAATGTCAGCCTATGATAGGTTGAAAAATTGTGGTTTTTACACGTTCAATAAAGGCCTCTTCTCATTATTAGTGACAGAACTGGATGCACATATGCCCCAATACTCAACCCTCACTAAACACATTATCACCCACTTATTTCTAATTAGCCCAAAAACGCAAAGTCTGTCTTCACCCCGTCACCAGGGATAACCCTGCTACTTAATCAATTCCCTGTAGAGAGCCCCAAAACTGACCAATCACACGAGTTCATGACTTATCCCAGTAATAATCTGATAATCTTGCAGCATCTCTCTCCTCCAGGCACAAGCCAAGGTCGATCCCTATTGTTATTCATGGAGAGGGTTGTGAGGGGGCATGATGAATGATGATAACATCATCCATGTCTAACTCTACAGTAGCCTGTGGAGGACAGTGGCCAATATTTTCATCATGGCTGAAATGCAGTATGCGCATATTAATAGAGAAATTTGTCAACGTTATGGTCTGCAGAGGACAGATAATACCGTTTAGGCTGATAGTTATATGATTGCCTACCACGGGCCCAGACAGATAAAACAAATCATGGCCCACGTCCCATGCAAATTGACTCAATAAAAATGCAAGATGCGGGAAAAAATGCTAAGTAAGAGAAGGAAAAAAAGTCATGTCTCACAAAAAGGGAAAAGGAGCAGGTTGGGCAGGTGGGAGGGGGGAGGGGGGGTTTCCTAGGGAAGCTTTGGAGGGGTGAGAAATTCCATTCAGTGGAAATATATCTCACACAGGAAGAGCGAGGGGCCAAAATGGACAGAAATACAGAAAGAGACAGAAAAGAGTCAGAAAAATACTTGAGTATGTGACCAGACAGTGGATACATTTATGGAGGAGAAGGGAAGCCCTGGGGAGGTTTGTGAGGTTGGACCAGTGGCTGAACTGCATACAGCAGGCGAGGGTGCAGAGAACGCCATTAGTATTTGTTTGTATTGTGAAGTATGCCACCATGTGGAGAGATATTGGAGAGTAGAATAAGAGATACGGTGGTTGGGTGAAAAGCTGTGTTTCCTCATATTTCTGCAGTGAGTCCGATGCAGATGCAGCAGTCGTTCCAAAGCTTTTCTGCATGTAACCCTATAGGATATAGGTTCACATTTTTCAACTATGTCTGAGCAATACTTATACGCCCATACGTATATACATTAAAAGATTATTGGTGGCTGTAATTGTTCCATACTGGCTGAGAAAGAGCTCCCTTCCTAATGTGACTCCAATATAATGTGACTGAGGATCAAATCAACGGCTCTGAGCAGAAATGTGCTGCAAAGTTCAGCCAAAGCTAACATGGGCTTTCAGCCGTAGATAAATCAAGGGGGTATATAGTGTTTTTTAGTAACAAATTTCCTCTTTGTGTTGCCTTAGGCAGCGTCTCTTTTAGACCTGAGCGATTAATCCAAGACTAACTGAAAATCAATATTATGACTCTTTAACCAACCTCGTTTCTGTCATATCATTTTCATCAAGAGCCTTCATGCGGGCTGAAAATAATGTCCCTCCCTACCATAAACATATGTATTATTCTGATCTGGTTGTAGTATTCATTATTTCAGATTCAGAATCAGAATCAGGTTTATTGCCAAGTAGGGTTTTACATACAATAAACATATAAGAAAAGGAAGATGAATTACAGATTAAGTACTGCAAGTCAGCTTAAATATAAAAAGAAAAAAATTACAATAAAATATTTACAATGAAAATGTGAAAACTACTATAAAAAATATAAATATAATACAATGTGTAATATGAGATTCTTCACTGAGCTGCAGTTGGACAGTGACTGACTTTCACCTTTAGATGTTTTATTACAGAAAGTGTTTGAAGCCCATGACCAAAATAGCTGTACGTACATTGTGTCATTGTGTTACTTATGGATTGAATTATAATGAAAATAAATGATTCCCCTTTTTTGCTGGGGACCCTCAAGAACCCCCCCCCCCCAATCACTGCCTTAGATCAATAACACGACCCCTTTTGGGGACCCCGACCCAGAGATTGGGAACCATTGGCCTGGAAGCTATGGCACCACAAAGAAGCTGCTCAGCAGAGCAGTTACACTGGGCGGTTGCCATGTGTTTGAAAGTGCCTGAAATGTCTGCAAGTGTGTAACACAAAGAACGTATTTTGTCCAAAAACTGCAACGTTAAACTCTTGTCTTTGGATGTCAGGCTTTTGCACTACAGGAGGGAAACATCCGCGTTTTTGTAGTTTTCATTCCGCAGGACATTTGAACGCATCAAAAAGAAAACAAAAAGACCAGAGAAGAGACCAGCCCAGGGTCCGTTCAAAATACATTAAACATCAAGGCCACTCAACTTCAAAAAGGAGCAAAGCTGATTGCACAAGAATGACATCAGCTCAGTCGCACTTGCCACTGAGGTGCAGTACGGTGCTCTGCAGACAGGGGTCAACAGCACTCAAACACAGGCAGAAAGGAGAGGAAACTGTAGCTGACAGCGGGGTCTGCTCAGGGTCTGTGTGCTTTTCTGTGCTTTGATTGATGGGATTGATTCCTGTGCGGCACCGCGAGGCACACGGCTCCTTTTTCTAATCAGATCATAGGCAGAAAATTCAATCGTACACAGTGGAGCAGGAGCACAGAGGCTGTTGTCAAGGCATGAGTCCTGTTTATGGAGGGAGCATAAAAAAAAATAAGACGTCACAGCTCGACCTGGTCATAAAAGTGACGCTAAGGTCAGACTGTACACCTTTAAACTAAATGCCAATAAATGACATCCACTGCCTCACATATTGATACTACTGAAGTCTTCTGCGGCTTGTCAGAGACACAGAGGGATGGTCAGTGCACTCTTGGCCTTGCACTCCCCTGATTTTGTCCCCTCATCTCCTTAGGGACCCCCCACCCTGATATTCCTCTTCCCTTCCTCTTTTTTCAGGGAGGTGATAAGATGGACACATTTCATCACCCCAGTAGTTACAGCTGTCCTGGCCCGCTCTATTTATCACACTCACGTATAGCCCGGTCCTCCCAGAGCTAATGCTGTAGCAAGCCGAACCCCACCTTGACAACACCCTGTGAGTAAGTGTGCGAGGAGGAGAGCACAAGTGAGTCAGACAGTGCATCGGCTGGGCGGGTGGGCGAGTGAATGAGTGTATCTATGTAAGATGATGGCGAGAGGAAAAAAATTGAGCCGAGACTGTAGAACAGAGACAGACGGGAGGTGCACTGAAACAACCTGACAACAACAACCATGCTGCACACGGCAAGCGAAACTAATTTAGTCCTGGAAGAAGAAAAAAAAAAAAACTCAACTAATCTCCTGCTGCTGCATCTCTTTGGATACGAACACAAACACTTTGAAATACAAGTGCAAGTGTATAACTGCTTGATAAACGCTCACACATGAGAGCACGTACATGTACACACACACACACACACACACAAACACACGCTCAGCTGACCTCTCCTCACCACTCTGACACACTGAACGTGTTTAACCCCACTGAGGCCGGTGGTGTACACTGCTCATGTTGTGCTGTGTGGTCTCCAGTGAGTGCTATTGATCCTAATAGCGAGGGGAGCAGAGCAGCTTATCCATTAAGGTTGAGTGAGTCTGTCGCCTGTCTCCTCCTCACAGCAGATGGAGTGGAACGGACAGATGACTGGGAGGAGAAGGATGGAGGTGGGAGAGGCCGGGATAGGAGAAGGAGAGAGCGAGGGGATGCTTCATAACTCATGGACAATGGAGAGGACAGGATGAGTACAAGATGGGCAGAAGAAGGGGAAATGAGTTAGGAAGAAGGGAGGAGACGGTGGCTGTGGAAAGGAAGGAAGGAAGGAAGGAAGGAAGGAATGAAATTTATTTATTCAGCACCACTGTTGAACAAAGGCAAATCTAAACAAGTCTTGAACCATGTCCTCATGTAGATGACGAAATCATGTGGACTTTAAAGGTCCATATAGTCTAAAGGTAGATGTCCATGTGTTGTTTGATATAAAGCAGGTCTAGGTTCTATATTAATACTGTGAAAGTATCAAAGCCTCAGTCCACAGAGAAATGCACACAGCCTGTATTCAGAAACTGAGCCTTAAAACCAGCCATCAGGACTTCTGTAACTTTGTGATGTAACAACAAAGCAGTCACAGCTCTCAGCCATGACCCAAGCCCCGCCCACCTGGACCCACCATCCAACCTCGCAGGATTTGGTTTCTCTAAGTGTTTACCTGAAATCTGCTTTATTTTTTATTGGATCACTCAGAAAACAGTCAGCCAATCAGAAGAGAGGAGGCACTTAGCCTCTCTTCTGATTGGCTCACCAAACTGTTGTTACTAAAGCTCCAGAGAGAAGCCTGAGAGAGGAGATGTGAAACTACATTGAGATGGTTATTGGTAAATAAATGTTCTTATGGATCAACACATCAAATAAAAAACTGGAAAAGTGTAAAGTATGTGATATTTAACTACTTTTTCAGTGATTGCCAAGCAGCTTAATTGGTTTATTTCATCTTCTGTTCACATTGTGGGAAACACAATCAAGACCCCACAAGTCTTTGCATTTCTCACAGAGTTGAGAAATCAGGCAAAGTCGACGATGAACAAGACGAGAATACTTAGCCGCAGCTGGAGGTTTTACACTTATTAGTAGCTTTCCACACGTCTTCTCTCTGCTTTCAGGAACTATGGTTCAAAGTGGATGAGAATTTGATGCCATTCAACTGCTTTCTAATTAGCGCTTGCTAGCAAATGATGTCGACTGATCAAAATGATGTCCTATTATGCAGGGTAACAGGAAAAGTAGGAAAGGAGATAAATGCAAACTGTTCTGAGTATGCAGAGATTATCAGCACCTTTTGGCTGCCTGTCATAGATTGTAAGAAGGAGTTACTTTCAACAGGAGTAATGTGGTAAGATACCATTATATTTGACTTCACATACATATTTCACTCTATGATGTATTTAATATTTGTGAGACACAATTGTAATAAGTTTACTGGTTGTTTGGATGGTTATTTTGTGAAAGAATAAGGTAAATGTGTGATGAAACCCTGTTAACCTATAGATCCCTCTTGTAAACATGTTTGGCATAAAAACAGCCAGTGTTCATCAGAGGACGGAGTCTGAGTTGTCATGGAGATAGATCTGTTGACATGCAAGCTCCGTTTATGTTCATTTCTAGACCTCTCATCCTTGTTGAGTCAAAGTATGCTGAACTTTGCCCCATTTACTGATGAAGACCATAGGATACAGTTGAAAGCTACTGAGAGACTTCGAGCTGAGAAACAAAATTTATTAGTGGTCCAAGGCTTTTCAAGTCCAAGACTTTTTAAGTGCATTTAGATTTTAAATCTTTTAGCAACATCAACTTAAATACTATTATAATTAAGAACACACACACACACACACACTAACACACACACACACACACACACAACCCATGATTAACAGTATTCAGGGTTACAAATCACTTTTCTTCCTACACAGCACATAGCGCATGTGTACTTGCACACAAACATAAAAAAAAAAACCCCACACACTGCTAACACACACTCTCCAATCACAACCTCAAATCAATGGCCAATCTCCATTCCTGAACTCACCCCTGATTCATTTTCATTTAGCAGATGCATTATAGGTAGGGAACAAAAAGAACCCATCCAATTTAGCCGTGACACACATCGAGTCCCCTGGATCATGACGTCTTACTAACCATTAACTGAGCAGTCATTTTCTTTTTTCTTTTTTTTTTTGACCAAAGTGGGCAGTTCACTCTCCCGAGTATTTTCTTCTTTTATTAAGACAGAGTGAAAGTCTTCAGGGATCCAGAGAAGCCAGAGGAGGTTCTGGCTCAGTTTGATCTGAAGCTGACTGGAGTACAGCACTTGCTCAGGCTGAGATCTCCACAACTACAACCTCTACTTCCAGCACACAGCCGGTCTGCTGCAGTAACATGCATAACAGGAACAGTGTTTTCATTGACTCTTTTAATGACTGTGTTAGAAAAGCACCTCGCTGTAGGACAAGGAGCTGAATATTTCCTTGGTATGTGTGTTATTGGATGTTACTAGCTGTGCTCGCTTGTCTTGGCCAATTAAAGCCGCATCAGACACGGGAAATCTGGAACAAAAATGAGCATCGGGCAAAAGAATTCGTCATTTTATCCTATGTAGAATGTCATAGTCTGATATGTCTCGGACACATCTCTCAATGAGATGAGTCTGCTACTTGAACTCTGTGAAGCTTCATATACAGTAGGCTCTAATCTGAGATTTCCGAGGCTCGGCAGCAAAGGTAAGTCTTGGTCTTCCTTCCCTGGGACGGTCCTCATGAGACCTATTCATCAGAGCGGTTTTTGCAACTGCACTTGACGATATATTCAAAATTCTTGCATTTTTTTCTGATTGACTGACCTTCATGTCTTAAAGTAATGATGGGCTGTCATTTCTCTTTACTTCGTTGAAGAGTTCTTGCCTTAATATGGATTAGTACTGTTGTCCAATAGGACTGCTTACTGTATACCAACACTACCACGACACAACACAACTGACAGTCTCAAACGCATTAGTAAGGCACTAATTAACTTTTATCAAGGCACACATTGAATGTCCATTGAAAAGGATTCCAGGTGATGACCTCATAGAGCTAGTGAAGATAATGCTTGTATTGTGTGAAGCTGTTATCATGGTAAACAGTGGCTACTTTGAAGAATCTAAAATATGAAACATATATTTTTTTAACACTTTTTTGTTTACTACATAATTCCATTTGTGTTATTTCGTAATTCTGATGTCTTCGGTATTGTTCTACAATGAAGGAAATAGTCAACATAACGAAGAACCAATGAATGGGAAGGTGTGTCCAAACCTTTGAATGGTACAGTATCTGCAGCTTCAGCACAGGTTTGTCAAGTCAAGTAAATTTTTATTTATATAGCGCCTAATCACAACAGAAGTCAAGGCACTTTTCAAACAGAGCAGGTCTAGACCGTACCCTCATAATATTATTTACAGAGACCCAACCATTCCCACCATAAGCAAGAACTTGGCGACAGTGGCAATGAAAAACGTCCTTGTCCTCGTTGGAGCTCTTTTGGTTGTTTCATGCATCTTTGAAAACATATGCAATCTACTAAATGCCATCAGTTTATTCTGTGGTTGTCAAATGATACTATGTTGTATTCACCCAATAAATGACATAACTGTGTTGCAGAATGGTGGCAGAATCAGATCCTTGAGCGGCATAAAAGTGGTTCAACTTTTGAAGCAACACAGCATGACACGAGGTGCTGCGTCACCCAATCAGATCGCAGTACAGTAATGTGCAGTACAATTACTGCACATTACTGGTGGATTATTTTGTAACGTGAACACCTGTTTGTGAGTGTTACAAACCACTGTGTGGTGTCTTGGCATCAGGTAAGCTTTTAAGCTTTAAGCTTTGCACTTCCTGGATCACATTTCATTGTCTTCCAAGTATATGAAACAACATGCCCCGCATTAGCACCAAGTGTGCTGTTTAACACAGGAATATTATCAGCGTGAACACAGCTTAAGAGTCAGGATATCTCAACCTACTTCACTGGAAATCGTAGTAGTAAAACTATAAGGTGAACATTACAAGTAAAAGTCGTGCATTCAAAATTTATCAGCTTTTACTTACAGTAAGTACAGGACTTTGTCTAATTATGAGGCCATGTAGCAAACTTAATTAAAGGTATCTTTGAATGTGCTTTATCTACAGTGAATTTCTATAACATTCAAAGTCCCGTTTAATTTTATCAACCGAACTGATGTTTGAAGTGTTTTAAATGACTGCACCACTGTGTGTATCACAGTTGGGGCCGACAGACTGTGAGTGGTGAGGGCAGTGTGTACACACTTTATTATGCTCCTCGTGTATGGCTTCATCTCCCAGAACTCGACAAGACGATTAATGCCATTTCTTTATGCACCAGAGTACAATAGCATATACAGGACAGAGAGAGAGAGAGAGAGAGAGAGAGAGAGAGAGAGAGAGAGAGTCGGTGAGAGATTGAATGATGTTCATAGCAAGAAAAAAAAAAGACTGGAAAGGATGAAGTGCATAAGTCAAATGGAAAGCTGTAGATGGAAAAGATGGAGAGCTGTATGGACAGCGAGGAAACCATAGCTCTTGATCAAGGATGATTGCGTTGGCGGTGGTGTTTGTAACCTTGAGCTGTCGTGTCAATTAAACACACTTAAATTTATGAGGCAGAGTTAGATACAAAGAATTAGAGGAGAGAGGAAGAGAGGGAGGGAGATACTCTACTATGTTGTGCTGAAAACACTGGCAGGCAGAGGTCACTAAATACTGCCTGCTTCACCTCTTTTCTCTCATCCAAGAGAGAAAGGCAACAACAGAGGAGAGGAGAGGAGAGGAGTAATTAAAATACAAAAAAAGACATAGCCTGAGTCTAACAAGAGCAGCGAGTTGCGGCGTCTCGGGTGCTGCTATCTCGGTACATACAGGAACACATTACAAATGAATAGTACGATACTGGCATTTGAGGTTTGGAGAGGAGAGTGTGTTCTCTAATTAAAATCTACCCAAAGGGGCTATCTCCTGCTATGAAACAAGTCATTCTCCTCCTCCCACCCTCACATCCATCAACCCCCCAACCCCCACCCCCACCCCCCGCCTGGCCTGGCAGGAGGTTTTAACAAACTCTGAGAGAAAGGGCTGATTTGGGAATAGACTCGAAAGTGAGAACAGACAGAGAGGTAATGAGCTTAGCCACTGTACAGTCATGCAGTATTTTTGGGATTTGGTGTGAAACAATAACGTGCAAAAGGACGCTGACATTTAGAGGATGATGCCAAGGTGTTAAGGCGCGTGTGCTTTGTGTGTCAACAACAGCTGAGCTGTTGTGAGTAACGCCATCAGTCAACAAAGTGATCTAATTCTTCGTAAACACTGTGTTTGCATGTTCAGCATTAAAATGAGAAAGTTTACATACTGTATGCATGCGTGTGCATCTGTGTGTGAACTCATATGTATCTGTTAGGCTGTAGGCAGAAGTAAACACACCATCATTACTGTGGTGGCATCTGTGCAGTGTATAAAGAATGTATATTTTCAGCTGTTTTTGTGCAGCACCTGCCATGAAACATGTCTAGGAGATCCTACGGAACCAGCTGCATGTTGAAATATAATCATCAAAATGCAATTGGAATTATAGTTATACAGCTGAACAAGTTTAATTTTGCAACCAAATCTAGTCTGGTGACACCTAACTGTCAACAACATTTTCACTTGCAAATCACCAAAATGAGCTTAAAAAGATTCACCTTTGGAAAGAGCAAACTCCACTGAATGGAAACAAGTGCAGCAGGACCACAAGCAGAAAACATCAACTGTGAGTGTTGACTGTTTTATTTTATCTACGACAGGTAGAAGTAGAACTTTCACACACCTCTGAATCGACAGGTGCATGAGTGAAGACCATAGGTTGACTGATCACACACACACTCTTGTACACATTTATCTATAATGATTCGGCACACAGACCTTCAGGGACGTCATTCAAATGTGTCAATAACCTTAATTAATTTTTTTATAAATTTCTTTTATTGCGTATGTACAAGATTGCGTTGAGTTAGCTGAAGTTTGCTAATCTTAGCTAGCATTAGCTGCTGTATGCTACCTGTCAAAACAGAACCCCTAAGGCTGTGACAATAAAGCCAGTTATGAATTTAACTTTTCATTTGTAAGCGGAGGATTATGTTATTTTTTATCTTGCTTTCATCACTACACAGCACTTTCACGTCTGTCCTAGGTCAGATAAAAGCAGTGACATTTTTTCCTACAGTTGATGTAAAAAAACTATTTCAGACTATTTTTTTGGGGAGTGAACAACACCCATATTTACATAGCTACTATTATCCATTGGTGGTGGTGGTGGAGTATTTCCACCCATCCACCTTTTCACAGTCAGTTAAACTGGGTTTAGTTGGACCCTGCCACCAAAGTAAAGATGGTGTCACTACAGGATAGCAACACATAAATCTGCAACCCGATTACGCCACACATACAGCATGTGTACATGTGTTTGTGTGTTCGGCATGTACAGTATGGGACACTCACTCCACTGGAGGATTGATGTCCTCGGCCTTCGTCTCAAAGAAGCGCAGCACCTCCTCACTCTGAGAAATCTGAGGGGGGAGTCGCACCAGTGCCTACAGAGAGAAACAGAAACAATGGGTCAAATGTGGCACCTGTAGTGACAAAACCACAGAGAACTACCTGCAGTTTCTCTAACTATGGTTAGTGTTTTAGCCTGTTTTACTCATTGTTTTGGTTTTCAAGCCCACACTATTCTCATCGAAACAATTTCCAGCTGTAGCAGACAGCTGTTTACGACTAAAAAGCTTTGAAACCCACAATGAGCTTCCTCTAAACAGCAGGGAGACAAAATGAGCAACTAGGAAAATTGAATAATTAGTTGGGTCCAAAACGGAGTTAAAATTGGTGGAAAGAAACATTACTCCACATGAATGCTAATGTTTCTCTGTGCCTGCTGGATGTGTAAATAAGCCACTGTTTCATAACACATTTGCTATAACAACTGTAAAAGGTGATTATATGTCAGTTAGGGGTGTCGTGATATCATGTTAATAATACATATATGATAATAGCATGATACAGCATTAGGTCTTGTGGATCTTTTGTTTATCAGTTCATCGGATTGCCTTTGTACTATCCATTAAAGGGGGCTTGCCAAGAGTGGGTGGTACGGTGGCCCTGACAACACAACGCATTGCAACTTCAAAAAACACATGTAAAAAGACAAAACACAAACAACTTCAGCAAATACGCACATATGCAGCAAAGGGCCACAGGTTTCAAGGATTCAAACCCGGCCGCTGCAGAAAACAACAACTCCCATTGAGTTGTGTGTATTTGCAGCGCATGCGTTTGTGTATTTGCGTGTGTTTTCTTAAGTTGCAGTGCTTTGAGCTCTCAGGGCCACCATACAGGGTGGTGGTGATCGTCGTTTGACAAGAGCTTTGGTCGTTGTTGCGTTTACAAGACGGAAAGTGACAAAACTGGAAGGAGCTAGCTAGTTAGCATGCTAAATTCAGCAGACAAAAAGACATGATAGAGACAAGTGGCGTTGCTGGAGACAGCTGTTGGGGAGTAAAGAATTGAAGTTTGATGGTGAACCCACAACGTTTCTTCTAGACTGGTGAGTAAACATCTGTTAATGCTAATGTTGGTGATGTAGTGATAGCAAAATTTACTAATAACTCCTTTAAACTCCTTTTGTGTTCTTTTCATACAGTTATAGTTACAGATTCTCTCTCCACCTCACTACACTCATATTTGAGTCTAAAGAGTTTAGAGAAAAGAAACACACAATAAACTCAGTTAAAGATTGATGCATTATTATCATTTTTTTTTTTTTTTTTTTCAAAATTTTGCCACGTGAATTCTTTTGGCTAAGATGATTGTGTAGTGAAAATCTGAAATTGTGGCATCCCTAATATCAGTAATGTGTTCACATGTTACTCCACTGCCCCAAGAAGTCAAGAAACTGGTGAAAAATAACTGTATCTCAGGCGCATGCCTATTTGTTTATGTATATCTACCAAAATGTAATGCAACTATTGAGCAATAAATGCCAGACAGTTCCAACCCTCCTTGCTCCACTGTTCTCTTCCTGTATGTTTATTGACAAAGCCAAACTACAGTCAAAGAGAGGATCATATGTCTGACTAATCATCTATATTTAATGATATGGCCTATTCCCACCAAAGGCACATCTCATGTACAGTACCGGAGTACTGGACCGTGAACATGTGCGAAGACATATTATGAACAGTGTGGGCCTTTCATTTAAATCGGCGCGAGTCTGAGCCAGCTTCATATTTCATTCATTGGATCCTATATTATTGAAAGAACCTCGTGGATGTGATTGAAGAGGACGTATCTGTCCGAGCACCCACAGCTGACTGGACTCAGTATTCTGCATATCTCCAGAGAGCAGATCCTTTGAGAACACTGGGTAATTACTCCTCCTCTCTGTTGTTTGCCTCATAAACAGGATGTGGGAAATAAACAGTGCTGAGCTAAAAAACAGGATTGCTACAGCAACTGTGAACATTAGACAGCTTCAGGTTATTTGGGTAATGAGAAAGCTGGTTCCCTTTTTATACAGCTTTGCATGTACTAAGCTAAGGATCAGGTTCATTTCAGATGTGTATAATTGCTTTTTGTTTTTAAACTTCCTTTGGTCCCAATTACCAAGCTGATAGTGTTGCTAACCTTTCCTAACACAGGCCAACAATACTGCTACCTAACTGTGTGTATAGAGACAAACATATTGGCTTTGTACCAAGAGGAAGGAAGGAAGTGGGGAAGGCATGACGGAGGAAAGGATCTGAATCCAGGATTAATAAAAATCTAATAAGAGAGGGAACAGGAAGTGATAAGGCGAGTCTCTCTTGAACTAAAGAATGACAAAGGGCCATTGCTTTCAAGGGTTTTTTTTTTTGCTTGTTTGTTTTTTTTGTTTGTTTTTTTGCAGGTGGGAAAGGGACGCTAATTCGGAGGTGAACTTTCTCTCCTAGCTGTATCAAATGAGGGGATAAGGTTGTTACTGAGTAGGACTTTGAAATAATGGAGGAGCTCAAAATCTGTTTCATGTTGTGCCGTGACACAGAAAGGTTGATGCACAACTAGGTCGCCCTGCTTCTCCGACAGTGCCACACATGAAAGTAAACAAACCTGTAGTAGGAAACGATCATAATATTTCCCCACCGAGTGGAGTCCCTCACAGCCTCGGAAAACTAGTGTCAGAGCAGATTACAGACTCTTCAGATGTCTCAGAATAGAACTAATAAATAGTTTCTCACTGAGAGCACGACTGTGTCTAAACATCATATCCCATGTTTAAAGCACTTGAAAGGACAGTATAGGCTGTGACTTCTGAACCTTCATGGGCTGGGGGGACATTCCCCAGAGTCAGATGGGGGGGGAGCTGTAGGATGTTTACAGTAAGGCCTCTTTACCCTGCAGTAGTCGTCGATGAAACGCAGTCGCTTCATGGCCACATCTCGCACATGACTCCTCCGGAACAGGATCTTGCCTGGAGGAAAGAAAAAGGAAAAAAAATTAAAAATGAAGGAGAGAGAGAAGGTGAAGGAAAAAAGAGGAGAGGTGTGATGATAGATACAAAGAAAAGGAGAAAAAGGGCAGACAAATGAGAAGAGTATGTATTTGACACTTGCATACAGCCCCCGCACCCCACTCCAACCCCTTAACAAATTTAAGCTAATTTTCACAGTGGAGACTGCTGTGTGTAGTACCCTAGCCTGCCAGGAGATGCCAGTAATGTACGGTGGGGATCCTTCAGGGCCCAACAAATCTCACTCCCACACTCAAGGCTCTATCTGTCCCCTATGGATTCCATGACCTCTGCCTGTGACATGGCTTTCTAAATAACAAATATGATTTACGCACACATGGGTTTAGGCCCTCCTCTCAGCCCACTCATGGGGAACATTAAAGTACAGCTCCAAGGACCCCAACTCCCTACACAAATTGTATTAACTTTAGCCTGTTTCAGAAGTGTAAAAATAATGAGCATTTCTTGCATACTCAGCTTTTCAGCTCCTGTTTTAAGAAAAAAGCCATATAAATTAGATATGACAAAAATAATTGTACATTTTAATGTTGTTAATTACTGACAATACATAAAAAAAACTGTTCAAATATATTAGTGTTTTTAAGACCCCAAAACAAATAGAAGTGATAGTTGTTGAGACTTGTTGAGGTTATAGGACCTGCATCACTGTTCTCCATGTTGGATGCTGTTCTCTTTTAAATCAACATGTAGAATGAAGGACAGACAAGACAATCATCTGGGTAGTGACTGAGTGTTAAAACAATGTCCATTTCAATACATTTCTTTGAGGAATATAAGCATGTTTTTCTATTAAAAAATAAATAAATAATAAAAAATAAACCTTTTTTCATTCATCAAAAGAAGCCAACATTCTTAAATGTTAAATGACACATGCAATGTTTACTTGAATGTAATGGTCTTGAAAATTGTGATTCAACACAGCAGTATTTAAATTTCAATATTAAATATTCAGTAGTCATTTCACAGTTAACAATAACAGTTACTTTAGTTACTTACAAAATTCAAATATATGTTCAGCTGGTTTCAAGTCTTTATCTGTGTGTTCCTCCTCTCTGTGCTCACATATACAGTATTTTAATACAGCCAAATTCACAATGAAGCTGTTCTCGTTCACATCTTTTTCTGTTTCTGTTGTCAGACAACGGGACAAGTATGAAATGGTGACTGAAACACAGGCTTATAAGATGACATGTTAACTAGCAATCACATCCAAGCTTTTTCCAAGCTGCTGCTCTGTTCTCCTAAAATTCTTTCATAACCATGAGGTCGTCTGACAATATCACCACAGACATAGGGTAAAGACAATGGCTGTGCTGTGATTTCAGATATGTTTACTCATAAAATAATCATTCAGAGAGAATTTTAGTTCTTTCGCATCTATGTCAGCTGCTGTGCGGTAATTTCAATGAATGGCACAGAGAGGTGTACCTGCAGAGGGAAAGCTTTGAAAGTGCAACAGCCAATGAGGGAAGTCCAGCACTCGGCCAACCAACCGATGGTGACAGTTAATAATGTTTGCATCTGGTGCCACAGGCTTCACAGAAAAGAGGTAGATGGATGTTTGGTTAGCTTCCAAATTGGTTTTGTTTGTAAATGTGTGTCAACAAGAGACAGACAGACTCAAAGGAGAAGGGGGGTGTGAGTGTAGTGAGCATTTACAGTTGATGCTGAGACCATGTGTTGGCCACAGGGCTTACACAAAGCATTTACCAAAATAAACTGCTGTCAACAGACGGAAGCATTTCACTCCCTAAGCACAAATGAATCTACAGAAATCTGCATGACAAACATACAGCTGTACACAACACACATATATACACCAGACATCAGTGTGATTAGCAGAATCACTGTCGGCCCTTCTGCCCCGCACACTGAATTGCCACAAACACCATCATCGATCAATGCCACACTGTGCTGTAGGTCGCCATGAACCTGAATGTGAGGCGACGACTTCCAGGAGGAGAGACGAGCATGTGTAGCACAACTCGAATCAATACTGTGACACACACACACACACACACACACACACACACACTCACACACACACACACACACACACAATATATCCATGTAATAAAATGATCAAATACATACCAACAGCTCAATTCAAAAATGTCACAAAAACAGAAACACACTATAGTCATGCAATTAGCTGAGATTTGAAAGTCAGATGACGCCCTGTCAGCAGTAACATGGTAACACAGACAACTATACGGTGGGGTCCAAAAGTCTGAGACCACTTTCCCATTAAAGTCAATGGGAAAGGCACACACACACACATGCACCACAGGCAGGCATCAGTAACCAGCTCGTATTGATGCCCTGCGAGTGCCAGCCATACATTATTAATATGTGAGCCTGTTCAGATAACTGCAGCTCAGGAGCAAGCTATTACCTGGGAGAAATGGGATGATCCTCTTCTTTGGGTCTTTCTGCCCTCCCTCAATTGGGAACTTGTCAAGTATCTGCATCTGTAGAAGGAAGAATAAAAAAAAAATGTTTTTTATTTAGTTTTAAGTTAAACATTTTGGTAACGCTGATCTGCTTTCTTTTAAACACTGAGATAAGTCAATAGTCAGTATCAGAGACAATATCAATCCCATGTCTCACATGTTAAGTAATGAGTTGGAGCCAGGATGGAATTATAGCTTAGCGTACAGACAGTTTGTCTGACTCTTTCCAAAGTTCAAAAACGTGCCTACCAGGAGCACTAGCTTGAGCATGTTTAGGTTTGAATACATATTAAAACGTTGTGTAAAATGTTAATAAGTCAGCTTTAGATGCGCTGGGAGGCTTAACACTGAAGCTAGGAAAAAACAAGGCTAGCACTTTCCCCTGCTTCCAGTATTCATGTTAAACTAACCTAACTAAACGCACAGACATTCGAGCAGTATTGATCTTCTCGTTTTAGATAAGAAAGAGGATTTGCATTTTTCCCTTAACATGTGCAGAAATAAAAAGCAAAACACTGTGGTTTCAAAATCAGGCAGCCTCCTGTTCTGAATTATTTAATGACCAACAACTGCTAGCTTAGCTGCAGTGACTGCAAACAGCACAAAAGCACAGATCATTCACCCTCCAAAAGTGAACAAAGACCAGCTAACTCCTTAATGTAAGCTTACCAGTGGCCAGCTAGCCAGCTAAGACAACAAAATGTAAATAAAACAACTTTGGCATTGGGCAGAGGGGCATTCCTCCTTGTTTAGTTGGTGCTAACTGCTTTCCATCATCACCAAGCTAACATGTCCCACTGTGCTGATAGCATCCATCCTATCCAACTCCCAACTCCTGTTACTGAAAAATCACATTACTGTAACACATTACTAATGACTTACTGCCTGACAAACCCAGATTAGCAACGACAGACTCAAAGCTGAGCTAGTTAGCACACCAGCTTCATACTTAATGCACAGACTAGAAAAGAGAAAGCCATAGATTCAGTATTGCTTGGATGAACAACTTGTTTCAGTTGGTTTATTATATGACAAAAAATGGCTCCCATGCACGAATAAGAAATCCTTTACTTTTTATTTTCCCCAGGAAACACCAAGCATTATCTTTTCCCTTCGAAGTGGATGAGAAGTATTTTGGGGGTGACACCTCTCATATGCACTTAATCCCAAACCCACATGAGCATATCACACATATTCCAAAAATCAAATCCTGTCAACGCATCTCTGGTCCCGAGGGCAGCAGAGCAGCGGTGGCTCGGTGAGCTCAGGGGTTCACAGGAGTCAAACGAGCTCCGATTTATTCATAAAGCAAGGCGACACAAACATGGTGAGAGCAGAAGTGCTGACAGTGGAGTTGGAGGTGCGGGCAGACAGAAAGGGAATGAGGGAGGATGGGGAGAAAAGAGAGAGAGAAGGTAGAGACAAAGCAAGGAAAATAAAAGAGAAGAGGCGCAGAGCGAAAGAGAGATGCAGCAGAGGGCAGGAGGTGTAGATGAGTGTGTCAGCCCTATTGTGTTTACCCAGTTTCACCCTTCAAATAAATCATTCAAGAGAGGGATTAGAGAGAAGGTAAAAGCAAAGCAGCGGAGAGATGCAGAGGGCTAGCAGACATACTGTAGAGCATTGCAGCAAACTGTTTCATACAGTAATCAGAGATGTAGAGGAGGTGATGAAGAGAGTGCATGTGTATATGCTTGCATGCGTAGGGGGATGGAGGTCCAGAAAGGAATATAATTAAAGGAAAGAGGAGAGAAGAGACATCAGTTGTGTCTGTATCTGATGGCCAGGGGCTGAAAGAGACACTGGGGAACTAAGTGAGCAAACAGCCTGGTAGGGCTCTGGATGAACGGAGACATCTAGACACACACACACACACACACAAACAATCTCAAATCTTCGATGCACCCTCCTGACACATTGTCTGTCAATCTGCATCCACCTTTTCAATGAACTCGTGTTTTTTTTTTTTTGCCTGGTTCCACTTGCAACCCTGCTAAAATATTTCTTGTTGAGCTGCCAGGTTTCTGCATCCGTACAATAACTTCGACTGCTGCGACAGCACAAAACTTGAAGCAGACCCAGCTGTTCGGGACCCCTCCCATGCTGCCTATAGGACAAAAAAAAATCCTGCTGAATACAGCCCACTCTGAGAGACATACAGTGATGGATGGACGACGGACACGCATGGACCTGAACAGTTAGCGGAGGAGCAGATGCAGCACATATTTAAAATGTGACAGCAAAAGTGAAAGGTGAGGTAAAATGAGGTTAGGAAAAAGTCAAAGCTAAAGAGCATGTGGTTGGATAAGCATAGGCTATGCTATATAAATTATACGTGTGTGTGTGTGTGTGTGTGGGTTCATGTATGTGCAGGTGCAAGAACTGGAAAGGGCAGAAACACCTCGAAGGCTTGACATGTCAGCTTTCAGCTAATGTCATCTTCAGTCAGCTGACTTTTAAATCAGCTCCCTTTACCCCAGAGTACAACACTAAAACCCCCTCCTCATTCTTAAACTACCATTCCAAAACGGCCCACTCGTTATTTAAAACGGCGTCTGGTTGGTTGAAGCTCGTCTGTCACTGCTAACAGATTCCTGGCAAGAGGAGGTGTGCTCACATCCCGCAAGGAGTTGTGGGATCACAGAGAGAGAAAATGGTGAGAACAGGTGGGAGGGCGGGGATCAGGTGACAGAGCCTGTGACACAACTGCTATTTCACATGCATGCTTATCCACTGTACACAGTATAGTGAATTCTCAGTCTTGCTTCCTTCACTTGTAATATGATAAACACACACACACACATCATTAGTCCTGCTGGTAATACTCCATTCCCAGGATGTCAAAAGAGAAAGCAAAGAAGAAAAAAAAAAAAAAAAACACTCATGCCAAACCATTGCTCCACTTCCCAGACTTCACTTCACTGTCTCCTTGGTAACCAGCACAGAGAGTGTGAAGAAGAGTTGTGAAGGGACATGATTGGATGATGCTGCGCAGCACTGGACCACTGGTGTAAATGCTTGGAGTCAGGTAATAAAAAAAAAAAAAAAGAAAAGAAAAAAGCAAGACAATGAAGTTCTTTTATCTCTTGTCAGAGTGAGTACAGATTAGTATGACGTAATGTTTACTCTACTGTCCAATTCAAGCTCTTACACATTACACCTTCAGGGAGATCAGGATTTTGTTTTTGTTCAAGCTGATTCAAATGCTGGCCTATATTGTACACTGTTCTGACTTAGAGTATTATCTTAAAACATAAACAGGAAATGTAGGGAAATGTAATATATCAAGGAACAAAAAGTATTTTAAAAAAGGAAGACAAGTCAATCTCTTTGTGTGCATAGGTGGTTATTTCTGGGGTCTCATCGGTAAATTTGGGGTTTTAATATTGTTCGAACTTTAATTTTGTAGAGCGCACTTCAGAAATGTTAACCAGCCCAAGGACAGTCTGACCTGGTGCAAAAACACACCAGAATGATTAAACCCGTTTTAAAATGCAGTCCAAATAGTCCCAATTTATAGCAAATGGTTGCACAGTTAGATTTATCAGAAAAGGCTCTGCTGTTTGAGGACGCTCTCAGACAATCCAAGCAGCGGCTGGGTTTTCTGCCAAGAGCAAATCCCCCATTAACAAACATATAGAGCATAAATCTTGGGTAAAATCAACAACAGCAGGAACATCGCACATAAGGAGGAGACCTACACCTGCGTGACAGTGAGCCAGTGATTGTGAAGCATATTAGAAACAGCTGATGCCACTCAGCCGATACAGGTGAAACTTCAGCGTCCTGTGCCTCAACTAATGTTATGCTTCATTTAACGAGCAGCGACCATCAAAAAGAGCAGCACTATGTTTATCTTTACTGCACTTCACAGTTGACACTCTCCATCTTGTCTCGCAGAACCCGCTTTTGTTTTCATGATGATTATGTCACGCCTCATGATCAGAGCTGTCAGAGTCCACACATACCCACTAACAAACCGACCCGAGACCCAAGGGAATACTATGATGCTCTATCCAACCCAATTACACTGAATGGGATTTTGGCCTGACCCTAATCAGGTCCCAAATCGGCTTTCTGATCATAGGAATTGACCTGTGAGGGCCTCTCGTCTGCAGCTACTAATTATTTTCAACAATGATTGATCTGCTGATTAATTTTCAGATTCACCAATTAATTGTTCAGTTGATAAAAAGTCAGAAAACAGTCTAAAAAAAAAACCTTCAAATGGCTTCAAAACAGAGAGATAAGCAGCAGGTCTTTATATTCGAAGAGCTGGAATCAGGAAATGTCTAGTATTTTTGCTCCATAAATAATATAACATAAACAATCTGTAATCAAAATTGTTGAAACATCTCTCTGTGGATCAACTCTGAACATCAAAATTGAACCAAAATTGAACCTAAAGCCAGGTACAATTCTGGTTTCCAAAACATGACTTTACACAAGAGCGTTGCAACTAATTAACACCACATCCGCTGCAGTGCAATCCACAAATATCGTATTATAGCTTGAGTTACAGTTACAGTAATTTGAAACATGTATTTACAGAGGAACAACTGACAACAGGGCCAGTGTTGAACCGTGCTCAGACTGAGTCTTAACAGCAGCTCCGTCTTCATATCATGCACATGTGCTAAGAATAGAGCCTCCATATAAGGAGCCGTGAGAGTCAGTTGGCATAAACTTGGGGGATGCCATACTGTAATTGTGTAGTGAACTTATGCCTCACTTCCTGTTAGTGGTCATGTGACAGCGAGGGTTTACCCCAGGCTTCACTGTAGTGGAACAGAATGGAATGGAAATAAACACACATGCATTGAACCTCTGGAGCAACTCATGACCGGCATGACAAGGCAGCCATGTGATCTTTGAGCCACTTCCACGGCAACGTGGTGATAGTGAGCGGGACCACAGACTCAGCATGCCCGTTCTCACTGGTGTGAAGGCAAGACACGATAAGGTCGTTGCTCTTGCTGTTCCACTCGTGTCTGCAAGCACACATAGTTAATGATAAAGCCAGCACACATCCTGTTTCCATGATGTAAACATGTTGTTTGCTCTCAGTTACTACTACCAGCAAATTGTCCCTTCTCTCTCCAAGCCCCTCATTTTTGAGGAACACTTATACTCAAAGCAGGAAAAATTACACTCAAATCTTTGACTCGGACAAGGAAAATACAGAGATTGAGTCCGTCTTTAAATCAAACTTTACTTTCTCTATCAGCTCAAATCCCAAAGACAGCAGGATAGAAACTAATGGTGCACATGAATCAAGTCTGAACATGCATTAGCAGCCAGCGGTATTCAGTTTCAGAGAGACAGATGTCTGAGATGAGCTTGAGGGGGGAAGGCGTTCCTTTCCAGCCACAATCACTCACAGTTGTGCCTCTAAATATAAACTGGCACCCTGGCACCAGATCTGGACAAATCACTGCCCATTGCTGGCACATTATATATGGATGGAACATGATATCTTGGTATCCTGCATGTTTTTTAATGAAAGTGAATGCATATATGAGAGCGGGCATTGGATTTGTCTAAAAATTTGACTTGTCAACACTATGGGGTGTTATGGCCCCATGTGGCGAGCCAGGCCCCTCTTTGTTTCAATAAGACAACAGGTGCGGGGATGTGGTAACTTTGGCCTGTCCACAGTCGCTCATTTGTAACTCCCCAGTGTCCGGCTGCAGAGACTGCTGTGGCCTTTGGAACAAGGCTCCGGGAATGGGCTTTAACTTGGAAAGACCCTTAATATAATAAGATCCTGTTTTCTCAAGGGGCTGAGCCAGAATTCCATCTTGTTTTAAAACGTGGTGGCATCTGTAGCCATATGAGTGATAGGAACCAGATGGGTTCAAATAAATATGAACACAGGTTGCGGTTGTTGGGTTACATTTTACAATTCTTTCCATTACTGATTAATCGTTTGATTATTTGAGAGTCCAAGGTAACATCTTCAAATTGCTTTTTTGTCCAAACATCACCCCGAACCAAGAGATTGAAAAAGAAAGATCAATTTTACAATGACATGAAATAGTGAAAAGCAGCTAATCTTCACTTTTAAGAAGATGGAACCGAAACATTTTTGCCTGATTAAAAGGTCCCATTTTGTATAATGTATAATGTTGTATAATGGTAGATTTGCGTGTCTTGTTTGATTATAAGGCAGGTCTAGTTTCTATATTAATACTGTGAAAGTATCACTCAGAGGCTCAGAGCCTCTCTTCCTGTTGTTACTAGAGCTCCAGAAAGCAGCCTGAGAGAGGAACTGTAAAACTACACTGAGATAGTTTTTGGTCCTTAAAACAACAAATATATTTTCTTGTGGATATCAAAACGTTAAAATAAAGCACTGTAAAAGTATAAAATATGGAACATTTGATGGGTCTACTGAGTCTCAACTTGCCTCAACTTTTCAGGCAGATCTAAAAGCACCTGAAATGGCACCTCATATCATTATTAATGTAGTTACTACATGATGGCTTTCACAGTCACTTCTCTCGTTAAATATGTGGATGCTGTGTGACGTAAGACTTGAAAATGTAATTTCTACTGCCTTTGCAAAGGCTCTCTTCATTTCAGGTGAGCTGGGTCACCTCCACTATAAAAAACTGCAGGAAACCTTGAATTTATTTTCTGTTCATTCATCAATGAATGATTTCAGTGACATTATTTTTAATCACCAGTTTGATATTGTATTTCTGTCTTTAGGAGAAAAATGAAAAATAGCAGTGGGAGATGCTGATGAATGACTTTTAGAGCAGCTGCATAATTCAAATTCATTCGAGTGTTCACGTTGAAACAAAATTAAAGACTCTGAGCCAGTTTGCCAAATGTGTCGGCTGTGTTAACACTGTGCCAGAGCAAAACCCCGCCTGCTAGAGGGGAAACCTTGGCAGGCAAACACAGACTTTTCAAAACACTAGAGCAATCCATACGTGCCTCCATCTCCTAAGGTCAGCAGAGGCAGCGGTGCTGAAGTTCAAACAACTGCATGCTTTGCTCATACACATTGTCAAAGAAAAAAAAAATGAATCAAAGTGATAAAACAGCATAAGCTGTGAGAAAACCTTGAAGATAGAAGAGGTCCAGTGGGCAAACAAAGGAAGAAGAGAATAAAAAATGAGCAGGCATTTGCTTTTCAGCTCACATACTGTAATTTACAGGCTTTAGGCCAGAGATGGCTATTTATTTTTAGTTCACAATAAATTGCACATTTGAAGGCATGAGAAACAAGAACGGGGCCAACGATAAAGTAACCAATCATTTTCTTCTGTGAGCTTTGCCCTTCATTTGTGCTCAAGTTTTTAACTCCCTCCCTCCACTGCCCCCCCCCCCCCCCCCCCCACAATTTTAACAGAAGCACTGGCTAAATGTTCCAGTGGCATTTTCAGGCCATTTACCGCCTCAGCTGCTGGGCTGAGCTCTGCCTGAGCAACCGAACAACAGCTTCGCTCTCCAAAGCAGCCGCAACCTCAGCGTGAGGAAAAGAACAGTGTCAGCTTACACACTGGCTGCTTGGGTTTGGGTTAAGTAAGTAGGCCAGCCAACTTACAGTTCACGACAAGGCAGAGAGGAGGGGTTCTCACCTGTGCCAGGGTTCAGCGCCAACAGAGTATCGTAGGACCTAATTTAGCCATGCTGACGGTCTCAAGAGTTTCCATCGTGACAGCCAGGACAAACCCTAGGCGATCCGGCCAAACCACAGTCTCTCCCAGATGGGGTGAACTGGATGGCAATGCCCTCCCTGTGTGTGTCTGTGTGTGTGTGTGTGTGTGTGTGTGTGTGTGTGTGTGTGTGTGTGTTGATCAGTGCACTCCACAGCCCACACTTTTAAGGGCGTGGAAGGGAAATGAGAAGTGAGGTTTGGAATATAACCATGAGTGGGCTGAGAGAAGTAAAGACAGCATGAAAGAGAGAGACAAAAAACACTGGAAACAAAGTGAGAGAAACCAGAGAGAAAAATGTGAATTCAAATAAGCTGCTTTTCCTTGTCATGTCATAAAGTTATTAAATGACAAGAAAACTAGGGCAAGGTTGAAAGTCGGTATTACTGATTTTTTTTTTTTTATAAAAAGCACTGCTGTTAGCTATCCTGGACGGTTGTTAGCTTAGTTTTCAGTTTGAAAAATGTGGCCTATGTCCACCTGAAAATGCTTTAGACATTTGAAAAAGTAGGCATCCTCACTACCATGCTCATGTGTTTTTCACCGGTCTACACTAATATAAACTCAGGCCCTGCTCAGACCTGGTATTAACATCGGTCTCAGGTGATCTGATCTCAAGTGGACAGCTCTAAGTTCAGGTGTGAACACACCCAACAGCATTGAGGATGCAATTTGAGATCCAATCACTCAGACCACAATCGGAGGTGGTGAGTGTGTGTGTAGCTGCGTCCTGAGGCACAATGAAGGACCAACTTCTCTACTGACATCTTCTGCCAGTGTAATTAGTCCCGTCACAGTTTATAATGAACTGAAAATATTTATTATATATATTATATATTACTATTTCAAATGACTAAAACCTTATTTTATTGTAGAGCTGTATGTAGTGCATTGATTCACCCAACCCCTCCATGCCCCTCTCTCTCTCTCTCTCTCTCTCTCACACACACACACACGCACAGACACGCACACACACACACACACACACACACACACACACACACACACACACAACGGACCCATCTGTCGGATTGGCCGAAAACAACAATGCATACGTGTTTATCTGCATATAAAGCAGGGAAGTGAGATCTGATCACAAGCGGTCACTTGAGACGCATGTGGAGACGCATGTTAATGCCAGGTCTGAAAGGCCTGTCACACACTAACAAAGGCCTAAATAATAGGAAAACAACTTTTTCCTTTTGTCATACTTTGGCTGGCAGTTTTGCTAGCTAGCTAGCTAGCCTGTTGGCTAGCATTTGCTCACAATATATGCCAGTTGTTATAGTTTCAGGATTTCAGGACCCACATGCAGATGAATACAAGGGATGCAGCGATAATTGGGGCGGGGCAGTCAATCACAAAAGCAGGAAAACTAGACAAAGAACGGATGTAAAACAACCAGACATAGGTAAGGTAGCAATATCAAAATAAAACAGGAAATAATAGACAGAGTCTAAACAAAGATAATGACATCAGTAACCTGGAGTACTCTTTAAGTCTTCCCTTAATTGACACAAGGTAATTTGTCTTCAGCAATGAGGCTTCATAAAGACATAATTAACTGTGAAGACATTTTAACTTTTTGATGGCTGTAATGCCCAAATACAACCTCACTACTGGAGGCCCAGCATCAGAAGACTACTGTACACAATGACTGACAGTTTATCTGACCCATAGCAGAGGAGGTACCACACAGATTTCAAACTTCTACAGCATTTTTATTATTATTATTATTAATATTAATATTATTATTAAACTGTGGTGTGTTTCTTTATCGGCTTTGTCCAATTTTGTAGTTGTTTTTGTCACCCTGATGCTAACTTGTGTGGTATTGCGGTCTGCTAAAGGTTTTTAATCTGAAGGTCTTTTATTTCCTTTAAAGCTTCTCCTGAGTCTATACTATAAAATGTAATCTGACTGAGATGGAGAGGCCCCAGAGGGGAAAATTAGATCATCATGTAACAGAAGGACTGCGTGGGTAATCAGGAGAAATGCCAGTAATGCATTACACATGCACCCAAGTACACATGTGCGACCATTCCTACAGATACACTAACAAATAAAACTAATGCATGCAAAGCCACCTACATAGAAACCAATTACAAGAACTTCTGTAGCCTTCGGCTCTGTGAGCTAATGCACTCGACCCTGCGCATGTCCAGGTCGTGTTGGATTAGCCGAGGAAAACTAGCTTAGAAGAGACCAGAGGGGGTAGTGGTGACGGGGTGAGAGTGGGAAGGTGGGAGACAGCCAGGCAAGGGTTTCTGAAGAGAGACAGAGACAAAGGGGAGAGTGGAGAGGGGAGAAGAGGGGAGAGATAGATATGTGAGCAGTAGGGGGAGAGAGAGAGGGTGAGAAATGAGATATGAATGTAGTGTGTGAGGTAGTGGGGAATGTGTGACAAGTCGGGTGTGTGGAGGGAGGCAAAAACAAATAAAAGACTGATGGAGTCAACAGAAAGAGATGCGATAGACACCTGGGTTTCACTTTGAATTTCAGTGGGAACTCTCATCTCTTATCTCTGCGTGTCTCTATCTCAAATGTCTTTTTCTCCTTCTGTACCAGACTTGGTGGCATTAAAAGCCTGTGTCTGTCCTGTCCTGTTTATCCAACTGCTATTCATTAACCATAGATAGAGAGGCGAAGCAGGGCATTGGCTGGTATGGATCTGGCCATTGCCACCAATACGGTAGATAATCAGAGGCAGTGTATGAATTTTAGTTCTGCATTATCAGCGATAAACCTTCTTGAATGTCAGATGGGGTTTCAGGTATCAGGACAATGCAGCCAGTGTCAGATAGGTTAATAATCACACAGATGTTTGCTTGATTAACTCTAAAATGCATGGGACTTTCCTGGGATTGCCTTTTATTGTGTTAAGTGGCAAACATGATGCATTCAGAGAAGGAGCATAAAAGCAGCACTTAATATAAATCTTTTTTAATAGACAATTATATTAGGTAAAATATTTTTTGGGCCTTCCAGAATGACATGTATATTTGTATATAAGACTGTAAAGCTGCGATGTGTAGAATTTTACATTATTATAATGCATACATTTTTGTTTGTTGGAAAATTAAACATCTACAACTAATTGTAGCTCATTCTCACAGTTCGCAGGTCAAATCTGTGTGGGACTTGTAGTTGGGCTGTAGACCATGAGTGGGCCCATTTTGTTTTGTACGGGCACAAGGATGCACACATACGTACAGGTAACACAATACACATTCCTGTCATTCACACAAATGCCAAAAACTGCAGTTCCTCTAATGACCACTTGAGTCTGGCTAAAAAAGCAAGTCAATTCTTTTAGACTCCCATGTTAAAATGTACAGGGGTTGAATCTCTCTCCCATTTTAAATTTTATTAAAGCTTAAAGTTATGCATAATTGAGGGCAAAAGTCTCTTGGATTAGCAGGGAGTTAGGCGGAGTCAGGCACTGCCAAGATGGCAACGGCGGCACAGCCCACTCTGAGCTTCAACCTCTCTTCAGATATCTATGGGTGACGTGATGGAGGCTACGTCCATCTTTACATACAGTCTATGTATTCTGCTGATTGGCAGTTGGTGGTAGTAACCTGCCAAGAAATGTAGCAATGTTTCAACGAATGCAGTGAAGAGGAAGACTGCAAGCTAACACGTATGGATAAAGCAATCAATGACTTTTTCAAAAAATTTCAGGAAGGGAAAATCAGGAAGGGAATTTGCTAGTCCTCAAGAACACCCACAATGCTTTTGGTAACACTGATTATAAACGTAACTTGTTTGTTTACAACAAAAACTCCACAGGATGCCTGAAATAAAGTTTTTGTTGGATTCTCCAGCAGCATATGAAACACATTTCTCAGTGGCAGAATTTGGCACTGGTTGCGACACTGTGTCCATCTTTGTAACTTTCCAAAACAAATAACTCAACAACCATGCCCACTTTTTCATAATACCAAAAGCGATACCTGATGGTTTTAAAAAGTGACTATCTAGGAAAAAGACATGTTGATGTTTGCATGTGTGCAAGTGCTACAAATGATATATATGAACATGTTATTATGTTTGAACGAGGAAGCAAGTAGGAATCTGAGGAGCTGAGGATAACAAATGTGTGAATTCACTTCATACAGTTTCATATTCCTTTTTATCACATGTTGCTGATAACATCTTTCCTTCAGTCATTCAACAGTGCAAGCTGCTCTGCGCTCTACAATATCCGGACATAGAGAAAAGACAACCCTGCCTCCTCTTAACAATATACACAGTAGGAGTATAGAATGAATGCTGTGCAATTTATCAAATGGTGAACAAAGGCTTAGATAGAAACGTAATGAAAAAGAAGAAAACCTTGAGCAGCCTCTCTGTTTAAAGCTCAGTATGAGGCAGGGCTGCCAAAGATCTCTATAGGACCACAAAGCGCTTGAAAATTTTCATCGCCCCCCCCCCCCCCATCTCGTTTGGGTGGAGAAGACCTTGAGCTGAACAGAAACATGAGGACTGGCCAACTGAGCACAGAGAGAAAAAAACAAGCCGGAGACAGAGAGAGTGAGAGCAAAGCGGACGTCTGTCAGCTGCCACATACATCTCCAGATAACAGGCAGCAGTGTAAACAGGGGAAACAAACAGGGGTAATGGGGAGAAGCTTTATATATGCGTACTGCATCTGTTCAATATACACGTGTGATCAAGTCAGGAGAAGAGGCATCAGAGATGGATGTGAGAGGGGATAGATACAGAAGCACAGACATACACATTTCTACTTAAAAAAAAAACAAAAAAAACATGCACTGCCCTTTTAAGAGTTCTGCCAAAAAGCACATGAACATGGAGAATAACTGACAGACACCTCTTCTTGAACTCCCAGCACCTCTTCCTCTGTCGTTATGCCCTTACATGCAGATACTGTCAGTCACTGGGAGGGCCTCTCCACTATGACACAAAGAACACAAGGCCAGAGAGGAACTCCCAACTCCCCTCTTCTCCACACACTTCAGACCTAAACCTAAACGCTCCATGTAAACATATGGGATCAATGTAACAAAGGGCCTGGGCTTCAAACTTAAAAGTGATCACTGTATCTATTGCAAGCAGCACGCTGTGTCTGCACCCATGCTTTTCTTGCTGTTGAATGCTTGTAGTGTTGGTGATCTAAGAACTGAAGCCAGGTGTAGCCTCAGTGTAAATCATTCTGAGTAGGAGGCTTTGAGGGTTGCTATCTTGTAAAATACCAGCGCATGTCTGCATTGTTTTGGATGTCCATGTCAAATGATCCATGTCATTTTCCTCAGGGGGTTTAAAAGAGATTGTCTGAGATTTGTCGCCTGCTCGATTGCTGAATTAATCTGCAGCATTGAAAAGCCAATGTTCACCATTTTTGACTGGATGGCATGAAACAAGCCCTGCGCTCCCGTCCAGCTAACTGAAATACATCCATGGGAGAACATCCTTCATTTTTTGCATAGAAATTTTGACTCAGAATCTAAAAATGTCTCTAAATGACTAGACTGTTGTTTTCTGGCCACTTGGGGGCAGCAAAAGAAGCTGACACAACGTAGAAATATTATCACAAGTTGCTACAGCGAACAGTTGCCTATTTACACATCCATAAGACACAGGGAAACACTAGCACTCACTAATAGTCATGTTTCCGACCATTTGATGAGTTTAAGTCCACTAGTCACACTCCTTTTGGCTCTATTTTAGCTCCACCAACTCTTGAGGAAAACTGGCTCTTTAGCTGCTACATGGGTCATTATGTTTACTAGTTAATCTATCTGTCTGCAGTTTGGTGCTTGGCCGGGAGCAAAGAGTCCGTTTATCAGAGCTTTCTCGCTAAAAACAGATACCTGCTGCTGAAAACAAGGTTGATATGAGTGAAAACCAAAACAATGAGCTAAAAGATGCTAAAATGTTCTGTGAGACTGAGGGGAACGGCAGAGCTGGTTGACTCTCTGTGGTTCCATCACTGTGAGAAATCCCTTCGCCAGTATGTATTAAATCATCGTTGAAATAAAATATTGATTAGCGCTTTAAGTATTTCTCAAAGAACCTATTCAGCTTGTAGAAAATAGGTTGTGTTCAGGGTCCCGTACGTCTATTTTGTTAGCTTCATGCATATTTTTGATGGAGAGACACAAAAGTATTTATAACATTTCATATTTTTTATCAGAAATTCTATTTCCTTATTTGCCCACAATCTATTGTCTCTTATCTGTTAGTCTCTTATCTTTTGATGCAGATCCACATCCAGATGCAGAATAAAATTTTCTGAACATTTTCTACTCTTAAAACAACAAATTTAAATGTGTTTAATTAACATTGTGCAGCCTTGGCAGATGTATCGCCTCTCTGGCTGCTTTTTAGCTGAATGTGTTTATTTTGGCAACCAGTTTGGTTTCACAAGCCACTTTATCTTGCATTTAGATTAACTGGCCTGCTGTGTTATATTTACTGTGGATGGTTTTCAAAAGGGTATCAATTAGAAAATTTCAGTTTATTTCTCTAGAATATGTTTTCTTCATGTTTTCTCTTCTTCTTGAAAGTTTTTAAATCATATCATATTTCTTTTTCTATCATTTTATGACAAAACCTGAAGTTTCCTCTGTCAGCTCTCCACATGTATTCTTGTCTCTACCCGGCTGTCTCTTCCCGCCTTCCCCAGTCACTTTCCAGTCACACTGGTCTGTTTTTTGAACCATGCAAATGTCCCACAAACGAATGAACTGTGCTCATTCATCCTAAATTTAGCCCACTCTCCTGATCCCTTCACCATGGCTGTGGGAAACTCTGCATACTTTCCCCCCTCTGCCCTGAGTCCAGTGAGGACCCGGCATGGGCCGTCCTGTCAAGTGCCCGATTGTAACTCATATGAACAGGTCCAGTGTTTGGCGTGTAGGTGTCCTTCCTCTGCCTCTCAGCAGGGGCTAAAAACTATGTTTCCCCACTCTTTTCTCTCTCTGTCTCTCTCTCTCACCCATAAATAAAATAAAACAGCCCTTTATCCTCAACCTGAAACAATGGGCTCCCTCATTCAGTTGAATTACAGTACATCCACAGAACACCTCAAGGACAAAGAGGCTGAGCTAGTGGCCTGGCTATTCAGCAATTTATCCTCAAGGATGGCATACCGATAATGCCTTGTGGTCTAGACATATGTTTCCATAAAACGGCCCACTTAGAGGTTGAAGATTCCCAATTCAGTGACCTTCCTTTTAAGCTCTTTGACCACAGCTACTGTATAATTTTCTGCGCTGAATATGAGCTGCTGTTTGCCGAAAGCCCGCCGCTAGCATCCACAAAGCTACTTCCAAAAAAGGATTGAATATTGACCTTGAGACTGAGTCACTGAGCAAACCAGACTCACATCATCTGCTGGTTCTTCAAAGATACACTACACGCAGTGAAAAATGGATGTCAGAGAGATGTAACATTAAAATCTCCTCAAACTAAATATTCAGTTGAGACTCGTACAAGGGCAGACTTGGAAAGAGAAAAGAGAGGGTTTGTGTATGCGTGTGTGGACAGAATACAAACCATAGGCCCTCGTAAAAAAAAAGCGTGAGTCAGAGCTAACCTTCTTTCAAATGCTGACGGGGGCCCAAGGACACCCAGGGCACGTTCACCCACTCCTCAGAGGTTCCTGAACACGCTTGTGAAGGCCTCTTTGAAATAAGTGACCCTGAAGAAAACCCACAATATCTTTCATTTCTGCTATTTGCATCATCTCTGTCGTCAACATCAACAGCCTGAATCTTAATCATCAACGCCACTAGTATCGCTGTCATTCTCATTATCATCATTGCTTTCATATCTTTCAGCACTGTCCTCCTCTGCTTCATTATCACCATCATCATCATCATCATCATCATCATCATCATCATCATCCCACTGTAACTACCGACTGCTCCTTTTCCTCCCCAACCCTCAGAATGACCTGTTCCTCTGCCTGTCCTGGTTTTTTCCTCCCCTCTGACAAATAACTCAGGCGGCCTACTTCTGACAGGACACACTGTTTGACTCACTAGTCAGGTCTGACTGAGACAAAACCACTTCAGTGCACAGAAGCCAGGAAGAGCCAGTCACATCCTGACGAGGAAGATGAGCTGTTCTTGAGTAGACAAGCAGAAAAGACCAGATGTGAGTAGAGTAGGGCGTGGAGATGGCTAATAATGATGCTGCAGGTTTGTGCAAGCCGCTGTTGTTTTTGTGCTTCTTTTGTCATCTTTGTTTCCTGTCTGTAATTGGGGTATGTCGATTGTTCAGGTAACAGAAAAAAATATAAAAAAATAAAAATAAAAATCAAACTCTCTTCCAGCACAACAGCTTTATCCTTCAAAACAACCGTCAAATAAAGAACTAATGGAAGGACGATGGCAAAGAATTGTGCTCATTTCTCCGAAAAAGAAGTGGACAGTGTGAGATCCAACCCACTCTTAACAGAATAAAAGCATAGAGACAAAATGGCTCCCAGCAGGGTAATTCTGGCAACATTTTGCATTAATATAATCATTCTATTAGCTGTAATATGGCTCCTATTATTTGTACCTTAACACGTTCTCTACACTGCCGGCTCCACACAGGCAGAAGCACTTTGGAACTGAATGAAATGTGACTGGATCCATTCAAAGTCCTCATTTTCCAGGACATCTTGGCACCAGGTAAAGCATGTGCAAAGCTTTTTAATGGTGACACAGAAAGAGAAAAAAATAGATGCTGAATGATCAGTGCTTCATCCATGTGCGTCTAACATCAAAGCGTGCAAGTTTTATTGTCTATGCATTCTGTGCGGAACATAAAGAGTTGGTTTCTGGGACCGAACCTAAACAAAGTGAGTCCAAGCAACATCTGTGGCCCCCCCTCATCTTGACACCAGGCTAGAACCAGCACCAGCATGTTTCCAGAAAGACAGCCTGCTCTGGTTATTACTAGGAAATAGTCCTCAGCGGTCTTTGCCGAAGTTTTGGTTAAAGCGCTCTCCAACAGTTAGAGAGAGCGGCCATGCATGTTTCTCTCCCCTAGGGTAGAGCAGGACTGCTGAGAGCAGCAGGGTCTCTGCACCAGATAAATGTTTGGACAGGAGAGGCTCCAGGTTGCTCTGAAAACAATGGGATCAAACAGGACCATCAAAGGCATGTAACAAGATCAAAGGCTGGCAGAGAGAACTTTACTTTCAGTCCATATACCAGCAGAGATAGAGGATTAGTGAGTATTAGAAAGCTGGTCTGTCAGTATTGCCAGTGGTAGTTTTTATTCATGAGTGTCACAGTGCAAATGGAAACATCAAAGAACCAGGCATACTAAGACGAGAGCAGTGAAGTGTTTATGGTGATATATTGCAGCGGGCTTTAAAAGGGACATTTGGTAAATCCCAGAAATGTGGAGCGAGGGATTTCCACAATAGAGCTCATTTTAAGAGCAACCTGGCCAAACTCTGCCAGACTTTGGTCATGTGAGAGCCACTTTCTTTGACAACTCAATAAAAGCGCAGACCGAGCTGGTTGACCTTTTCCCTGCACCATCTGACAAAGCTAACAAAATCAATCTTGCCGCTGCTGACTGGGAGTGATTTTGTGCCAAGACATCCATGAACCATGGATGGTGAGGGGCTGAATATCAGATGGAGGAGGCACCGCACACCTGCGCCTCCTGACTTTTCCAGAATGGAGGCACATTCAGCCGTACTTCACCTGCTTCTCCATGTTTATTATTGTACCTCTGTCTCTTATCCCACACTGGGAGTAATCAGTTGCGGAGGGGGGGGATCTACTTTCCACCTCATACTGCCTTCAGTGGTTATCAATAGAACCTTTCAGAAAGGACCTTTCCTCTACTGATTGAAACATCATTTCCTGCAGGACTAGCACACTGGGGCTATTGAGAAGTGCCCCCTGTAAGTTTTTCACTACAGCTCTTTCATATTTACTAGTGACCTTAAGACCTCAGGGGCAACATACATATGGTATCAGCTTGCAGTCGGGCTGAGGGTGCGAGGGGCATAAATGCATCCACACAAACATTCTCTCAGTATGGAACAGTCAATCTGAGAGACACAGAAGGGTTTTCACTGCAGGTCCCGCGCCGTTCCAAAATAAATAAAGTCCCGAAGAGAGAACTTGACACTTTAAACATGAGAGTAAAGCATCAGGGCCAAGTCAAGAAAACAGAAAAAAAGACTTACCCCATATGAAACTATATTTAAAGAACCTACCAATCAGAGTAGCCAGCTCTAGAGTAGGGGTCGACTGATTATCAGCCTGGCCAATTATCAGATCTGATATTCAGCATTTTGGTTACACATTGTGAGTAATAGCCTATCAACGCTGACTACCAGAGACGGGCACAGCGGAACGAGTTTGCAGACTGGAGCAGGTTCCGGTGAGCTGTGTGTCAAAGGTAAGGCAGCAGACACCGTTGGAGTTGCAATGCACATCACATATTCTCTACAATAAAGTTGCAAAAACCACCACAGTCTTACGAAAAAGTTCATTTGTTAATCCAGTACACCAGGAGTAACTAGCGGCTCTGAATAGTGTGCGAACGACTGTGGAATTAGCGAGAACGTCGCTAAAAAGGAGCAAAGAGCTCTGAGTGCTTGAGCAGAACTGGTATAAGCTTAAATGTTCAGCGGGTTATTAGCTGCTGTAATGAAGAAATTAGCAACATTAACTGGGTTGAGATAGAGCAGCAAAAAAATGCTACCAGTGACACAGAAACACTGGCAGCCAGAAATAAAACAATACGGTTAAGTTTTTTTTGTTTATGAAAACAGCAGGTAAGTCAGATAAAAGTGTAACTAACTAATAAATGGCACTGCGTTACATTTTTCAAAGGGGAAAGGGGAGGGATAAAAACTGTTATATGGTGATAATAGTAATATATTATAAAGCTATTTAATTAAAGAACATCTTTAGGCTACCATGCATATATGAATGGGTATTTCAATGCATACACCGTGCCCAGGTGAGAACTGCACTGAAAGCTACCTATCGGGCTCTTTGCAGCCTGTGCATACAACTGATCATTACTAATATACACTCAGTTGGCAGTTTACTATTAGGTACATCTAGCTAAAACTAATGCAGTCTAATACAGTCCTGCAATAAATCCTCCTTCATGAAGGTTATAATGTTCTGTTTTTATTAAAAGTGTTGTAGAGAGGTGTTGATTCAACTGTATGATGATTTTGGAGGACGCAGAGTGTGATGCTGGTGAGCTGTGCTTCATTACACAGAGAGGTGTTTTTTGTCATTTAGCCTACCTTCATTGATATAAATGGGATAGACAAAATAATAGAAAGTCACAAGCAGGTCTCAAGTCTTAAGCGTCAAGTCTCAAGAAAGTCCCAAGCTACTGTGGTGAGAATCAAGCATGCAGTTTCCACATGTACATCAGTTAAAAGACAGTGGTCATGAAAAGTTTATTTCCAACTGTGACTGACGTGGAGGAGTTTTGTGTTGGAGTTATGTGTTGGAGTTTATGTTATTAGTTATACATTTTAATTTTTCCCTCAAATGTTTATCAGTTCCAAATCGGTTATCAGTCTCATTTATTTCTAATAATCAGTATCAGTATGAACCCTGAGAAAAACATATCAGTCGACCCCTTATTGAGCCAATCTATCTGTGACCCACTGTTAAGCATGGTACATTAAATTGGCTTCCATGTGATTTTTTTGCTTGTACTATAAAAAGGCCTGTCAGCTCCCTGACGTTTTGAGGGCAAGGCAGAGATGAGATGAGAGAGAGGAAGAAAGAGGAAAGAAAGAAGTGGGGTGGAGATAAAGAGAAGAGAGACGCAGTGCATTGCTGCGACTCTGCGAGGCGAAGGGATACAAGCCGCGTCTCCCCTGCTCCCTGACCAATTACTAACACACACACTGATTCATAGAGGCGACGAGGTGTGGAGAACATGGGCAGAGGCGCAGTGGCAATAAACAGTTGCGAGACTTACACATTAATCTATACAAAACAATGCTGCAAGTTGTGCAAGGGTGGACATGTTTAAAATACATCAGCGGCTATGGAGTTAGGGATTTCAGTAGAAACGCAGTGATGGAAGATTACCTGTAGGTCAAAGAATTTGCTGTATCTTCTATAGATGATGTGGGAGGTGTTGTCAGAGTAGGTGACATTGATGAGATACACCTGTGAAGATAAAAAAGGCAAAGTTAAAACTCGAGCTGCAACTTATCATCGTTTTGTCATTCGTTTTAATCAGCTCATTCAAGTAGAATCTCACATTTGAGACGCTGCTTCATAAATGGCAATCGATTACATCATCAATGATGGACTAATCAATTACTCTACTAATCTTTTCACAACTCGTCGAAACAATATGTCAATTAATGGATTGTGATGGCGTACACATGTGGTTGTCGTACGAAGAAACTCCATGGCAACATGCACACACGGCCCAAAACAACCCCCCCCCAACCCCCCATAACATGAACGTTCAATGACACACACTCATAAATCTGTCAAACGTTGATAGTTCAGGGGAGATGGTGACATCATCCTTCTTTTGTCAGCACACTGACCTGCTGGCCTTTACCCTTGGCTGAGGCAATGCTGCAGCCCTGACAAGGCCTGATAAGATTGAGATAGAGTCCATTTATCCGTCAAGAGGAGGTAAGTGATGCCGCCAGGAGGTAAGTGATGCCGCCATCATCTCTAATCTAATGAAGCAGAGATAACCAAGGTAACAGATCCAGAGGCCAGGAAATTTTCATCAGACACGTTAAGAGCAGGTGGGATCTCTCAACTGCTGATACAGAGATATTCAGAAAAGGGCTCTGGATGTGGAATTATTCAAGTGGATGAGTTGTTGCGTAACATCAGGCCACGCGCTTTTGAAGGGGAATTAGACCGAGTTGCCAGTTTAGTGGGCACACCTCTAGAATGAAATGCAATCCACCACAACGTTTTAGAGCTTATACTCCTCTAATATTCTGCCGCCCTCATGGAT
This sequence comes from Seriola dumerili, assembly GCF_002260705.1. Taxonomy (NCBI): domain Eukaryota; kingdom Metazoa; phylum Chordata; class Actinopteri; order Carangiformes; family Carangidae; genus Seriola; species Seriola dumerili. The sequence continues at coordinate 3,777,061 of NW_019174305.1, read as the reverse complement.
TGTACATATAAATGGGGGTGAACAAAATATGAGAAATCCCTCTCAGTATAATATGATCCATCCATCAACATGAACTATAACAAGTCGTGCACGTCAAAATAGTTTGTCATTGCCTTTCAAAACAATCTATGTAAGTGTTGTCTGATATGGCGCCTCCATTGTTATTGGCAGGACACCATTGTTTGTCAGTGCCTTCCAAAATGCCAAAATGCAAAATGACTGTTACAACAAAATGTATTCATATGAATGTTTTTTTAATTTGCTATGGTTAAGTTCCTTGGGTTAGTGTCTCTGATCGGTAGCCAATGTCAGTCACTCACATCAAATGTTTAGAAAAAACATCACACACTATGTGATTTTATCTGCAAACATCAAATGACTAAGGCTGGAACAGACCCGGCCAACTTGGCCCGATCAGTTGTCATGCCTGACATCACATCAGTAATGGGCTCAGTAGTTGTAATAGTTGTAACAGATTCAAGAGTTCAAACATTTGAACAAACAAGCAATGCTCTTGTCTTTCTGAGTACTGACTCAAATTGCCAGGGTTGAATGAACTTGGATGAGCGTCAACAAATACTGAACATTATGAGCTTAACAAAAGAATAGATTTTTTGCATTAGATTCTATAGGTTAAATTACCTGTGTTTATATAGGTTTTGCTCTGGACTGGTGTTCCCTCGTTGCTTAGATCATTATGAAATTATATGTAGAAGAAAAACTATCAATACTGACATAGAAGATTTTTCCACTGATGTTGCCAGATCAAAACAGCCTATACAAATTGCATTCATAGTGTTTCCGTATATTTTGTTCCCACTGAGCACTTCAAAGCTGTATACATCTGGTGTGTACTAAATGTACAGCTACAACTGCCATTATCAAGTGATTTGCAATAAAACAAGATGCTGTCACCCGGCCAAGGCATTCCAGCTAAGTGGCCCAGACACAGCGCACATAGGAATCCACTTAGCATCAAGCCACCATGAACACAGAAATGATTGACTCTGCCTCACGTATAGCATTCAAATGAAATAAAAGGCAATGTGTTTCCGCGGCAAGCCATTCCCGCTCCTTATCCTAGCAGACTCCGTCTTTCTGTCTGACCTTTCACTCTCAATCCAACCCTCCGTACCTGCCAAGAGCCTCCAGAGCAGAGCCGGGATGGGGATGAATGAGGTCGAGTGAAAGACCCTGACGTTGACGTAAGAGGGGCAGCGGACTGAAACAAAAGAGGTTCCACAACAAAGCCGAGGGTTAAAAGGCCTTGTTGCTGCTGGAAGGAGCTCAGCCGCTGCTGGCAAGGAGCCACCACAGTATGTTCACTCTCATGCAAACACATCTACTGGCATCCAGAAGTCGTGACTGTCACACTACATTGGCAAACTTGTTCTTTGCACGGTAGGGTGTCACCGCAGCGATTAGCTTTGGCATCTACTGCTCTGAAAATGTGCGCCCTGGGGCACTGCCAAGTTACAAAATCAGAAAAGTCATAGACCAGCTTACACAGCCACAGCTCCCAATTGTCTTTGTGACTTCTGCAGCACAACAAGGACTCGTGAGCATGGCAACGAGCTCTTTTCACCGCTCATTAAAAAAAAGCATCTCTTAAAGAGAAGAGAGAGAAGCCTACATAAAATAAATAAATAAATAAAAGGGTACACATGGAAAAGTGAGTTCATTGAAGCACCATGTGAGGTGAGGACGCTCGCTTTTAAAGCTGAATGGTTAGACTTGATTTCACTGGAATACATACTTTGGTTGAAATTTTATGACCAAATACCTGCTAATCACATTCCCATCAGCCTCAGTTATTCTTGTATTTAGAGCTAATTAAAGACCCCCTCTGATAAAAATCTTGTTAACATCCATATGATGTTTTTTCATATAATACAGGACATATCATGAGCGAAATAAGCAGTCAACGCCATGACCCTGGAACTGCGGCAGCGGGGGGGGGGTCCAGTGCAGAAAGGTGAGACTTTTCATTAGCACAGCATAACAAGCTAACAAACAACACAAACAAATAACTACGCTTACTGATCTGATACGTCTTCTAGCTGCCAATTTTGTTCAGATTAAACTCCTCAACAAACTCCTGAGTCTGGGTCTGACTGAGGCTCAAACATGTGGTTGAGTCCCTCTGATGTTTCCTCCTCTAACCATCTTGATACACACTGCTCCTTCACCTGTCAGCCCAGTACAAGCAGCAGTAGTGGGTGAGGCCTGATCCAGAATTTCTCAATGAGGAACTAAGAGTAGATGTTCCCCCCAACCCACTTTTTATGTGTGAAAACAACATTAAACAAAATATTAATCATAGCAGAGTATTTTTTACAAAGTCTTAAACATGTAGGGGAGGAACCTTGACAAATGTTAGCATGCTAACATACTAAACTAACATGGTGAGCAAGGTAAACACTATACCTGCTGAATACTAGCATGTTAGCAATTTCATTGTGAGTACATTAGTATGCTGAAAGCACTGCTGTGCTTGAGTACAGCCTCGCAAGGCCACTAGCATGGCTGCTCTCGAATATATCCTTGGTATTTCTGTACTGCAGTTTCTTAATACGTATACATACAGTATGAAACCAAAGAGATACATCCGCAACAAATTAATATCAACCATTATATTATATATTGACCTGGTCAAGTTAACTGTTGAGCTCTAGAGTGTATGTATACTGTATACTGGTACACACCTATGTGAGGAATTTATTCCATTTCTACTATGTGGCTCTGTGTGTGTGTGTGTACGTGTGTGTGTGTGTGTGTGTGTGTGTGTGTGTGTGTGTGTGTGTGTGTGTGTGTGTGTGTGCATGTGTGTGTGCGTGCGTGCATGTGTGCGCTCTATAAACTCCTCTGACCTCAACAGAATGCCACACTATCGTCCTCCCATCATGCCTCTGGACCACTTAATTTTACCCAGAAGCAAATCCATGCTGAGCTGAGGTATAAGATAGGAGCAGGAGCCAGGCTGGAAGATGTGGACTCAGTGAAAAGATCCAAACCCCAGAAGCAGATGGGTATGTGATGGAAACCACAGTGGAAAACACAGCCAATGCCCAAAATATCAAGCTTAAACCTAACGCCCTCCCAGTCCCCAAAATAGATTATTCACTCAACAGAGACAGTAAATTATAGCAGCCTAGGCTGCTGCCTCTCAAGATAAATCTAGCAGTGAACATCTTCTGATTTGCCAGTAATGAAATCTTATTATTTTATTTTGTAGATTACATGGTGGCTGTTTTTTCTACACTCATGCAACAACTAAAATAAGCCAGAATGGTTTGACTCAGAGCTCGAGTACATCCAGTCATGAGTGCTCAGTGCAGCCAAAATGCCCTCAATCAAGCATTCTGTGGAACAAAAATAATGACTCACTAAAATGTCAGTTAGGAAATAATCTGTCTGCCCATTATATAATTCCATATGATAAGTTGGAATGGAAAATGAGCCATTTCACAGCAGCGACAGAGACAAACTGAGATATTTTCAATGATAACAACAACATTAACAGGTCTCCAAATCAACTTGCATGTTCTTGTGGGGCATTTTTTGCACCACAGAGATCAAGACAAGTAGTCAAACATTGTCTTGTGAAATGCTGCAAGACGCACAGCAGGCATGTCTGGACCAATAACGCATTGCTGCAATTCCAAAATGAAGTCTGAAATTTGGGTGAGGAGGCCACATAAAAGCTTCTCTGCTTCACGTGGAGATCTGCATGATCTCTTGATTTCTCACACCCAGCTGTTAATAACCATGCCTCCATTTGGAAACAGGAAGGTGTTCAGAACTAAAGTGGGTATCGAGGGATTAGGAAACAATGAGGAGGCTGAACCATAACTGACTGTGTAGATGACTGTAAAGGGCCTAAGATGACTAAGTCTGATCAGATGTACTACTGCGTTGGTGCATAAGCACAGCTGAAGCTGAATAAAAGCAATTCCTTTAATGAACAATATCTATCAAAAAGATATTCTGTAATACAATGAAAAAACAAAGACAAAGTGTCTTTTCATCGATCATACATTAGCTGTGCTTGTCATCAGATTGCACAGCAGGCGCGTGTCAATACTACATTTCTAACATGTCAACTTTTCTTTTCAAAGGAGTCTAAAAATTGACTCATAAACATGGAAAACACAAATGATGGGGAAAAAAAGTGAAGGCTTTGGGGACTCCAATGTCCCAAATAGCAAGAAAAGACCTCGTACTTCTTCTATTCCCACTGAGGAAGCGGGACTTGAAGGGACTTGAAACAAAAGTTTTATTCGTGCTCAGAAGCAAAGGCAGAAACATGAATTCTTATGACGGAACAAATTGGACCTCTGATTATTTCATCATGTTCGTCTGAAATGGCTATGAATATTCATGTCAAGTTTACAGCTCCCTTTATTTTCCCCCCTCTGCTGAATAATTTCACCCAATAAGATGAACATTAACATAATTCCATGACCAGAGGAGATAGTGTCGATAGTATATGAATAGTGAAAATAACTTACAGTTTCAGAGGAAAGCCAGGACCCAGTCGCACAGTTTTCAAGTGAAGAAAGCAAAAGAGCAGAGTGCTTGTGAGGCAGAGAATGTGGGCCTAGCCACTAAATGCAGCGAACCCCGCCTAAACTACTATATTTAAAGTAACACATAAAACAGACACACATCATACTTTAAGACCATGAAAGCGCAAATGATCCGACTACAAAAAGTCGAGTTGGAAAAATGATTTTATGCACGGGAGTAAAGTCTTTCCACATGGAACCACAGCGGGCCTAAATATACGCACTTGTCTAATACGGTCAGTTATTCTTTCAGTTTGGCCAGAGAGGTTAACAAATGACAATAGAGCTTGACAAATTCTTCTGAGCTATGACTCGACAAGCCAACAAACATGTCACAAGAGGGAAATAAACTGTAGGACTAGTCCATTCATAAGCTTTGAAAGGGGATCATTCAAACCCCCTGAAGACAGATGTTTTTGTACCAACTGCCAAAGCGTTGCCCTTTAATAACCACACACTGGGCCGACGCCTCAGCTTTCTTTAACTGTGGTCACTTCCACTCTGAAACTGACCAACGACGCCTTCTGTGCCTTTGTGCTGGGCACAGGAAGTGAGGAAAAGTGTCTATTCAGCAGGCACATCCTATGCACTTTTGATGCCTCTTTGATATCGTTTTCGAATTGTAAAATACAAAAGGACAATCTTAAAGTCTCAAATCAAAGCAAAGATAAAAAGGCAGACAAGGTCACGTACTCATGTAAACAACTTTAACTACGACGAACGCCGCTTCAAACGTGGGTTTTCATAGGGTGGATTCCAGTTAGCTGCATTTTGCAAGTTTAGTGTAAATCTAGTATAGTAAGTCTAGTGCTTAAATGGCTTTAAGCGCTTTGATATGTGAATTTCAAAGCAAAAAGAGAGAACTAACAGACCTCCAAAGCAGCCAAAGCTGTTCCCAAGCAATATTACATAATATCCTGTGCCACACAAAGATAAACTGCATGGACACAGAAATAGTGGTCACAAGTGTGAAGTCATTCAAGCAAGTCCGATTCAAGTGTCAAGGCTGTCAACAGCGGTGTCAGGTGAAGTCTCACGTCCTCGAGGGCAATGTGACATCTACATCGCAAGTCTTCATAAACAAGTTGCAAGTCAAGATGCAAGTCTCTTTCATGTCTCTGAATGCTGAGCTTTAAAATGATGAGGCGTTTAGACAGTTTCCCTTTCAAGGTTTTCACACAGCTGAGACCACATTCTTTCAATGCAAATCTTTGCCTCGCCTCACTTCACCATATCAAGGTGGCATTAGGAATTTGCTAGATACGGTTGGTTATTTACACACCCAGCAGTGATGAAACAACATTAGCATTCATTTGGACTCATGTTTCTGTCTACCTAGCAATATCCACTCTCCATCTGGCTCTGTTTTTGGTCTCCACCACCTCCTGAGGGAAATGTCTGGCTTTTTAGCTGCTAAGTGTTTGACTGTGTTCACTAGCTACCCGCTAACTTTGTCTGTGTGCTGCTTGGTGCTGAGCAGTGGGTTCATCAGAGCTTGTTGCTGCTGCTGAAAATGACAGTGATGAGAGAGGTGAGAGTGGGCAGCACAACAATAAAAGTTAGGGGCCGTAAAAAAAAACAAAACAAGCTAAAAGACATTTAACACGATAGAGCAGAGCAGAGTTGTGGCTTTGTCTCTACGAGCGACTTCAATCGTTCAATCGTCGATGATAAATATTTCTTAAAGCAGCTTTCAGTCATAAAGAGTACGCATGAAGTAATCTGTAACCGTCTGAAAGGATCTGTTGTGCAAATGACAATGACTTTGACTGATATTGATTTATTTAATTAATTAAAGGGGTACCCCCACTAATTTAACACATAAAGGAGCTCGTGAAAAAAAGTTGCATAATGTCTTTTTTGGCTCTGGAGGATCTTTGCCAAGTCTGAGAAAATAACCCCTGATGATTACATAGTGATGTAATCAGGGTTATCTTGGTTTGAGCTTAAACACTAGTTACAAAATCAGGGTGTGGAGTATGAAGCACGTGGATGTTTACCATGTCGGAAGCTATTTTTATTATGGAACAGCAATACTACGTCACTGGAGTATCACTTCAAGTTATATTATGATTTTGTTATTAACTATTTCATTATTTTGGTGGATATAATATTAACCAAATCAAATATTCATAATAAATCATGCTTGGGTGCTTTGGCAGAAAAAGAATATCTTGTCACACAAATCAAGCCAGTCTGATTCTAATAACTTTTTAGCCAATTTCCCTGACTATCTAGTAATCTCATAAAAAAGAGCTGCGAGCAAGGCAACCCCATCTCTTTCTCCCCCTTCCATTTCTCTCCTCTTCCTCCTCTGCTTCTCAATCTTTCTTCCTCTTACACAAAAACCTACATGAGACCACACTATGTGGAACAGCAACACGTACAGCGATGATAGGAACGCCATTTTCCCGTTAAAACAAAACCAAAGCCAGCACAATCAAGGCCACACATGTTGCCCACACATGCTCTGTCTCCCAACAGAGCATCACCATTTCTGGGTGATGTAATCAGAAGTCAGGCTGTTCAGGAGAACACCAGGGCGCTGGAGGCCATGATTGAGCACCGCAACATGTGCTTTTACCCTGAACAGGGACAGAAGAGGAGACAGGTGACGTCTTGCTACTGGACCGGAGCTGTTGCATTTAAGACTTCGGCAAGAGACAAGTAAAACATCCCAAAATCACAAGCAACATCTGGTAGTGAACATATGAAAACAACCGCCAGCATGTGTGTGAGCTCCCATGCAGTGTGAGAACAGCAACATCCGCCTCTCGTGTCAGAGTCAGGGCTCGGCAAACTTAGCATCAAGCACATCGACTTCATTAACAGACGTCAGCGAATGCCCCGTCTCACCTTCGTCTTGTTCACTTGCCCCCCCCCGGCTCCCACCTAGCATGCGTCTTCTCAGTTAGGCGTGAGAATCTGGAAAACAGGGAGCCTTTTCACCGAGATATCACTCCGTGTTTGATAGGCCAATAAATATTTGAGTGGGGAACAGCTCTCTGAAGAGATGTTTTATGGTGCCAAATAACAACACCGTCCTCCAGTCTGGGTCTTTGCACCGCACAGGAGTCTCTAGAAAATGAAATGTTATGGGACTGGGACTTGTAGGGGGAAACGGAATCTTAAAGTAAACATGGCCATGCCCAACCTTGCTTTCTCTGTTATCACCTCCTCCTGCAAACACAAACCGATCACAGGGGGGAAGAATGCGTGTGTGTATGATGCATGTTTGCAACTCAGCGGTCCAGCTTTCCCTACGGTCCGACAAGCACTTCCCTTTGACAAAGCCCCAAGCTTCACCCCACACCCCCTCCCCACCCCCCCACCCCCCCCCCACCCCCCCACAGGGTAAGCATTTCCAGCTGGTTTCACAAACATTACAAATGAGATACAATGGGTGCCACAGATTGTGTCTTTCTCTCATTTTCTCTCCTCCCTTCCCTCTCTCCCTCCCTCTTTCCCTCTTTTTCCTTCTCACAGTGGCTCGCCTTGTCTCATGAGACGGGGTAGCTAGGGAAACTAGGCCACAGCCTGGCCCACTGAGACAGAAGAGTCCAAAACATAGCGCAGCTCAGCTCAGCTCACTTCTGTAGACTTTAACTGTACATATAGCAGCCTGGCTACTGCTCAACAAGTCTACCATATAGAGCTGGACTGATTTGGAAAAGCTCCTATTACTACACTACTCTGTGGCAGCAATAAGCCTATGTTGCATTAAAACCTATATCAGTATACATATCAGCAACAGACGACCATTAATTAACAGTCTCTACAGAATCCTGCCTGATAGCTTGTTTTATCATTATAGCCTGCTAAGCACAAATATTTATCTCAATGTGCAAATCTTAAAGGGATATGGTGACGTCTGGGAAGCATGTTTATTCACTTCTTTTTTTTTTTTTTTTAAATCAAGACCACATTTGACTGAATTAATTAATTTACTTGTTTGATTATTTAAATATACAGATTAAAGCAGTCACTATCATCAAGGATAAAAACACCTAAAGGCTTATTTCCATATCGTGGTCCTCCACATTGACGAAAACAGCATGACAAGAACAACATAGGAGTGAGATGAGAAAGTTGATACCAGCGTCATGTCTGTGTGTTAAATAGGAAACTACAGGCAAGCAGTGATTAGCTTTTTTTTTCATCTTCATACTTAACAAATAGACATGAAAGTGGTATCAATCTCCTCATCTAACGCGCTGTAAGAAAGCAAATAAACATGTTTTCCAAAATACTGAACTGTTGCATTAATTATTATGCAAAGACGGGACATTGGGGGTTATCTGGAATGAGCCACTGACACATACAGTGAGCTTGGAGGTTATTATCCACAGTGTCAGAGCATCCAAATTATTAAAAAATATATATATTTTCTTTCTTACCTCAAATGGTTTCTAGCCATGGACTTTTAATCTAATTTGTCCATATTTCGAGACACAGTATCTGTCTTTGAATTTTTTCTCAACACACACTGATCAGGAGATGCATCCTAATGCCACATTCGAACTGACGTAGTTAGAGTTGTTCACTTGTGATCAGCTCACTGAGGATGCATGTTAATTCCAGGTGTGAACAGGGCCCACGACACCATGGTGCAGGAGACATGAGCTTCAAAAGTTCTTCCTATCAACTCTTACCTGGGGAATAATGACCTCAAATATCATGCACCTTGGTCTCAGTGACACTTCCTGAGTAAATATAGGCTTAATTAACCAAACAGTTAAGCACTACTGAAAAAAAAAAGCTAGCACCTGAACAGGTTTTCTTCTTGACACTTACTATACAAGGTCATCTATAAGACTGGATCATCAACTTCCACAAGGCAAAGCCATCAGGGGGCTCTCATACCAAGCTGTATGTCTAGTTGTAATTTGAATACACTCATTTGTTTGGGAATATGCTGCACTAAAGCATAATATCAACTGCAATGCCCTCGGGCATTTCTTGCACCACTACCTAATCTTGAAGCCAAGTCAACATCTTGTTTTAAGAATATTATTATTATGTTGATATCATTCTTACATGGGGCGTAAATGAGTTTGTGTTTAAGTACATAAACACAAATGAATTGGCACACAGCAAACCTGCGGGCAGGTATAGTACTCCAGGACGGGGGGTACTGGTTGGTTTCAAGAGCTCCAGGCAAACTATAATTAAGCTGCCATATGGAGTCTGCTGTGTGCACTGTACTTGATGAGCACTTGAAGGCAAAATGCACACAGAGTGGCAGGAAGGGGGGCTGGGTTTGTCAATAGGGACCCATAGCTCAGTGATGCTTCAACAGTGTCAGAGTTTAGGGATCAGTTTCACTGGGGCCACCCCGTGTTAAAAACATATGCACTCATAGTACAGTACAGTGCTATGTCGGAGTACAGTGTTTTGGATGACGTGATGTACATGAAATTCTAAGTTTTGTTCAGGAAAAGAAAATCTATTAGATTTCTGTTATGAATGACATATTTTCAGTGTCTTGTAAAGTAAGTATAGTAAAGGGGCACATACAGTGAGAGCCCTGTGAATTCCTCCTTTCAAAGGAGAAGAAGTGTGCTAATTGTGTCTACATATCATTAGCCCCAAGGGTTTGCCGGACTGTAATTGCATAGGAGCAAGATCGTGTTCGTTTCATGGCGGTCATTTATTACGACTTGTTTATGAGCTCAAAATAGGACCTGAACTGGGGCCATGAAGTGCAGAGCCCCAACACAGACTCTCATTAATAACAAGTGTGGTATTGATGAATAAGGCCACAGACGGGCAAGGATCAGGAAGGTAATAATCATCACTAGAGCCTGTTGTGAGGTTTCTTTAATCCGAAATGTGGATATTAGGAGGCGATGATATATTAAAGAAAGAGATAAAGGGGATCAGAGATCAGATAAAGTTTGACACTTTTGCAAAGCTCCAGAACAGCTACAAAATGGACCCTGTGCCAAGATTATTTTGTCAACTGTTTCCAAAGTCAGGAATGAACTTTGAATCTTGACTTTTATGCCAGCTACAAACTGCACCGAAACAATATTGTGAACATCTACAAGTCTATAACAACCAGGAGAAAGCCACCCTCTGATGAAGATTGTGGGATATGATCAAAAGGTCCAGAACAGCAACTAATGGTCTTTGTGATGAGATTATTACCTGGTCACCAAATCATTTAGGTATTTTTTACTTTCTGTCACGTTTCAGGATGCAACCCCTTTCACAGACAGGGTGATCTTGACCTTAGGCATTAAAATATATATTAATATATCTATAAGAGAACACTAATATTTAATAATAATAATAAATAATTCTAGTTGGATCTTATGCTATGATTTATATTGTATGTTGGCATGTGAAAACTGGAAGTTAAGCATATACTGTATTTTTATTTATAAATAAATGAAATGCTCTAATGCTCTGGCTGTGGAAGTTTGGCTACCACCTTACAACACAATGAAAAGGAAGCAGGTTAGCTTGAATTGCATGAACTCAATCTTTATGTGAGAATTTAATTAAGTTCTCAATTATTTGATCACTTTACTACAACAGCACATGGAAGCAACAAAGCACTGACTTCAGACAAGGTTGGTTTATCAGTGTCTGAAAAACCATAGTATGTCGGGAAATCATAATAATCACAATAAAGCCATAATAAAAAACAATAACCTGCATTATTAGATTACAGTGCTGATGGTGCCCAGGCTGGTTATTTGACAACCTACAGTTATGACAGCTCACCTATGATGATGAACTGTCTGCGAGCTGTTAATAGTTTGGAATTGCTTATTATTTATTTATAACCAGGTATATGGCTGAACGTAAATCTGGCCATAACACAGAGCTTAGCTCAGTAGTGGCCTTCATATCAGCTAAGCTACGTTTAGTGGACTTAATGCAGCGTTTAGGTGTCACGCTGTGACTGTGAACAGGCCGAGACACACCGCTGACACGGGACAAGGTGGGAATAAGGTGACATAGAAGATGAGGCAGGCAAGCAACTCACGTAGTGTTTAGACGGATTGCGCCTCTTCTCCACGTCCACGACTTTCACGTCCAGCACAGTCCGAAACTGCATCTTGACCCTGCAAAGGCTATGCATAAAAGCGTCAGGCAGGCAGCTGTTGCGGCTCCAGATAAGCTATCTTGTATCACGGGAGGGAAACAATAACATTCATCGCTGTGTCATTTAACAATTCAGCGGTCCATTAAGAGATCAGCTTGCTCGCGGCCAATTTGGCAGCTCCGACTTCCCCCCCGTTGACGCAACGGCCATCAATCTGATTAGGAACTTATCGATAGTCCACTTAAACCCGCGCTGGTCGCTCTCGGTGAAATAAAAGCAGCCGAATATCCAGACACAGAGCGGGTTTTACGTTGCCTTCAGCCGCACAGGGTGGCCAGCGGCGGACGGAGCGCTAATGACGGCGGTCACCTTAAAAATGGAAGAGAAAAAAAAGTGAAGCGAGTTCCTTTGTGTCTGCCGCGATGTCTTACAAAGGGGGCATTTGCATACCTGGAGGTTACAGCGTTTGCCTGAACGCAGCGGAGCCGGCAAATCCAGCGCCAAACAGCTCCTGGGCTACAGCAGGCGCAGTGAATTTAGGGAACGGAGTGGGATGGGCTTCACGCACGTCCTCACAGCTACTTGGAATAAAGCACTCAAGAAAAAAAAAAACACTTGGCTTTGCCTTCCTCGACAAGAATCGTCTTGTTGTGTGACATAATTATATAGCAGTTTGTAGCCAATCTTCATTCGGTCAATGTATTCACTCATTCATTCGTCTTTCTCCGGCGCCCCATAACTTTTCCTTGCCGCTTCACAGAATATGAAATAATATGTTACAAATCTCTGGCACGGTAAGACAGTGGTGTACCTCGACACAAAATGTAGGGTATAAATCAAAATGTTTTTAATCAAGTTATGTACAACGGAAGGCAGCGTGACAATGAAGCTGTAATCAGTCAGTTAACACTCTCCAGCTCTGAGTCATGAGCTGCTTTCTGGCCGGAGACACGAGCAACTGGAACTATGGATACAGATGTTTCACAGGCGACCAATCAGCAGCGGCCTGCTCTACATGAAAGAGCCAATTAACGACCAAACACTGCCCCCATGTGCATACTGCTACATAAGCAAGATGCTAAAGAAGCCCATTCAGAAGATAGTCTTTTTTACTTCTCAAAATTAAACAGCATAGGAATAAAGTAAAACCCATGTTCAGAGCATCACTATTACCAGTTCAAGTCAAGGCAATGTTTATTTATATAACCCAATACCACAAAATTGCCTCAAGGTGTTTAACAATCTGTACATTACACCCACGGCCCTTAAAGCACTTGAATCAGACAAGGTAAAACTTCCTTTAAACCCAGCTCAGTATCATCTTTTAATTCACAATTGAAAAGCTACTTTAATTTTAATATCTTTACTGTAACCACGAACCCAAGACTGGGATTTCAACTGAGTTTTCCCAGGACCCCAGGATTCCGGGGGCCCTAAAAGCTCCAGGCTTACTTTGTGTTAACTGCTTTGTGGTAATGTAATTGAATATGCGTATGTTAATGTGCAAGGCTGGATTGCCAGCTGGGCAAGGTGGGCAACTGCCCCAGGGCCCCCTAGAGCTCCAGGTTCACTGTGTGAGACAATTTCATGAATTGATAAAGATAAAATATATTGGAAAGGGCTTTCAGGTAAATCATGTTGTGAAAGTGAAATCCTTTGACATTACACAAAAAGTTTAGTTTGCTTATTATGTGAAGTGCTGCTCCCTGATGATGTCATCAAGGTTATCTTGACTTGGGCTTGGAGACGACCAAGGCATGTGAATTGAAAGGCTTCAGTAATTACCAGATCAGGGTCAACTTGCATTATGGGAAATGTAAAATCCAGGGTAACTAGGGAAGTCAGATTGTGCTTCTATTCATTTTGACTTTTTTTTTTTTTTTTTAAATGTGTCTTTTGGAAGCCCCCTGCTGTATTAAAGGAGTGCACGTTAATATTGAGGTTCTGTCTTATAAAGGACCCTTGTGTAAAAATCCAATACTTTTAATATGTCAGTAGCTAGAGTATGCTTACATGGTGCATATTCTTAAATAAATTTGCATTTAATCAACTTACAACTGGGGTTTAATATAGGCCTTTGGCTCGCTTTCTGTCCCTAAGGGCTCACTGGAGGGTTAATCCAGCCCTGGCAATATTAACTGACGCCCTAAAGGTGGTCATCCTTTCTTACCTGACATTAAAGCCCTGTAGTGAAAAGACTCCCTTTATCAAACCCTGTAAAACCTTTATTATTATTATTCATTATTTCAGCTTTGTGCTTATATGTTACATATTCGCAAATCAAAGTTTTTAACTAAAGTACCACACAGTAAATCTAGGGCCACATAATATTCCAGCGTTGAAACGCTGTACAATCAAACACAATACACTACTTTGACAGGGTGAGATTAAATCAGTGTTGTGTGTGTATGTATGTGTGTGCGCGTGCATGCATGTGTATACAGTAGCCTATATTGTGTATAATTGTAATGTACTGTATGTAGGATAAACACACTGTATACACACAGTTTGTTACAAAGTTGCTATATTACTGTATATCTGCCGTTACATGATGTGTCATATATGGTATAAATTAGGTGTTATATTTATGTTAAACATGCAGCACACTGTCTATTGTGTTGTATTGCCATTCAATGTGTCAATAGTCAAGAAAAGCAATGGCCGCTGACTGAGAAAATATCAATTTGCCAATTTAATAAGTGGTTAGAAAAAAGTTATTAAAGTATCATAAATATTTTCAACAGTGGTCCCGAACACTTCCCGGATGTCCATGTTCTTAGACATGTCTGTTAAATAACCTAGTATTCAACCTTAGCACACTTACATAATATAATAGCAGTGATATAAAATACACCAAATGTGGAGCCAGGATAAGGCTCAGGATAAACACAAGAATACAAATCGCATGATTTACTTAATCATAATTGTCACTCACATTTTGGAGCAATAAGCCATGTACTAATATTAAGTAAAGTAATCGAGGGTTCCCAACCTCACTGTACTTGAGTTAAAACACCGTGTAATGGTTGTCAGTGGTGCTGACAATGTCACTGTTGCACTCCAGAGATTTGAGGACCAGCTCCAGCGCTGCTTTGCTCACATTAAGGCTGTACCGCTGCTTGACTGCAGACAGGATGTGCAGGACGTGGCAACCCTTCTCTGCATCTACAGGCACAGGAGGAAACAGCTGTCAACACACAGGTACAGTATGTGGTCATGCAAACCAAGATTAAATGGCGACTTATTTATGGAATTTACTTTTTCCTGATGTTACTTAGGATTTTTAATCGGTTTATTATTTACACGTTACAGTGTAGTGTGTATTCCATTTTGGAAGCAGAATGACAAAAGGGCATTAGCCCTATAGTGAAAATTAAGCCTCTAATTGTAAAGGTGAAACATACAGTAGGTGTAATTATTGTGGTAATTTGATATTTGACAGGCAGGTAAAAGCCTTTCATTTTTGATTGTTTCAGCTGAATAGTAATTACTGCTACACTCAACACACTGCCACAGAGAAGATTGCCACTCACTCAAACCTGAAAGTACAGTAGGTCAGCATTAGTCAAAATGTTCATACTTCATTTAGAGCAAACATCAAGTATACTTACACTTCTCTCTCTTTGAGTCTTCCCTGATAATGTCTTTTACCGCTATAAGTAGATCTTTATCCTGTGCAGTTACCTAATGAGGAGCAACAGCATCAGACACATTAAAGTCCATGGTAAATCTACACAATAATAATCGAATGAAGTGGGAAGAATTCATTCAAGGTGTCTCTGTTTCTTACATTATAGACTTCATCCTGAGACTTGACCTTGCGGTATATGATACCCTCGTTCTGTAACAGTTCCAGTGTTTCCTTCAGAAGCTGGCGTAGCTGCTGGCAGGCAGACACACTTGCCACTGGCTCCTAAACACCAGCAGAGGAGCAAAATACAAAAGCACTGAAGTGCAACTCTGGAAAAAAAAAGCCACCTTTAATTCTAGACTTACTGTGTAAATCTGTTGCTTACTGCTGTAGTTATAGATACATAAAAACGTTTCCGTTACCATAATATGCAAGTTGCCATGCCAACTGCTTTAAAAGTACAATAATTTTTCAGTATGCCCAATACCTGCAACTGAATTAAAGAATAAACGTATCTTTGTTGCAAGAAATCAAATCTTGACTTTATTTATTTATTCCTTCTGTCATTCTTCACCTAAGATGGACTCTTCAAATACATTTGGATGTTTAATTTTTGCTTCATCCCTCTACCACACATCTTCAAACAAAAATAGTTTCCGTGATATTATTCTGCCATACCTGGTCAGCAGATGTAGTTTGAGGCTGGCTAGAGATGAGAGGCTGCAGCAAGTCCTGAACATCATAGGGTCTGAACCTGCTCACTGACTTCTGTTTAAAGAAATCCTTGATGATATTGGTTGCCTTGCTGAGGGAACTGATGGTAGTGTCACTGAAAAACAAACAAAGAAATTGGCCTTAGAACAATTTATATTAATGCTGAAGCTCTTGAACATTTTGGAGCATTTAGTACTGTAGCCAAAGAGGTGAGTATTTCCATAAGGAGCTGGTGGAGACCAAAAGGAAAGTGAATATTGGACCTATTCGTTACATTTATGCTACAGTTGCTTTGTGTCTGCTGTTTGCTGGTACATTATACATATCAACATTATGAGGCCATGATATTGTATGTCAAAGTGTGATGTATGATGTTCAGTTTGTTGTTCTGCCCCAAAGATGTAAAAAAAATGACTAGTAATAATAATAGTTATAATAATAGCTTTACTTTTTTTTTTTTTTTTTACATACAGTTTTAGTGTTTGAATGTTGTCATGAAATGGAGTATAAATAAAATCTTATTTTATTGCACTTGGCAATTCACGGATTTTAATGATACATTTTCTGGTACCAACATTGCAACATTTACAAAATCAGACCTGTTGCTGCACATAGTCTGAGTTTGTAGAGATGAGTAACAATCAGAGAGGAAACCGCAGAGAATCCATTATTCTTTGGTTTCAGTAAAGAGTTTTAGTGTCACAACTACTAAATGCTGTTTTCAGGAAGACATTTTGGGTTAATCACTGAACTCAATCTTCATTGTCTCGATTAGGGCTCTCACTGTGCTGTGATCTACATTAAAGGATGGATGTTTGTACCTATCTGCATTCAGTTGCAGCTGAAGCGGTTTGTCATAGCACTGTCTGTAGAGCTGAGGAACCTCCATCATCCATGCTATCTGGAGTGCCATCATTGGGTCGTTCACCTTATCTGGGAACACACACACACACGGACACAGATACGCACATGATATATGGGCAGAGGATAGAGATGGTATGTACTTGTAAATAAAAAATGTGCTACATGTGGTTGTGTGTGTGTGTGTGTGTGTGTGTGTGTGTGTGTGTGTGTGTGTGTGTGTGTGTGTGTGTGTGTATGAGAAAGAGACATGTAGGCCATCATAAAACAAGACTGCAGTGCCACAATAAATAATCTCCTTGCTGGGCACTTCAAGTGTGTGTTGGTTGTGTGTTGGTTGTGTGAACTGTATGTTCCTGTTTGAGCATTTGTAAGTTCTCTGGTTATCAACCATTAGTTAAACATTGGTATTCTTGGACATTTGTTGGGTTGATCTAATATTTAAAAAATATAGCTGGTTGGTAATTCTGTAAAAGTGGATGGTCTGCAGATAAAACAAGGAGACTGAGGACAGTCCTCTTCACTCACAGTAGGTGGAGGCCATGATTTCTCTCTGTTGCCTCGACGTTTTGACCAGTCCTCTTATTCGGAGCAGCTCTCCAATCTCTAAGCAGGAGCGGTTCTTTTGGCCCTCTCTCAGCTTCTTCAGCTCAGCGACTGGGTCGAAGCCTCCTTTAGCTGCATCACTGTGCTTTCCCCCTGCTGGAGATGACAAATCAATATAGGTTATTACAGTTTGGTTTGTTGTAATTAATAAATATACTGTACAATAATTACTTTGTGCAACACCTTTAAATATATTTCTAAATCTCTTTTCAGTAACAGTTCAATTATTAAAAAGACAAAAAAATCCATAAAGATGCAAGATTTTGAAGCTGCACTACTCAATGTGTGACGTGAAAGAGCTGTTTAGCCGCTTTTAGTTTGTTGTTTTGATTTTGTTGCAAAATCTGCTCCCATCAACTTATTTTCAGTGCAAAAGCTAAGATAAACCCTCAGTCCACTATATGTCCAGTACCAGACGGCAGATAGACAAAGGAACCGTTAGCAAATACAACATACAAAGCAAAAATATCCTAATATTTTTCTCAGGAGTTGGTTGAGACCAAATCAAAACTATAAGGAGAGTGAATACTGAACTTTAATTTGTCTGGTAGCCAGAAATACAGTCAAATGAATGCCGATGTTGCTCTGTGAATGCTGTCTGGTAATAAGCAACTGTTTGCTGATAAGGTCCCCATAACAATTTAACAAGGTGCTAATATGTCAGATATTGTGTTTTCAGCTTCATACACTACCTTTGAGTGGCCAAAAGTTGTCAAGTAGCCAAGTAGTGCAGCTTTAGCTAAATACAAGCGTGTGTGGGGATGGAAGAGTCAATTCCAGAGACAATAAATAAAAGTCAACCTCAATGTTTCGTACCAAGAAAAACTATTATTACTGATTACACCTTATTGTTCTAGTGGGCAAACATAAACAATATGCCCACTTAACCACCAATTCATTTTAAATAAGGCCAAACCAATCACATAAAAGCAAAAAGGATTACAAGTTCTTTAGATCAAAACTACAATGGTTGAAGGCCATAATGTGTCAAGAAACATAGCAATGCGCCTTCAAAAGGCAGGGAGGCAGAACATTGCTAGCTGGCTAGCCAATGGACAGTGTGTTTTGGAGAGGAACACTGAAGAAAACATAACTGTGGTTGTTCACAAAGAGACTAACTTAACAGTAGAAATGATGTGTGTTAATCACATAAAAAACTCAGCGAATAGGATGCCATACAGCTAATACAGACTATTTAATATGTAATAATATGGCCCATGATCATCTGCTACATACTGCTCTGAACTCATATTATCTGGTATCAGTGCGCAAATCATTTTTCTTTTGGAAGTCAATTTGTAGTGATTTGGTGATTCAGTATACAGTGTGTCTGCTTCTTCTGGGGTGCAATACAGATCTTAACATACAACAATGCTAGCATTGAAATTAAACACATGCAAACTCACATTTACCAGGATCCTCCTCCTCTTTTAACAGGTATTTTTTCCAGCACAGGCAGTTTATAACACCAGTACCATCATCCACTGTGAAGAGATGAAGAGATACTCAGAATCAGACAAAGACTGTTGTTTTGCTCATAGGATATATAAATCAAAGCCATTTTTATCTATAGTACTTTATACAACAGGACAGTGTGTGTCAGTTTGTGAAAGGTGAACAAAAACTGGGGCATTGTCACAAATGGAGACTGCGCTTTATCCATGAGCTGTCACTGTTCAGCTGACACTGCCATAGTGCATCAGAATATTGCCAAAATACTTACATCAATACATAACTGACATACTCACACATACGCACAAACTGCACTTGCAAGTGGTTGCTGAAATACACAATCATTCTGTTCCACACAGGAACTCAGTAAGATTACCTCCATAACAGAAGAAGTCTTCTCTTTCTCTCTTGTAAACTACTGTCCCAAGTACATCAACTTTGTAGACTGGATGTGAGTTGTAAAAGTAAATACCTGTGAGACATACACAGAACAAAAACAATAATCTAAAAAACATCAATTTATATAATTGTCAAGATCGGCTATCAGTCATTTCTTCCAAAAACTGGCTTAGTTATTAAATATGTAACGTATAAACATCTTTAAGGGCCAAGTTAAACTTCACAGTCACAGTGATAATATTGATTAAAAATGGTAAATCAAATGAAACAAAAACAACAGGATATATAAGTTACAGTCATGTCAGATAGAAAACAAAGAGAAATATCTGATAAAGTTCTTCATGAGCTTACAAAGTCATTAGCTAACTAGCTAACGTTGAATATTACAGTAATTAATTACAGTTTGCAGCTACATTGGTAAGTTAGTTAGCTCTTGGGCAAAAATATTAGGACCTGTAATGTGAACGCTCCATAGTAAAGACTAAGCAAAAAGCAAGTGACTAACAAATTGAGAGTCTATAGCTAGGTAAGTGTTATTACCTGGAACCTGTGTGGACTCTGTCATCTGCAGGATGTCTCTGACATACAGCCTGGCAAAGGCAGAAAAGATTGGATCCAGTCCCCATAACATAGAGGGAGGTTCTTCTGCTAAATCCATCGTAGTCGCCTGCATTTCAGCATTAAAGCAAAAGCAGCTGTTCTGCCCCGTTGGGCTAGCAGTCCCTAGCAAGAAAGTAAGCTAGCTGCAGTGCAGTGTCTTGAGAAGTGACTAAGTTTGTCACGTCACGCGTTGCTAACATTAATATCTATTTGTCATTTACGTTAGCGCTGTAATGTGTGTGTAAACGTGCACGAAATGGTAGCGTAGAAGAATAGCATTAAAAATGTACATGTTTGAAAAAGTTGTACTGGCATTTTATCCCTGTGCGGCGCGTTCATGTTTCGCAATGGTTTATGGGACATGTAGTTTCTGGGACACAAAGAAACCAGACTCCTGTGCTTATTGAAGCGATGGAGGCAATAATACTACAATGAACAAGTGGCACACAGCAGACTTGACTAGTTTTTCTGCACGAAAAGACGCTGCATTATCGCCGTGAATACTTTAAATGTCCCCAATGTTTGCTGTGTTTTGTCTCCCGTACAGACGAGGGCAGCAGAAGACAATGATGACCCCGCCAACACGAGGGGCAAGAAGAGAAAGAACCATAGCAGCCACGCGCAAGCGTGAACGCGCACAGACACTAAATCCGCTAGATTAGTAAACCCGTCCCACAGCACCGGAAAGATGACTGTTTTTACCATTTCAGTGAATGTTAATATGCGGATCAACTGTACTCTTTTTTACCCTCAAGGAAACTGATTAACAATCCTGTGGAATACAACTATTTGGACGAACGCCACTCATCTTGTTTTTTTTCTTTTGGTTGTGGAAAGAGCTCACAGGGTTGTCGGGCCAGTGGGTCGTCAGGAGTTAGAACAACGACTAGCTTCGCGTTGTACTTTGCATTAAAATAAAGTCTTGTTTAGGCAGATTTCAGATGCTAGAACACGTCTAGGCTAACCTTTCATTATTATTTTAGGGTTTAACAATGACCCATGATGTGCGAAAGAGCTGTTCTCTGGACTGGCCAAAACAGTCAAAAGCTAAGCTAGGTTTTGATCCTAACTATTATGAAAGCCACATTCCGTGTTGACCAGACGGATATTTATAACTAGTTAATGGGACACATATGTTTCTCCTAACATTTATGCTACAGTAAAGTATTGAAGGAAACCGACACTACTTTGGCGTTTTAAAGTGAATTCCTTTGTGAACTTCTTAACTGAATGACCCAGGATTCAGTATGTCATTTTTTAATTTCCGTAAAATATTTAAATTGGGAGCTGAGAAGAAGAAGAAACAGTATGAACATGTGCGCAGAGATGAAAATCCAGAGGAAATATGGGACATAATTGGTGAATTGGGAGATGGAGCCTTTGGGAAAGTGTACAAGGTAGGTCTCCTTCAAAGCTGCTCTTTGTAGGGAATAGTTTTTCCTCTGTTTGTTATAATGTGGCAAACTTGTGTTTTGAGTCTTTTATATCCTCTCCACTCCCAACAATTCTTCTTTCTGATGCCTGACACAACGTGCTAGCAGTGTGACCTCAATCTTGTATTCCTCTGACCCACCCACCATCTTCAGACCAATGCACCAGCTCTGTGACATAGGTGGTGTCAAATATGACTGACCTCCTACTTCACAGTTATCCAAGATATTTGTCTAACCCTTCTCCCTTTGTTTGCATGTGACAGACTATCAAATGTCATCAGATCCACCCGTTGCTGGAAACTTGACTTCTTAACAAAGTGGTTCCTTTGGCAAGCCAAGCTGGGATTTTACCAAAGTTAACATTTCCTTGGTCATATACATGCAGATATTCATCGTATCTGCCCATCAGCTCTTTTTAGATTCTCATACCTACAACAAGGAATTGTTTATGCAAACAAACCAACCAAATTATTCCCCATTTACATTTTCAGAAAGCTGCCCCAGTGTCAAAGCCAAACCCTGTGTCATCATTTTAATAGTGCCATTGTTTGGTCTGACCCTAATGCATAGCTGGAGCCAGGAGCTTCATTTGCATGAGTGACAGTAAATTTTATCACGCACGAGGGCTTTACCAAGTCCAACACCAGGAAGTCTGTGGCTGATAAAACCACTTTACATGTTCTTATTTTTTCCTTGTTGCCAAAGCCTGCTTTTGCTTTTGGATCCTCTGAAAAAGTCACATTACTTTGTATCATACTTAAATGAAGCATAATCTTCTCACACAGATTGCCAGTTTCCCAGCATTCCCCTGCAAGGCTCACATGAACTAGACCGACAGTTTAAGAGGGGAGAAACACAGATCCTTCATCATCATCATTATATGAAAGCATTTCATGTTTTTTTGCTCCTGGCAGTGGTACTGGAAGGATGTCTGCAAATAGTAAATTGTAGTGTTATTATATTTACATGTCTGGGCTTTGAGCTATTCCAATTGTATTGCACCACTCCTCTGAAGCACCAATGGGAGAGTCGTCACACTCTATTGATTCACAGAGAAACATGAGCTTTCAGATTTAGTACTGAGGAGTAGATTGTATTTTTTTTTAATGGCGTGTATGGCTGACCATGGCACACTGGCAGGTCACCAGGAAGTGGCTACATCCCATATCGCAGCAGCGACTTCATTGAGCACATCCTGCTCGCAGCGAAGCCCAAACAAACAGGAGAAATTTCCACTCTAACCAGACATGTCTCATGCTCTAGTGACTTACTGGGTCCTGCACCAGAGCAGAGTGTTATTTATTGTTTTAAGATCCTTTTAATGGCTGCGTCAGGTGTTTATTGCAGGTCTGAGGTCAAGTCCAACATGAACAAAGTTTGGTGTCTATGAGTCTTGATGATTATGTGAAAGAACAAACACAAATTTTCTGCACTAGACCAAAGTATGAGCCAAGCAAGATGTAGCAGGGTGGGTTAAATGACTCCTTTGGCCATACAGCAGTCTAATAACACTCTCATCCTACAGGCCCAGAACAAACAGACGGGCATCCTAGCTGCGGCCAAAGTTATTGACACAAAGACCGAGGAAGAGTTGGAGGACTACATGGTGGAGATTGACATCCTGGCCTCCTGTGACCACCAAAACATTGTCAAACTCCTTGATGCTTTCTATTATGAGAGCAAACTCTGGGTGAGTAGTGGGAATAGCTCTCTGGAGTCACATTGTCAGTAGTGTTTCCTCTGTATTCCGAGCAGGGGGAAAAATATGGATCTAATAGAGCAGTTTGAGCTAGTAAAGCTTCTTTCTAAATCACACATTAGATCAATCTTGATGTTATGATGGAGCATCCAGTAAATGTTTTTTGCAGTGCAGCTTGTGCAGCCTAAAACTCAGACAAAAACAAGAGCAAATGTGGTAGTAAATTTCCCCCCATAGTACATATGCTCTATAAATTACAGAAGAATTACTTCCTGTTGTTCTGATAATGACAATATGGGCTCACCATGGGCGCCCATACATTTATCTATGCCTTTAGCTTGCATCACTGTGCTTTTAGTCTTTCACAGTATATGCAAGTTCCTGTCCTACTATTCTTATCAGAAATTGAAACCAAAGTTCACATGAGTAGCAGAAACAAGCAGCCGTTAGAGCTGTTAATCATTGTACCAGTTTATAAATGTATATAATAAATAAGAATAAACAATAATATACGCTTTTGATATGAGCTCATTTTTAAATGCCTCTATTTCTCACCGTAGCCAGTACTGACTCCAAACAAAGCTATGTGTATTTGGTAATCTTTAATCTTTGAAAACTATCAGAATTTTGTCTATTCGTTGCAACACAAAGTCTGAATTTTATATATATTTCACACCATTGGGGCATCAGTGATGGGCTCCTGTAAATACTAATTCGTTGTGTAGATACAGTACCTTAGTGTCTTTTACCTTGGCTCTGGAGCAAACCTCTGTCAGTAGATATGAATTATATCCAAGGCCTGAACACAAGGGAAGTCTTTATTAATAAATAAATAGTGTGTGTGGGGAAGTCACAGTGACTGAGGTAGATTACAGGTTGGTCTAACCGGTAATTCAGGGGTTTTCTCTTTCCTGTCATATACACCATAGAATATTTAATCATGGTCATCTAAGCAAATAACACATTCAGCAGCAAAGGACATTAATTTCTACTTGGGGCCATAGCTTGAAATTTGTCTTGGAAATTCATACTCCCAAAACCAGATGAAATATATAGACAAAAGGTAGATTTAGAAATAGAGTATGGACTTGATCGAAAGTATCATGCCTTGACCCATTTTAGTAAGTACATAAGCATCTAAAGGCACAGTCAAGTCATTATAAACACTCATGGTTACCTGAGTATTTCATTTCAGTACATTTCATTGTGCACTCTACCCTTTTCCTCTCCATTGTCCTCTGAACAATGGTCACAGCCTGATTGAGGTTGTCTGCTGATTCTTATCTTGACCTGTGTGGCACCTGTTTGTGCAAAGATGAGAGAGTATCCAGGACATTTCCTCCAGGAGATGAAAGGCTTCATTCCACTTAATCCCTGGAGAGTCTGGGAGGTGGTTTACTTTATAACTGCATATTAAATTGGTGTCATCCACTGACCTTTGTTTCCCCGCTACACTTTCAGCTGCACAGCAACATTTCCTAGAGTCTGTTTTCATGCTTTGGTTGTTGTGATGTGTCTGGCATTCATCCTTTCAGGCCTTGAACTTAAAGGTGATATCATATTCTGTCTCACATCCTCCCTCTCGGTGACACATGAATGGATTAGAAAATATGCGGGTGCATACTTCTCCATGTATTTGTGTGTGTCAAATAAACAAGTGAGAGGAAGCCACAGCCCTGGCCCATGGTTCCTCTCTGCCAGCTGCCACTCTGAGAAATCACTGTGGGGGCCATTGTACAGCAGCAGAGCCACTAAAACAACAGCACGCCTACAGAGAAACACTAGAATGGTGTGCGTTTTGAATAGCCAAGACTGTTCTGAGACTTGAGGCATTGTATGTCCTGTAAGGGCTTTGTTGTTGGAAGGGGAGCAGTCTTGAAAAGCTCAACTCAATCATGGAATGCCATTGAACCTTGGTGAAACTGTAGAGTTGATCTTTTTTAAGAAATAGGCTGTTTAGAAGACATGTCTTTTAACCTGCAGGTTGACCCTGTCACAGAAACAAGGGTGTTAACCAACATATCAACCACAATGAGTTTCTCAATGGTAACAAAATTGCAGAAGGGCATCTACTTCCTGTTTCTTAGGTTTGACATGCGGCTAAATCTTCCCCAAATCTCAGTGTGAAGCGGTGAGTTAGCATCATGCTATAAGGCTAGCCTTGTGTTTAAGCTCAATGAAGACACTCTGCTCCAGATGCTTTGCCATACCTTCTGCCATAATCATACACCCTAGATACTCTAATCCTATTTACAGAATAAGGGCTAAGGTCTGGCAATGTAGTTACCAAGCTAGCTAGCAGCTGTGTGAAACCCTTTCCACAAAATGGCCCCAACTGGGCCAATCCTCTTACAGCAACAGCCACACTGAAAGCTCCTAAATGCCTTTAAGGGCTCAGCTGAGTGTTTCATTCACACAGGCTCGGTGAAGGTTCATTCTCAAGTTACCTTAGTCAGGGCAGTAGTTAGGCACATGATGAAGAGGATGATGATGATGATGATGATGATGATGATGATATGAGGCCCTTTGAGGTTTGTGTGTACACAGTGAATGTTCCAGTAAACTAATTACACTGAGGTTCCTCTCTGAACTTCAGAACCTTCCAGACCCACACAATAGAGTTTAGAGCTCACTAGGTTCAGCCAGTGTATCAGTGCTTCATGAATGGCCTGCACTCACTTCCATTTGAAATACATTTTGTAGCATAGCTCACTGCTAGTATCTAAATATTAACAACTATTTTATGTTATGTGCGCCTTTTTACATAAACAAATACCTGTTTAAAAAAAAAAAAAAACACATGACTGTGTGTCATTTTTTCCCTCTCATTGGCAGATCCTCATTGAATTCTGTGCAGGAGGGGCTGTGGATGCTGTCATGCTCGGTGAGTCAGCATTTCCTCTTTGAGTACAGGTTGTAACAAAAAAGGAAACTGTTCAGGAAATAGCACTAAACAGCAAAGTAACAAAAAAAAGGCCAATTTAAGACATCAAAAAAGTCCTTGTTACCACCTATGCATGTGTCTGTGTGACCCTGGCCTCTCTGCAGAACTAGAGAGACCCCTGACAGAGCCTCAGATCAAGGTGGTGTGTAAGCAGACTCTGCAGGCCCTCGTCTACCTCCATGACAACAAAATCATCCACAGAGACCTGAAGGCCGGCAACATCCTCTTCACACTGGATGGTGATGTCAAGCTGGGTAAGGTCAAAGTTAGATCCAGCTGTTAACACCAGGATGTACATGTTTCAATCTGTTTCCTATATTATCCAGAATCTGTATGACTCAATCCATACATGCTTCAATGAATATTGTTGTAGGATGAGAGGAGAAAACTGCAAGCTGTGTAATACACACAGAAATGTTGAGGACCAGGGTGAACTGGCTCGCTTCTCAAGTACATTTTTCTTGGTTCACTCATATAATTTTTTTTTTTTACTTTTTCAAAGGGAAAAATCATAAATTAGTTCACAGTCTAGCAATGTAGGCTATGTGCCTTTAGCCATAGTCTCCATGTATTTTCCTCATGTTTCCTCATGATTGAACTGCTGGAAATGGCATTTACAGCCCTTTTTCACACACACACAGGCTAAAAACATGTAGTTATCTGAACTGGTGAAAACTGTTGAGTGTGATATCATCAGATGATCAGATCAGAAAAACAACTCCACCTCTTTGAAGTTTGTTACGCTAATTTTTGAGCCTTTCTAATGCAAGAAGCTTACAAGTTCACATGATCCTTCTCGTGCATGACACTATATGCATGTAGAACAGTCAGAATGTTGGGACTTTGTGTAAACTTGTGCTGCTCTTGTTCCTACTACAGAAGATTTCCGGAAGGATTTGACACAGACAATTGGCATGTTTACTGGATATTTAGAGAGTGTTACACTTATTTTTGTACTTTTGGCCGTTACACCAGTATTATTAAAGAATAAAATATTAAATAAAAAGTCATCAGAAATGAAACAGCGGAGCCTGATTCATCCCAGCACTTATACCCCATTCAGACCGACACAGTATGAGAGACCTATCTGCATGGGTCAGCCCCTGTCAGCTGACACACCTGCACAGCCCTGCTCTCGGTCAGGGTTGAACATGGGTGGGACTGGTGTGGGAAGGAAGCAGGAATGGACATTAATTAAAGGACATTGACGTTTAAATGTAATTTGCCCAGCCCATCAAAAAAAAAAAAAAGAGAGAGGGAGAGAGAAATAGACAGCGCATATGTGGGAGGGAGTGTGCAGATGAACACAGAACCGTTAAGACTGGAGTCTAGACTGGAGTTAACTGGGAGAATCAGGTGCTGTGTCGTGAATGGATCCAACGCAGGTCCTACATGAACTGAGACGACTGCAGTCTGAAAGTGATATTAGACTCAAGAAAAGGTCATCCCTTTGAAACACTGATCCCACGTCCCCCTAATGCAACTCTTTGTAATCTTTCATCAGACACCTCCCTGCATCCTGCCAATAATTAAACCTCATAGTCAAATTACTCACACCTCTCACAAAGCTTCCTCTAGAGTCAACAAAGATGTTATTCAGCTGTTTTCGCAGCATAGTGAATAGTTCTCTTTGACAAGTAAACTGAACTTCATGTGTGAAATAAGTGCAGTGCATCTTTAAAAGAGGAACTGTAAAAGAAATGCACTGTAACATATTCTGCATACGTCTATTGTTGCATGATTCTTGCAGACATGATGTCAATTAGTTACCGTTATGCACAACAGCAGTTGTTTGGTCCTGCTGCTCAGTGTGTGCACACACACACACATGTATCCTGCAGATGCAGTAATGTAGCTTACTGAGAGTAACGGTGTGAGTCATTGCTGGTGGATGGAACAGGCTCATTGCACACATATAACTGACAACAAGCATTTTGTCCAGTGACATAGCGCACACACAGAGTTGCCTGTGCAACTGCCTGCTAGGAAACCCGTGAGCCGTTACTCGCACACGAAGCAAACAAGGCATGATGTCATCATGCAAATGTAGGAAGGCTGTCATAACAGCATTTGGTTTCCTAGGCTGCGTTATTTTGTGTTCCTTTAGTGGACTGATGAGATTAGTATTTGTGCTGCAGTTTTTCACTTTAGACTTGTTTGGTTTGTGTGGTTACAGTTGGAAAATGAATGTGTGTGTTCTGCTGACTTAATTTCTGGTTTGCCTTGTATCACATGTCTTCCAGCTGACTTTGGTGTGTCCGCCAAAAACACCAAAACGCTGCAGAGGAGAGACTCCTTCATTGGAACGCCTTACTGGTGAGTGGAAATCAAATCAAAAATGATTTCATAGTCATTAAAAATCCCTTTTAGCCCAGTTTAGACAAAAAAAATCCACTATTACTCACTGTCAGTTTTTCTGTAATACAGAAACATCCATGAACTCTACATCTCATCTCAATGATTTCCATTCTTTCCTTCCAGGATGGCTCCCGAGGTGGTGATGTGCGAGACGTCCAAGGACCGTCCATATGACTACAAGGCCGATATCTGGTCTCTCGGGGTCACCTTGATTGAGCTGGCGCAGATTGAGCCGCCCAATCACGAGATGAACCCCATGAGAGTCCTGCTGAAAATAGCCAAGTCCGATCCTCCTACCTTGATGCAGCCGTCACGCTGGTGAGTCACAGCGCGAAGCTTTATTGTCCTGTCGGGGACAAGGATGAGCAAGCCTTTGGGTTACCCTTTTAAATGCCCATTCCACTTAGTTTTGCATCCTTGTACTGAGCACCTTAGATATTTGTCAGTTTTCAAGACATTTCAGCCATACAGAGCAATACATTTTAAATGTGCTGGAAGAAACAGACCACGGACAAGTCTATTTTTTGCCACTTCCACCCTTTAGGTCTCCAGAGTTCAGTGATTTCCTAAAGCGGTGTCTGGACAAGAATGTGGACAACAGGTGGAACCCGACACAACTTCTACAGGTGCCTTTTTCTTCAACATTCACACATCGTTTTCACTCTCAAGTTCTGAACCCCTTTTTGACTGTCGTATCAGTTCCCACAGCCCTGTACCTAGCCATTTAAATCAATTGATAATCCTCGTTCCCCATCCCATACCCATGTACCAGCTGCCATTCAGAGCATAAGCACCAGAGTCCTAGACGACATCTGTTTACCTGCTCGGTAACCGCGTGTCCTGGCAAGACTGACACTCATCCCTTTGTGCTTGAGCTGACGTCAGCAGAGCAGGATTTTCTTTTTCCATAGGGTTTAAGGTGCTCGGCCAAGTCCGAGCCACTTACTTACAGAGAGCCAGTAAGGACACATCCACACGCAGACTCAGGAAATACTGCACATCTCTGCAGCTGAAGGATTGTTCTGCGCAGAAGAAGACTCGATGGGCTTAAAAATACAAAATAGTGGCCTGCCACCGATGAAGGTTTTGATATCAAAGAAGCTGCATATTCTCAGGCCTGCCATAGAATACGTTCAGCAGATTTCTAAACCGAAGAAGGTGAGGCTGACAAGAGATATGTCGTGTTTGTAGTCTTATCCGGCTCTGCATTAAAGAAGTTTTCTGATCTATTTATTTATTTGTTTATTGTGAAGTGCTCTCAGACAGACAGGTGAAAATCCCCAAGAGAGACAGAGTAACTGAAGGATGCAAAAAAGAAAGTTTGCAATATTCAGCCTGTATTGTTTAATGCGTGTTTGTTGGATTCACTTTGTTGTGTCTTATGTCGTCAAAAAAGCGGCAGTGTTTTAACGCTGTGAGCAGTTTACATCCCAAAATCTATGGGGTTCATTCCCGGCAGGTTGCAGAGCTTTTACTGCAGCAGGAAAAATGTTTACCACAGCATATGCCATGCACTGTGTGCTGATATTTAAACTGAATCTTGATTTATAACCATGTTATTTTCAGAACTGTCTAAATAGCGCATTCATTTCAATTATTCATCTTATTAAATAACACATCATTTAAAAATGAATTTAGAGTAAACACACTCTTCATTCCCCTTGACACCATTGGGGATGTTGACAGTTGTGTGCGGGATGTCGTCTGCCTGTGCCTGGTCCGTCAGCTCTTTCTCTTGGCCCGTTGGGGACAACAAATCAAACTATCAATTCACTTCAAAAGAGAAGATCATTCAGACCCTCTTGTGTCGCTAAAGTCCCACATTTCTGATGAGGACAATTCAGAGGAGGAATCAGCGGGTGATCTCAACTTGCTCTTTCACCTCCTCTTTTTCGGTGTGGCCCAGCAATTATGGGGAAAACTACAATGAGTTTTGCGGCTGACTTGACCGAAAACTTTAAACATGAAACAGTCATAAAACACAAAAACAGCAAAAGGCAAAAACTCTGCAGGGACTGATGCACTGATGGAGCTTCAGCACCAGAACGCTTTACATTTGTATATTTATGATTTGGTGCAGTATTTCACCTGCTTCTCGCGACAAATATTCACATATATGCAATTAATTTAGATGAATTCATCACAAAGCATGTCATTAATTTGATTTGTTTTTTTTAATTACTTGACAACCCTGGTTATTTTTCTTTGTCTTTTGCACAGCATTCATTTGTGACCAGTGTGACGGACAGCAAGCCACTTAGGGAGCTCATAGCTGAGGCGAAGGCTGAGGTCACAGAGGAGATTGAAGAGCACAAAGAGGAAGAGGAGGAGGAAGAAACAGAGACACATCTGGTGGGTGAACGTAACTAAAATCAACAAGCAAAAGGTTTGCTTTGGCACTGTTGAGAGAAACGTCTTGTCCTCCAGGAGAAAACACTGCGTTTGTTGTTTGTTTTATTTATTTTTGTTCGTTTTTTCATTTTACCAGTCTATGATTTGCTGTGAGTCTGTTGAATACATTTACGTGGTTCTATATAAAGTAATTAGGGGCTTATTAGGGATTGTTTTCATGACTGATTAATCCTCCAATTATTTTATCATTATATTATCATTGTCTATAATATTTGGCCTATTACTTAGATACAAATTCACATATTCACATCACATCAGTCCAAACATATTTCATTTTCCACATAGAAAACAAAGTAAAGCAGCAAATCTGCAGCTTGATATTAGAAGTGATTTTAGATTCATTGTAAAGGAACCTGTGATTTTGTTTTTTATTGTTTGTGTTTGTTTGCTTTAAGATTTTTTTGGGGGATACTTTTGCCTTTTCCAAGGGGTAGAAACTGGAAATATGTGGAGAAGGATAGAGGGGTATAATATCCAGCAAAGTTCCTTTGCTGGAATTGAACAGTTTTCAGTCAGCCTACCAATTTTGTTTTCTGGCTTTTGAAAAAACCAACCTTACTAACTTCTCTGTTATTTCTACATCTGCTTCAGGGCCACAAACGCGCCCCATCTGATGTCAGCGTCGCCAGCTCAGAGGATGAAAAGATCCCCCTCTCTCCGTCCATCTTGGAATCTGTTCCTGAGAAGGTTGAGCCAATTCCCCCTGTGCCAACACCCACTGATGTCACTGTGGCCAACCATGTGGTGGACACTAGTTTTGTGGAGGAGCCTGCCGCCCCTGCAGCAGAGGAGAGCCTAGAGGAGGCTCCAAACACTCCAGCTGAGGATGGACAGCTAGAACAGAAACCTGTTGAGGAAAAGCTTCCAGAGGCAGAGGCAGAAGCAGATGTTGCCTCACCAGAAGAAGAGACTGAACCAGAGGCACCTGTTAAGGAAATGCAGCAGCTCGAGATAGCTGTTGAGGATGAAAAGGAAGTTGACACAGCCGAGGTTCCCGCCAATCAGGAGGCCACCACAGAGAGCTCAGAGGTCATTGAGGCTCCTCAGGAGGAAAAGGTGGCTGTAGTGGAGGAATGTAACACACCAGCAGAGGAGGTGAAGGAGGAGGAGGAGGAGGAGGAAGAGGAGGAGGAGGACCGGTACAAACATCTAAAGGTCACAGTGACACTACCAGAGCAATATAAGGTTGTCCCAAAAGAGGAGAATGGAGAGAAACCCACAGAAAAGGATAAAATAAATGCAGAAGATGAGAAGAAAGTTCCGGACAAAGCCAAGGATGACAAAGAGAGAGATTCAGACTCAGGGAGCGGCTCAGCTGCAGATAACAGCAGCGTAGACCTAAATCTGTCCATCTCAAGCTTTCTGTCCAAAACTAAAGAGCCTGGATCTGTTTCCATTCAGGTAACACACACACAGAACACAATCAAATGCCAGAATAGATTTTTCTTGAAGCTCTGTCAGATCCTGTCTTTACAATACCAGAAGCTGTGTTATGACAGACCTGCCGAGCTGCAGATATACAGTTTATGTAAATGATTTTTTCCAGGACACCAAACGTCAGAAGAAGACACTGAAAAAGACTCGCAAATTCATCGTGGATGGAGTGGAAGTCAGTGTGACTACGTCAAAGATCCTCACTGACAATGACACCAAGAATGAGGAGATGAGATTCCTGAGGTACTGAGGCATCAGTTTCATGCAGATACTAGGGAAATGAGTTGCCCCGGAAATATTAGTGTGTATATTAGTGAACTCAGCAAAGCTTCATTAAAGGTGACATCTGTTCCCCACAGTGACCTGCTCTCTGTTGAAAAAGAATTATTACCATAATCTTTCTTTTGTTTCTTCCTCCGCTCCCTTCTTGCCTCCTCCTTCACTTCTCCAGGCGCCAGGAGCTGAGGGAGCTGCGTCTCTTGCAGAAGGAGGAGCAGAGGGCCCAGCAGCAGCTCAGCAACAAGCTCCAGCAGCAAAAGGAACAGACCTACCGCCGCTTCGAGCAGGAGACTACAGTGAGTCAGTCGACCAGAACTGTTAGAGCTGAGGCAGCAACACTTTGGTTTAAACGACCACAACCAGTTCCTTTGATTTTCATTTCAGTCTTCTCTAAGTTTCTCCCAGTTGGTCTCAACCTTGTTGATACACGACCATCATTTCAGTCTCTCAGCTCATTTATGGCCTCGACAATATAAATGTGTCAGAATCAGTTCCAGGACAATTCAGTGCTGCTGTTGCATCGGCTTCTGAAGTGTAAAGAAATGAACATCTGCTGACATGCTTTTCAGGACCCTAACTGACATAATAAAACCCTATTCTAACCTTCTTACCTAAAACAAAGTCTTAACCCTGAAACAGCCCTCGAAGAACTGACTGAGTCTGAAAAGACTGAGAAACTGAAAAAGAGTTTGGCAGCAATCCAAAACCCTCCATGAACTCTCAATTATGATCATTTTTTGTGAATTGGTTCAGTGCTCTTCACTTTATCCTGAGGTCCACACAACTTCTCTATTTTTCAGTTTAAGAGGGACGATGCAATTTAACACAGTTCGAGTACAGAGCATGAAACTACTATTGCTAATTTTCAACTCAAGGAGATTGTGTAATGTGTAATGAGTAAATTTGGAGACACCACCACAGGGAAACTGTTGTGGATCATAAGGATCACCTCACCTGGACATGGAAAAAAACAGACTCATTCTGCTCATTCTGTGGTTGTTAAGTGAAGGTTTGCTTTGACGTTCTGCAAACAAAAACCCATCCAGATGTGGGGAAAAAATGTAAAAGAGGATGACTCATCTGCGTGTTACTTTGCGCCTTTGCATAGGGATCCAGATTCTGTGCTTCTTTGAAATCGTGAGGGCCAGATGTACTGGGAGTTTTTCACAGTTTTTTCGGTGCAGATGTGATGCATTTTCCCCCAGTGTTTGCAGCGGGTGCTTCGCTCCTCGTTGCATTTGCATTTAAGGGGGTTTGCTATTTGTTGGAGTGTGCATCTTGGAGGTTCAGTATGAGGCGCAGTCCAGGAGCTGACTGTGTAATGAGCTGAGTGAAAACGCCGTCACAAATTTGCACAACACCATTTTCTCAGTATACCTGGTGTGTGAATGAGCCTTGGACACGGGCAGTTTGTGAATGACACACTTGTCATGTTACTGTGTGAAGAATAACTTGATTTAATCCAACGGTCATTACTATGGTGGTCAGGACTGTAGCAACCATACTGTTAATTTTTGGAATATTCCTATATGTAGTTTGCCATGTTCCTATTTTCTATCCATTGAATTACATTAAATATTCTGCAGTGTTTATGACAGAGCCTGTGCCCATCAGCAGGTCATGCAGTTCCTATTTAGCTTCTTTTGAATTGCTTCATATTCCACTGAAAAGTTACATAACAAAGGTTATTGTCAGATCTCTTTCAACAGTGACACACACTGTGCTAATGGCCTCTCAGTTTTGTATGAGTCCTCTTTGTATCTGCTGTTTTAATATTGATTTTGTTATTTTTCTGCCTTCTGAAAATGTCTCTTTGATTTAACACAGTGAAAGCACAAAGCACAGAATTGCTTCTTCTGTTAGAGCCGCTGGTTTGACATGACATGACCCTCCGTGTACTTCCAGAGTAAGAAGCGTCAGTATGACCAGGAGGTGGAGAATCTGGAGCGGCAGCAGAAGCAGACGATCGAGAGGCTGGAGCAGGAGCACACCAACCGGCTCAGGGACGAGGCCAAACGCATCAAAGCCGAGCAGGACAAAGAGCTGGCCAAGTACCAGAACATGCTGAAAAACCGCAAGAAAGAGGTGAGCATGTGGACCACCTCATTCTGCTGCCTTTCATTTCCTTTCACGTTTTTTTTTTTTTTTTTTTTACCTGGCTATCAGGTGGACTGGAGAGCTTATAAGGTTCCTATTTATAGCAGGTTGTCTTGATACTTAGACGTACACACGCGTCTCTGATCTCTCATAAGTGTTTACATAACCTCTGTTCAGCCATGCAGGAGCTAAATCAGTCTGCGCTGCCACTTCTCATTTATTTTTTCACGTAGTTCTAATCTTACCTCAACGTTTGTCTCATTTTATTTCCATCTTATTGCTCATTGCTGCCCTAACACAGGGCAAACAGGAAATGGGACTTTCTCCAAAGCATGTGAAAAATGCTATCATGAAACGTATTAAAGAGGATGTTATCCAAGCCCCACCACAGGAGGTAATAATGAGGGCTCGGTTTGCAGTGGATTTTGAACTTTGACCTCTTCCTCTGTCTTTTGTTGAAAGCAGTGAGCCAACAGTCATTTATTGAGCTGTTTGATGCCGTTTTTTTTGCAGACTTTTCCTCACTCTTCCAAACCTTCCTACCTGACTTTGCAGTGCACACCACAGGTTCAGAATTTAATTGTGTGTGCAGTGTTTAGTGTAATGTGCAACGGGGTAATGTACTGTGATCCACAGGGAGTGGCCCATGTTATGATTCAGTCCTTTCAGTTGTCCTCGTGCACCCTGTGCAACGCTCCCATACAGGATGTAAGTGAAACCCCCCCATGTGTGTTTTAATGCCTCCTCAAATTTGGGATCTGGCCTCTTTCATGTGTCTCCTAAAGCATGAATCATTACTCTTAATATACACATACACACACACACACACACACAAACCCTGTCTTTTCTATATCCACCAGGGTCAACACGAAGCTAAAGTAGTGCTATGCTATCAACAAATCTCTTTATGTGGTCATACTGAGATGAATGTTTACTGCTGAAAATGAAATGCTGTATATTATAGATAATTATAGTATATCATAGAAAGGAGGATGGTACACATTATAGTATTGTTCTCCAGTGGATCAGGAGAGTATTTGGAACTGGACAGTACCTAAAGTTAAGTACCTGGCACTAAAAAGGTTTTACAGGTTGTTTTTTTTTGTTAATTTTTTATTAATTTTACTTTTCACCTAAGAACATGCTAATTTTTAAATAATTTATTTTTCATAATGTAGTTTGCAGACATTTAAAGACATGCAGCAAAATAGAGCTTGAAAATGTTTATAGCGCAGCACTGAGTGCTTTATCAGAGTGTTAAATGTCAGGTTCCTCCAGGTTAGCCGAGCCAAGTAGGCCGGATTAATGTGACTGACAAGCAGGTGAAACAGTATTGCCAGCTGTAACTGTCTGGTTCATCAGCTCAAGCTGTGTTTAGCCTGAAGTAAACTTGGCAGGAAGCCTATAGGCCAGCAAACACACACAAACACACTAAATCACACACTCAGCTCGCCTCATAAAACCTTTTCTACTCGAGTTTTTTTGTTGCAGGAAAGGTGCTTCCTGTCAGTATAAAAGGTGCTTCACTAATGAAGCCCAAGATTTGTCATGATTGTTGTGGATGGATGTTCAGTGCCTGCCTCAGATTCTCTGTGTAGTCCAGATACTGAGGTTGTTAGCTGGACCTGTGTAGTGTAGTCCTGAAAGGTATTTATAATCTGTGTCATTCTGGGTCCAGGAACAAGAGTTTCTTCAGAAGCAGCAGCAGGATCTGGACAGCGCTCTAAAGAAGATAATCCAGCAACACAAACATGAGCTCGCCACCATCGAGAGAGACTGTCTCAACCACAAGCAGCAGCTTCTCAGAGGTAAAAAGAAAATCCCACCAGATGATTCATATCATGTGTGACTGAAGGTAGTTTCTTTGTTTGTTGAACTTAAGATGGATTTATATTCTGTCTGAGCTGCATGTCCGACTGTTGGATAGTGTCAGATACCTCTTCCAGCTACAACTTTCTAACGTTCGATAGGGACCATAAAGGCTTCGTCTTAGCCACAGCGGCCCGGGTTCGAGTCCAAACCGTGGCCTTTTTGCTGTATGTCATCCCCATCTCTTTCGCCCTGACTTTCCTGTCTCTCTCTCACTGTGGCTCTCAGAACAAATATAAAAACACATTTGATTTCCATTGTGATGAGAAAGCACATTGTATAGATGAAAAATAGCACAAATTGTGTAACAAATGATGGAAAAAAAACAGAGATAGAGAGAGAAGATCAAACCCAGTTTACTTTCTCACTTCGCCTGCACAGTGAAATCGTGATGTGGGTGTGAATGTTGGATCATTGTTTTCAGAAAATTACAGAAATTGTCGCACACACAAAACCCAATTCCAAATGAACACTAATGTTGCTTCGGCATCATGTAGTTTTTTGTTAAGGAAGTCATTCAGCAGTCTTAACATTTAAACAAAAATAGCTAGATATGTTTCACTTTTGATTCTGAGTGCATGATCATCATTAAAAAAAAAAAAAACAAAGGTTAGGATCAAACAGCATTTGCGAATATTTTTTTGGTATTTCTTTAAACCGTGGTCTGGCTACTGGCAGGTTTTACCACATCACAATCATTCAGGTGCTGCCACTAAATAAATCCAACTTATTTCTTACTTCAAGCAGGTTAATGCTACCATTATTTGCAAATCTTCTTTGGCTGGTAGCAAGTATTTTTATTTTTCCTTCACATCTGTCCAGTTAGTTTTGTTTCGTCTGTAGTAAGTTGTATCAGCAGTAAACAAGCTCTCTTTGGAGGTAGAGGGAGACTCTCGGATCACATCCCTGCTAACGTCAACTGCAGCCCCTGCAGACATGACTGCAGTGAACAGCAGCCTGTTAGCAGTTAGTGCTGCCTGCGACTTAATCCCATGCATAATATGCCAGGAGCTGCACAAACAATACTTCTCGGAAATGCTCAGTGAAGCAAGTCATGGGAGGTTGTCACTGCTTTTAAAGAGCTTTCCCAGGGAAAAGAAATTGTGAGATAGTTCAAAGCTTGAAAGCTGAAACCTCAGTAGTAAAGCTGATGTTGGTTAATATAAGTATCTCAAGCACCCAGCCATTTGCTGCTAATGAGGTAACTTCAGCACTTCTGCACCATCATGTTCCTCTCCACTGCAGACCATGTACTGAAGCTGCTCTCAAGACATTACTGTCCAATAAGCCTATGAATGGGTCGTCTGTGCAATCATTTAGCTTTGTCTTCTCTTCACTTGTGTGTTTGCGTACAGCACGGGAGGCTGCTATGTGGGAGCTGGAAGAGCGCCATCTGCAGGAGAAACACCAGTTGTTCAAACAGCAACTCAAAGACCAGTACTTCATGCAGAGACACCAGCTGCTCAAGAGACACGAGAAGGTAGAGACTGGATGGCAGCCTTGGTCTACTTCAGTTCTTTTACATGGGTTCTTCCAACTTCAGAAAAACTGGCCTCAAATAATATCTTATAAATTCCTTCAGCGTAAAAGTAAAGGTCGAAAAAGTTGCTCTCTTAACTCCCTCCATCTTTCATACCTGTTTGTGCGTGCCCTGTGCAGGAGATGGAACAGATGCAGCGCTACAACCAGCGTCTGATCGAGGAGATGAAGAACAAGCAGACGCAGGAGAGAGCCAGGCTGCCCAAGATCCAGCGCAGTGAGGCCAAGACCCGCATGGCCATGTTCAAGAAGAGCCTTCGCATCACTGGAGCTGCCATCACCCCCGAGCAGGAGAGGGAGAAGATCAAACAGGTGATGACCTGAGCGATATGGACAATGGCAGAAATGAAATTGAACCACTTTTCTTTTGTCCTGTGGCGGATGGAAATCTCAACAATACACAGTCATGTCACATTTAAAGGAATAAGCTGTGAAGCCTAATAGTATTTGTGTTTTCCAGTTTGCAGCTCAGGAAGAGAAGAGACAGAAGAACGAGAGACTCCACCAGCACCAGAAACATGAGAACCAGATGAGAGATTTGCAGCTGCAGTGCGACACCAACATTCGAGAGCTTCAGCAGCTGCAGGTAAAGATATAAAAGAAACGTAAACTTTAACTTTTGTTGGAAAACTCATACATTTAAAATGTGTTTTTGGGCAATTATTATCCACTATGTACATGTTTTTTAATACTGTACCTCCCTGTGTGTGTCTCAGAATGAGAAGTGCCACCTGCTGATTGAACATGAGACCCAGAAACTGAAGGAGCTGGATGAGGAGCACAGCCTGGAGCTGAAGGAGTGGAGGGAGAAACTACGACCCAGGAAGAAGGTGAAGTATCTTGTTCTGTTTTCACCTTTTTGAAAACACGGTCAACCCATTATCTTTATACTAAAGACTCTCAGACCAACACTATGGTCTACTTATGGTCATCTAACAAGCTGCATGCTAGCTGTGTGTGGAGCTATCAATCTATCAAGCTATCATATCACATGATCTTCATCAGCAGATGGAGTTTTCCAGTTGTCATGGAACTGATTGGATTTATTTATTTATTTATTTTTGGTTGGACAGCAACAGCAGGGCCAGCCCTATAGACACGACTGTCTGTGAGTGTGATCGAGTCACACCATTGGTCAGCTGAATGTCATGTGACTGGGTCATGAAGTTACACTGTTGGCAGTGTTAAGTTTCCTCATTGGCCGTTGCTCTTTCAAAATGATTTATCACAAACAGTTTCTATTAACAGGACGTTTAGCTAATAACGCCTCCATCCATCCATCCATCTATTTTATATCACTTATCCGGAGTTGGATAACGGTGGCAGCAGATTAAGCAAGGTAGTCCAGACGCCCCTCTCCCCCGCAACGCTTTCCAGTTATTCCTGGGGGACTCTGAGGCGTTCCCAGTCCAGATATATAAAGTCTCCAGTGTATTGTGGGTCTACCCCAGGGCCTCCGACAGTTTGACCTCAAATTTTTTGACCTCAGTTTGATATCAAATGACTCCTTTTGGTGAGGAGGAGCAGCAGCTCTACTCCCAGCTCCCTCCAGATGTCTGAGCTCCTCACCCCATCTATAAGGGTGAGCCCAGCCACCCTTCCGAACCAGCCAAAGCTCATGACCACATGAGGGTCGGAACTGGGATCAACTGGTAAATCAAAAGCTTTGCCTTCCGGCAAGTACGGTCGAGTGCAGTGCCTGCTGGCTCAGCACCAGTCAACCGGTCAATTTCACCCTCCATTTTGCCGTCACTCGTGAACAACCTCGAAATACTTAAACTCCTCCACTTGAGGCAACAACTCGTTCTCAACCCGGGGAGAAAAATCCATTCTTTTCAGGCAGAGAACCATGACCTGCTTTTCTAAAACAGTGATGAATACACTCACGACATGGTCAGATACTTGGTAGCAGAAACATTAAGAAGCCACTTTGCTCAGTGATCGCACATTCGGTCAGTAGAACAGATACTTGTTTGAATGCTTGGAACGAATACAACAGTTTGTTGTGACAATTTCAAAGGCTCACATGGGACAGACCAATCTTATAACCCTTTATCAGTTTTTATTTACTCACAGTAGAGAGTTTAAAAAACTTTAACCTCTCTTCTGTCTGTGGACCACATGAGACACATGTTGATGCAAGACTGGCTATAACACTGGCTGAAATCCATTTACCTGGTTCAACAAATAGAAGGGTAAATTAGCATGTAAAACTTACATGTTTTTCTGTGTGTCGTGCAGGCGCTGGAGGAAGAGTTTGCCAGGAAGCTGCAGGAACAGGAAGTGTTCTTTAAGATGAGCGGCGAGTCAGAGTGCCTTAACCCCTCCAACCAGAGCCGCATCTCCAAGTTCTACCCGATCCCCAGCGTCCACTCCACTGGTTTCTAGGAGGAATCTACGCACATATGCAGTATACACACAGTGGACATGGACATAAGCACACACACACACACACACACTCATGAAGAGAGTAAAGACTGAACCTGTGCTGCCTTGCCCTCATTCTCTGACAGCTGTCAGGGTGTAGGGATCTAAGTTGTTTTTCTGTCTCTGGACTTAGTTCCTCGATGGTTTGCAGCTCTGCTCTGCGAGACTCTTATTTTGCTCATTTTGTCATATTTTCACACTATTACCGTCATTTTGAAGGAGAACTATGAAGGAGAATTTCAGATTTAGTGCTTCAGTCATCACCTCAAAACTACTAAAGTGAAGTAGCTCTCTGTCCAACCTTCTTTTGTGATTGAATTGTGTTTTTTTTTTTTATGCAGACTCCAGTGCCTGTAGAATCTGATGTTTTTGGCTTTTAAAATCAAGCAATGTATGATTATTATTTGCTGCTCAATTTAGCTCTAATTTAGACATTTGCACTAAGGAAAGGATTTTTATACCACTTAATTTGGTTAAATATTAAATAGCAACCTTATCATTTATAATTGATCATCAAATAGAATGTATTTCTGACAACGAAGGAGCACACATCACTCTTAATGAAGGAATGATGATACAGTATATTTTTATTAGGTCATTCATGTGTGTCTGTGTTAGAGAGGTTAAGACGTCCAGGCAGTCGTTCGTCTTTACACATCGTCTTTGTGATACATTAGGGGTTAAAATAACCAGTCTTATGCATTATTTCAATGCAAGGTGTGGGAATGTTTTCCAGCAGAAATGATTCCTTCTTTCAGGGTTTTTCTTCAGAATGCCTTCCTGTTTCAAGCACTTAAGACTTGGGACTACTGTTTAGCAACGCACAGTACATGGTGTAAACCATAAGTTACTTTGCTGCATATGATAGAGGAAGTGTGGAGATGGTGTTTACATACAGAGACAAAGGATCACTGTTAATTGGACACTAAGGAAATCACAGTGGTGGCTGTTGAAAAACCATTTAATGTACCTGTTTGTTGGTCTTTTTTTCTTTTTCTTTTTTTTTAGGTGACACCACTTTTATTGTTGTCCAGCAAAAGTTGTGTATCTATAGGAGCAAGTTCTTCAGGGATGAATAAAGATTTTCATTGATGTCCATCAGTTCTGTAAAATTTATAGCATTTTTAAGAGTTTCCAAGGCCTGAGTGCCATGAAACTGACTCAGCAAATTCTCACTATGAACAGCTTTCAGTTCAGCTAAGCAGAAAAAAAATAATCTAACTTGCAGTTATAGTTGATGAGGTGTCCTTTGTATTTGCTCTGGTTTTCTGCTTGGTTTGCTACCAGGTGTATTATGGGTAGGCCTGCATGGCTTTTGTTTCTTCTTTATATTGAATGATATTACCTTTTTCATTGATATGCTAGCTAATAGCCTTAATACTTAAAAAATGGATGTACTGTGTACCTGTCGTGACCACCTTTTAAAGATTTTGGTCAAACTCTTGGTTTCATGAAGCATTTTAACGATTTCAGAATGATTTCATTCAACTGTATTCAAACAAACGAAAACAGAACATGAGCTTTGAGCAAAGGTTTTTTTATTTAGGCTTAAGGATTGTGAATGATGTTAAAGCAGTCGATGCAAAAATGGACCTGACTGGTTTAGGCCATCTTGACCTCTGATTGGTTCATTTTATCATCTCATTCTCTTTATGATTGGCTTTAAAGTTATCAAATGTATTTAATAACAGCTGTTATGTACAAAAATACTGAAGGAGTGCTGTGCACCATTTGCAAAACATTCTCAATAGCTATTTATATGAAAAACCACACTGCAGCGCCTGTGCTATAGCTAACCTTCTCTACTTACCCACTGGAAGTTTGCAGCGTACAAAAATAGGCAAATCAGTCCTGTCAATTCTTGTTCTGTTTGTCAGATAGAAAGTCTAAACTGATTAAATTCTGAATGTCTGAAAAAACAAAACCATGATCCATATCAAAATCAAATGAAAATTAGGCAATTTTTTAAAACAGATTTATAGTTTTTAGAATTCCTGTGTACTGTAGATTTTCATTTTGCTGTAAATAAACTGTTTCCTCTCTGCTACAGTTGTGTTTAGTCCTTGATTTGATCCCAACCAGTTATCTTGGTGATGATGAAAAGCTATTAAAAAAATCTTTATTCAATGGGAAAGTGGTCTCAGACCTATGGACCCCATACATATACATATATATATTTGTTACAAAGCATGGTCTGGCTAGAAAAGGCCCAATGTGATGAAAAGGTAAGAAAAAGTACACAATAAAATATGTCACCATACTGGTCCCTCATGTGTCAGACAAGCTAATTCAATACATAATCTGTGATTTCACAAATACAACTCTGCACAGTAAATGTTTATCAGTATAAAAGTACAATCATATCCCTTTAGAAAAACAGGTAAATTGGTGAACGGCATCCAGCGTGTGCATCAGTATACACAATTCTTTGAGTTCAGTGACCTGGTTCTCAGACACCAACATTCCTCTTCCTTCTTTTAGTCATCACTGTGAATTCTCCTGTGAAAAAAAAAAAAAAAAACACAAAGGATTTGATTTAAAGGTTGCTTTACACAAACTGCTTCCAATTGATGAGCACCTGCTTGTTCTAGCACATTAAATCAAACATTCAAAATTATTGGCAAAACCCTGCAGCAGGGGCCCTCTCTTTCAATAAATGGTTTATTTTGATAGTCAATTTACAGAGCAGTTGTAACATTTCAAAAGGTTATCATTTGAGATTCAATGTGACAGCTTTCGTTAACTATTCCTCACCCCCACCCCCCTAACCTAAATTTTCATACCTAGTATCTTGATGATTTCTCCATCACTTACAGTATATCCTTTTATCTAAAATTATCACTCAATGTTTTTCTATTGGTTCCTGTGCTCTGACAGCAGATGAGATAAATAAAGCTTTGAAAATCTGAAAAATCTGT
The DNA here is from genome assembly GCF_002260705.1 of Seriola dumerili. Lineage (NCBI taxonomy): Eukaryota > Metazoa > Chordata > Actinopteri > Carangiformes > Carangidae > Seriola > Seriola dumerili. Next base: position 3,733,764 of record NW_019174305.1, on the reverse strand, counting down.
GACGAATGAACATTCAAATTGCGCTAATTCATTTAAGACCACTGCCCAGGACTGAACGTGAAATAACAATAACTGACCTCTGTCACCCTTTTGTCCTCGGCGTCCCTCAGGCCCAGGAAGGCCTCGTTCACCTGTGTCCGGACAGAGTCATTATAAAGTGTCACTACAGACTAATGGTACTAGAAAAAGCCATGAAAGACACAAAAATTATTTATAACAGTTCTTCATATGGAACTTCTTCTTTTTTAGCTGTTTCAACTGCCATGGTCTGATTTAACTGGGAAAACTAATAGCACTCTGGAAGAATAGAAAAAGGTTCCTGTGTGTAATAAAAAAAAATGTGTAATTACCATTAAATGTCAAGTACTGTAAGCAGTATGAAAACAATTATTTAAAGTACAATCTGCAAAATTTTTCATTCCAAAGTCCTTTTCTTAAAGTATTTTGAGATGCACCTTTCTCTCCTTTTAGACCAGGGAATCCCATGTCCCCTTTCTGTCCTGGTCTCCCAGGTGGTCCGACAATGGTTCCATGTGCTGTGGAGGACAAATGTTTTCATTCTCACATTTTAGCTTCTTCATTGTTTTTTCATTGTAATGATTTTTAATTGTTAAATGCTACTTTACTTTTGATGTATTCCACCAAATCAGTAACATTTGCTTGGGAACCAAACAACCGGCTGTATCCCGGCGGACCTGGAGGGCCAGGTGGTCCGGGTGGTCCTTGGGTGACGCGTTCATTGCGAGTCCGCTCAATGTCACGAAGCAGACCTTGCACTAGAAAATAAGAGGTAAGGTTAACAAGTACCCTAACCTGTCTGTTTTACTGTAGATTTTGATTAGTGATTTATATCATCATAGTACACTCACATCTGACATATTCCAGCTGTTCTGTGGCATTTCCATGTGAACCAAACCATCGGCTGTATCCTGGGGGACCTGGGGGGCCGGGCGGTCCTGGAGGTCCCTGGAAGACGCGACTGTTGTACTCTCTCACAATGTCATGCAGCACACCACGAGCTGCAAATGTAAGAAAACAGGATGATACATGTGAAGCTTTGCTGCCACTGGTTGCATTCAATACCAAGAATATAATAAATTGTCAGACTGGAAGAGAGCTATACTGTAACATGAGCAAAGACCGGTAGTTGTAGAGTAAGTAAAAGTCAGGACTGTCCTCACTAAGCTTTGAAGACAACCAGATTCTTACTTCTGACACTGCACTATCTGCACTCCACCAGTTGTTGGTCATGGATGCACAGTCACAGTCATCATAAAGCTGACATCGACTTACATTTGAGATAGTCCACCACATCCACGACGTTTTCACGAGGACTAATCCACTGGCTTTGTCCAGGCATTCCTGGAAGTCCAGGAGGTCCTGGGGGTCCTTGAACAACACGTTCACTGTCTCTCAAAACATCCCGGAGCAGACCATGGGCTGCATATGGAGGACAGTAGAGTCCAATATCATATAATGCAAATGAGGTAAACTTGCAGTTCACGTTAGTGAAATACTTTCTACTGTGTCTTATATCTGTCAGACCAGATCATCTAGATGGATAATCTTATCTTCGGCGTCCTTAGAGTCTGCTCAAAACCTGGTAAAACTGCATTTTCTTATTATGAACCCAGGACTTGGATTGTCTGGGAATGCTACCTTCATAGCAGACATTCAAGCATCAGATAAAAAAAAACATGTTTCATGAGGAACATAATTGTTTTAAATAGCCAAGTTACATCTCTCTCCAGTTTTGTTATTTGCAATGTGATTGTTGTAAAATAATGATGTATGTTCTCATATGACACCTATCTTATGCTGCCATTTTGGCAAAGTCTTGTAAAAGAGATAATATGTCTCAGGAGGCTTCCTGGTTAAATGAAGGTTAAATAAAAAGACATGGATAGAGCACAAACCAAAATAAAATGCAACACATAGAACATAGCAAGTATTGACAGATTCAAACTCCAGTCCGTGAATTTTGTCATTTGTAACGTGGTTCTCGACTAACTGCCACTTACATTTGATGTAATCAGTTACTTTGACAGCCATGCTGGAGTAGTCACCAGTATCCACGTTCCAGTCTCTGGCACCAGGCACACCTGGTTCTCCCTTGTGTCCTGGGGGTCCAGGAGGACCTGGTAGACCAGGAAGTCCAAACATAGCTCCTCTCACACCATCACCTGGAGACAATACAACATAATATGACGTCACTCTGTGTAGTGCTGTGTAGTGCTTTTTGTATAGAAAATACTTCAGAGCCAGAGTCTAAACCAATTCTGTGTCGTTATGATGTGGGAATCCCAAAATATTTAGATAGGTAAAATCATGGGACTGATACAAATATTTCAGATACACCATGTGTAATAAGTCAATGTTATGTGAAAACTGAGTCTGGTACAGACCAAACCACACCTAAAGTAGCTTTATAAAAGCCAAAGCTTCCCACAATGAGACGGCGTATTTTTAAAGATTAAACTCACTCCTGACATATTCTTGCTCTGCCTTGAGCAACTCTCTGTTGGCATGCTCAGCATAGGAAACAATTCCACGGATTGGACCGGCAGGGCCTGTAGGTCCAGGGGGACCAGGGGGGCCTGGAGGGCCTCTGAAGGCGACACCTTTGGGGAAGCAATGGAACAGATGGGTGAGGATGGGTGTGTATGTATTTTTAATTAATTCTTCATAAACTGATAAAGTCAAAGTTTTCAGTTAAACTCACTTTGCAGGTAGTCACGGATGTCTGCGCTGATGTAGTTTCCAAGTCCCGGTGGGCCAGGTGGTCCTGCTGGCCCAGGTGCTCCTTGTGCACCAGGGACACCTGGAGGACCAGGAGGCCCGTGAGGGCCCACAAGTGCTTGATACCCAGCTAGACAAACAATGAAATTGAATGTATGTTAGTATGAGAATGCTACTAGATCTAATTATTCTAGAACAGATACTCTACATTAGCATGAATACTATGAGCTCAAAAACCTAATTTTACTGGGGGGTTAACTGCTGTAGTTATTGTGTCTCTTACTTGATAACACATTTCCAGGAAGGCCAGGAGGTCCAGGAGGTCCAGGGACACCTACCATCCCCCTCTCTGGTGACAGACAAGACCCACAGTCAGTGACATTCATGTTCTCCTGCCAGAATACCATTTTAATAGGTAACGTCATAGGTGCTTCTGTAACTCCAACCATTCATGAAACTGAGGATCCGTTCAGCAACCTCCTGGGTTTCAAATCTGCCAAGGCTCAGATCTCCAGGAGGTCCTGCTGGACCAGGAGGACCAGCAACGTATCTCCTCACATCCTCTCCTGGACACAGATAATTGACAATCTTATTATTTGCTCCCAAGAGCTGGATATCAAAAAACAAACTTGAAGATTTTGAGGAAATCAGGTAAATTATCTCGTTTTAAGTGGCTGCCAAAGATGTCCAATGCCCATCATATAAGCCACTATATGGTATATAACTAATGTCTACTAATTGACCATCTGTTCAAATTTTCTTTTACAAGTTGACTTGATGTTCCTAACTTGCGTAATTAGCTGGTTCAAATTTTGACAATTCACATACAAAGACTGCTGGCAACAATGCGATCCTTTGCACAAACGATGAATAAATTATTCACTCATGTGAATTATATGTAAATGTTTTGCGCAATTTATATATTGAGCTTCTGCCACTGATCACAAATGAAACTTACGCTGTAATAGGTTGATGATGTCACTGACAGAGATGGAACCAGGTGGACCCGGAGGACCAGGAGGGCCAGGAACCCCATCATATCCTCTACCTGAAGCTGAATAATAGGTGAAAGTTACACAGAGGTTGTCATTACTGTTATAAAACTGTTGATTTTTACATACAGACATCCTGTGTAAAATTAGATGTATTATTATAATGTAATTGATCATACTCTGGAGGTAGGCAATGACTCTGTTGGCCACATCATCCACCAGCCCGTCTCCTGAAGTCCCTGGGGCTCCTGGAGGCCCAGGAGGCCCAGGAGGCCCAGCCAGATATCCACTGATGGCACCACCTGCGTGTCAAGAAAATACTGTCTCAAACAGGTCACTTGACTTAGGTCTTTGTTTCGTCCATATGTAGTATTAGGACAGCTTACTCTGAAGGTACTCTGCAATGTACTGGCCCACATCTAGTGATCCAGCCAAACTTCCATCTCTTCCAGGTGGTCCAGGTGGGCCTGGAGGGCCAGGAGTGAATGAGCTACCTGGTATGATAAAACAAATTCCCATGTAGGAAAGACTGGACAACCCTTGAATAAGATTTTTTTTTTTTAAGATTGAATGGCTAGTATTGACTTGTATTGACTTGTATCATTACTGATATATTATTAGCTATTACAATTTGACCAAGCAGCAACAGCCCTTGCTAAGAGGTGAAACCAATGCAGAAGTTCTTTAAGCTGCAGTTCTTATAATAGCCACTAGGTGCTGTGCTCTTCTGGAGAACAAACTGAATGTAAATAAAAGCTAAACTATTGGATCCCAGACGGAGGCCGTGTGCAGTGTGAGAGACAAAGAGAGATACAGTATATACACTAACTACATGTGTGTCCTGGTAGCTCACCTGGTAAAACATGTGCTTAAGATTTATTTTTTGCCACAGTAGCCAGGGTTCAAGTCCATCCTGTGGCCCTTTGCTGTGTGTCATCTTATTTCTCTCTCTCTCTCTCTCTCTCTCTATCTCTTTCTCTCTCCCTCTCAATTTCTCACTATTCTCACTACACTATAACTGTTATAAAGGCAAAAGCCTGAAAAAATAACTTGGAGTGGAGTTCCCCTTTAAGATTATATTAAATCTCCACTAGGCAATATTATTGACATTAAGCCTCGTTCAAATGACTTCTTCCTATAATGTGAAAGGGTATAGGGTAGTACTACTGGTCCCACCTTCCACATCACAGACTATATATATGTCTACAAGGCCACGCCTCCTGCTGTTGTTGTAAGGTGCAATTACACTTTAAATCATTCTGTATGATAGTTGTTTGTGAAAGTGTATAGGGCGGTACTGCTGGTCCCACTGAGAATCAACATTCCAGTTTTGGTATTTTTCAGTTGGGTTTTTGTTGCTCAATATTCTTGAGTCCCTCCAGCTCTCACTGAGTGCTACTGCATATTTGTCAGTTATAGTGGCTAACTCACAACACACTAGGCCTGCTAAAAGCACAGGATTCGTGAAGATCATTATTAAGACACTATCTTGATAATTGATTTGATGTGATATTGTATTCAGGCCGTCTTACCACTGGCCCCGAGGACTCCGGCATCACCTACAAGGAATATTTAAATAGTATGATACTCAAGAAAGCAGGGGAAAGACAGACAAAATGAACAAAAAGTTTTTGTATATAACCATTCACTGTGGCTAAATATAACTTGAAAAAAATATTTTTACCTTTATGTCCTTTTGGCCCCTGAGGGCCTGGTAGACCTTGAGGGCCACTCGGGCCTTCTGGTCCCTGAGGCCCCCTTGGTCCAGGCTGACCTGGGAAACCTGACATAAAAACACTTATTCAGCACTTATGCTTGAAGGTTCATTATTGTCAACGGAAAATTGAAGACCAATGAAGACCACAAGATGTGGCTGAAAGAAAAGTTTTAGTAAGTAACTTTTTGTTCTTTCCCCCACAGTTATTTTCTACATGAGCTCTTCATGAACTCATACAAATAGTAATTGGCATACGACTGGAGTACCTTTGTGGATGCTCTTCTTCATAAAATAATGTTAAAGTTCATCTAATCTAAAAGATGTTCACATACCAACACCTGGTTCCCCTGGACTTCCTGGAAGACCTGGTTGGCCTGGTTCACCTGAAACAATCATCATTATTCTAAGTCATAGATTATATCTATTTTTAAAAAAATATCTGTTGTTTCAAATTGTGTTTTGCAATTTTCTCACCTTGGTACCCTTGTGGTCCTCGGTCACCTAAGAAGAAAGAATGATAAGATGAAATTAAATTTGTAAATTTTGGAACAGTCAGACAGATGTTTTCAGAAGCACTGAATTTATTGAACCTACCTGCTGAACCCCGTGAGCCTGGGGGTCCTGGAGGTCCTGGTGGTCCAGCAAAGAAGGTCTCTTTAGAGTAAAAGAATGAAAATGCATCAAAATGCCTGGCAAAGACAGTAGAGGCTGAATATGACATACAGTATGTCCAGTTGTCAACCTACATTACATCTGAAATTGGTTTTCTTTCACCAACCTGATGTAGGCACAAAGCTGCCAGGTTCTCCTTTCTCTCCTCGGGGTCCAGGTGAACCAACACCTGTGAGGATAGCAACACAGACACAGATCAGTTTAAAATGAGAGACGGAAATCTAACTTTTTGTATTGTTGGCATATAGTATACACAATTGTTCCAACATAATTCACATTGTGTATAAAAACGTTGTGTATATTTTCTATTCTAACCCTCTTGCCCCTCCCTAACCATGACATAAAGGAAAGACTCCAAGGTCTGTTTGGTACATTGACAACTGCCACTAGCTCAGCTACAGAGGCACCCACATAGTGACTCTTCAAATCCAACAGCAGCTTCTCATGGCCGGTTAGCTGACTTTGTCCATGTTCTGAGTGCTGATCAGTCAGTCTCCCACATCGCACACTATTCAGCTTCAAGGCAATGCCTCCTACTCTCATTGCTGTTGCTCCCTCACTCCTCTGTTGCATTTTTTAAATATCTAGCAGAATCTAAGGGTACAGTTACACTTTAAATTATCCTGTATGCTGATGATGTATCTATCTATCTGTGTAATGCTAGATACTTGTTTACCTGGCTCTCCTGGAGGACCCCTGCGTCCTGGAGGACCTTGTTTAGTCTCACCTAAACAACAGTCAAAGCAGTATTTGAATAACCATTAGTTGAATTTAAGAACCTATCCCAGTCATTTGGAAATACCATTGGTATCTAACAAATGGCTTTCAACTTACCAGGAGGACCCTGAGAACCAGGTGCTCCAGGAGGACCTGGGGGTCCTGGTGGACCAGGCAGTCCTGTTACTGATGAAAATCCTGATAGAAATGAAAACATAGATGATATTATTATTGTATCACACAGCAGTATCTTGATACCACCAGATGGCATCAAAGTAAGTATCAAAGAAACAAAGAGCTACTCACTATCAGTTTGGGAGGCACGGACAGTTTCTGAACTTGTGACACTGATGCCAGGCTCACCAGGTTTTCCTTGCTCTCCCTTCTCTCCCCTTTCTCCTTTTTCTCCCATCTCCCCTCGTGCTCCCTTAGGACCTAAATGATTGAGTCAATGTACCATCACAGAAAAAACAATAACTTCAATATGTACCAACAAGCCTCATGTTCATAAAACAGTTTTTGAGCCATCTAAGCTGCTTAGTGTTGACTTACCAGGTTGTCCTGGGATACCAGCAGGGCCAATGGGGCCAGACAAACCAGGGGAGCCAGCAGGGCCTGGAGGCCCAGCAGGCCCTGGAGGTCCAGGGATGGCCACAGTGTCAGAGCCAACTAGAGGGAGGATATAAAGACCAGTTAGAGTGTACAATACTTAAAAACTAATACAAAGTACACTTTGCATGTTCATGTCCAACTTCTTACTTGGAGCAATGACTTTACCAGGCAGACCGGGTTCACCTAAAGGGACAGCTTTAGATTAGATTGCATGATGAAGCTTGACATACAACAAACAGCATTAAATCTTTAGTATGTCCTTTATTCAAGAGTTTTAGTTTAAAATAATTACCCTGATGCTATAAAGGCTTAATTAGAGTAAATATAAACATTACATTTTTAGTTTTGGGTAACTTCTTACAAGAGAAATTTACTTCCATTTACATAATAAGCATATATGTAGTGAGGCAGATGCATAGGAGCAGGATGAGTGGATCAGAAGTAATAATAGAAAAACATGCAATGAGCAATTTATTTGCAACATTTCAGTTTTGCCAGATGAAGGTTTAGCCATCTAGCACTGAAACGTAGCAAATAAATTGTTCTTCAACTGTTACATACACACATTTAGAAGCAAAGTGTTTATTCAAGCTTTTTATTGGCCATTCCAGCAGTGGCTGTGGTGATGGCAGTGTCAGTCAGTTGCGGACATTCATTGTCCTCAGAGGATGAACTGTTATAACTTTGGCAATTATCTGACATTTCCTCTGCCACCATCAACAGATCACCATTTCAATTTGTCCAATACTTTGATTTATGACCAAAACCCTGCAAAGCTAGCGGCATTCCCATTAGCCTCAGCTGTAGTTTGTGTTTAGTGTTAATTAGCAAATGTTAACACACTAACTAACTAGGCAAAATTAGTTTGTTTTCATAGACAGTTGACCTTAGAAACATTGTGCCACAGCAGCCTTAAGGCCACCATACCATCCACATCCATGTTTCCACGATGGTGTGCAAGGGTTCACACGGACCACTATTCATTCAGCCCAGAATTTTGATCATGCAGTCTGTGCGCATAGCAAGTGCACCAACTGCACATGTTCCAGATAACAAAATAACAAAAATGTTTTCAAAAAATGCAAAGACAGCCCACTGGAGCCCCTCATATCAACACATAGCAGCTGAACCCTAAAAAAAGCAATAGCTGCTTTTTAAATTAGCATTCTACTGTCCAAGAAAACAAAGGACAAATGTCTTAGCTGTGATTAGGCATAAGCATATTCTTATATAATGCATATAATGTAGTATTTGTACAGATGTTGAACCCTAACAAACTTCACCTCAGGTGTGCTAACTGAGTTATTGACTCGTCCAGCCCTTTGGGAATCTATTTGAAGTCTAAAACCTTAGATGGCAAATTAAGTGGTAATGGAGATAAATGTACTGAGGCTATGATTTCTTTTTATTGGCAATTTTTTGTTTTTGTGTCCAGAACCTTCCATGGCAGTATGTGGTATGTGATTTTTTTTTTTACTTTCAGGAGTAAGGAAAGGAGGCAATACATTTACCACCAGACTGGATTTCCAGCAGTATCCTTGGCAAGGGATTAGAAAACTATATACATATTCTGTAAACCAAGTAAATTTTTTTATTTTAGTATATGTTTTTATACCTTGGGGTCCTTGAAGCCCAGGGGTGCCTTGAAAAAAAAAACAACATTGTTTTCATTTTAGTGCAATCTATAAAAAATAAGATACCTGAAATTATTCAGGCAATATTTGATAAACATAATTTATTACATTATGATTGATTATGAATGCTGCTATAATTGGACAGTGTTATGGTACCTGGAGGACCAAGATCTCCAGGAAGTCCAGGTGGTCCTCTCACACCAGGAAGTCCCATCGAACCTGTGTCACCTGCAATTTATACACAGAGACTCTAGTCCACAGGATGCAACAACAACAGTGATACATGTTCTGTTATCTTTCTCTGGCACCTGCAGAAAAATGTCATAATGTGTGATCCATAAAAAAAATAGACAGTAAATAGACAGTCACATGTTTTGTTCCTCTGTGTTTTCCTCTCTGAAGCTTTCTTCGCCAAGTAATTTGATGTCACTGATTTGCCCTTATTACTGACAAATTCATCTGTCTTGTGGTTTGGTCACAGAATACATTTCTATCTAAAATAACCTTGTCATGAGTTATCCAAGCATGTTCCTCTTAGGGCACCATGAGAATAAAGGCAGTTGAGTGGTGATACAGAGTGGCACAGTTTATTCCTCCTCAGATTTTGACATCTTATTAGCAGAATTTCGTCTTACTAATACTGTGAAGATCTCTCCTCACCTGAAATTCCTTTAGATCCCTTGGGTCCAGCAGGGCCTTGTGGTCCAGGTTGTCCTTGTTCACCTTTAATCAAAAAAACAGGATACATCAAATACCCAAACCCAAACCTTTTTCCAAACCTAAACATTGTTGAGGGTTTGCAACTTACATTTTGATTAAATGAATGAATGTGCAGTTTTTTCTCTGTAGTCTTTATGATAGTGAGCAGCTAACTACTAGTTTGTAGTGTATATTTTATTGACACTAATAGCATCATGTAAAAGTTAACATGGCTTACAAACTTACAGGCTTTAAAAAGATTTAAATATATTAACATAACAATGATCATTTAAAACAATATTTGTCTTGCAGCTTTCAAAACTTGTGTGTGTTCAGGGGTCAATGAGCAGCATTAAGTTTAAGTACATGGTGTTCGAGTTCTGTGTTATTTGAACAGACCATTTGGAAAAGAAGTTTAGAGACTTTATCTTTACCACTTTTATATTGAGTGGCTGCTGTGATAGCAGCTGTGTTTTTATTATTCCTGCTGTGCAGGACTGATAAAACCATGCTGAGACACACCTGTTGGTCCACGTGGTCCCCTCTCTCCCTGTTCTCCTTTGATTCCTGGCAGTCCAGGGGTTCCTCGGTCACCTGTATTTAGGACAATCAGGAGTGCCAAGAGGGCTATTAAACCTAAACTGATAAAGGCCATCGTTCTTCTTCTTCTATCATTACAAAAGTTAAATAATCAATCAGTGTTTTGGTCTCTTTCTTACACATTTTCATTTACTCTTACCACACTGTTTATGTTTTATATTTTGACAATTTTAGAAGACTGCTTATTCTAGTTTATATGAGGATCATTAAAATGAAAACACGATAAAGGTACCTTTTGCTCCTGGAGCTCCTGCTTCACCCTGGAAACCTTTTACACCAGGAGCACCTGCAGACAAATGATAAACACATTTAATGCTGTCAATCAGTGCCAAACACAGACAAAATATTAAAATTCATGTGGAGTTCAGTATTTACCAGGGCTTCCTGAGGCACCGTGCTCTCCCATGGCACCTAAATCAAACAAGGAAAATTTAGAGGCCGTTTATTTTTGGTATTCATGGAATCTGTTAATCCATATTGCAGCCAGTTTATCATGTTCATTATTTAAAGTTAAAGTGATGTGTGTGTGGTCCTTAAAGCTTGATCTGCTCCGACCTGTATCTCCATCATGACCTTTGACCTTACCTTTCAGCCCCACAGGTCCAGTAGCACCGGCAGGACCGGGACGTCCTGGCTCACCTTGAGATCCTGTCAAAGCCAAGTTTTATTATCAAAGGCTGAACAACAAATAACTTCCCACGGATGTAACTTGGGTGACAAAAACATTTTCTACCTTTGTCTCCTTTCTCTCCAAAACCATGTGGTCCAGTCTCTCCACGGGGACCCATCGGTCCCTCCCGGCCCCTCTGACCGGGTGGTCCCTCGGTACCTGGTTCACCTGGTCACAAAGGAGGAGAGACTTAGTCCATTTTTTCTTTCTAAGTATCTCCACTCAACCTGAAAGAGCAATGAAACACACATCACCTGCACTTCCCTTTGGTCCCCTTAATCCATCCAATCCTGGGTGACCCATCTGCCCAGGGGGACCTGCAGAAATAAGACATATGAGAGGAGAAGGAACAGGCAGTGAGTTAGTCACTTCTGTGGGAAGGGGAAAGCATCAACACGATTGCAGATTTCTCAGTCTCACCTGGCGGGCCAGGGAAGCCGCTGTCACCTGCAAAACATCCTTTTTAGTGGCTGGTTCCAGTTTATAGATTGATCAATTCTTACATCACACACTCCTGAGGTTTGATGTTCCTGAAATTATGATTAATATCTCACCTTTTTGTCCTAGTGACCCTGGATCGCCTGTAAAGAAACAGCCCGACTTATGATGGATATCAACAAAATGTCAATTTCCAAATCATTCTGTGATTTGTGCAAATGTACCTTTAGGTCCTGGCTCTCCTCTCTCTCCTTTTAGAGAGTATGCAAGTGTTTCTGAAAGTAGAAAAAAAGTTATAATTACATTCAAGTTTGTTTCACGGAGGGTTGGGTTGATTTGTGGTCTTAAATATCTGATCCCTGTGTTCAGTCTGTACCTCTTACAGCATCTGAGCGGAGTTCAGCTCTGATCAGCTGCTGAATGGTTCTCTGCAGGGCAGCGCTGTCCAGTCCTGGTCCGCTCCCTGCGACTCCTCCCGGCCCAGCAGCCCCCAAGTTGATGGTGTTATCAGAACGGGTCAGGGTGGACCCTGAGGAACTCCTGCCGATGTACGCCGAATCCAGCGGGTCGATGATGTTGATGCCAGAGGAGCCTGACAAGCGACTGGACCTGGCTGAGGCGGTGCCAGCGATGGCTTCTAAAGCTTCCACACGGTTCTTGAGGTGTTTCAGTTCTTCACCTGTGAAACAAGAGAGAAGGTGAACACGTAGACGTCACCTTCACTGACATCACTTAATTACTTGCTGTCTTACCCAAAGCAATGAGTCCAAAGAGCAGTCCAAGGAGGAGGAGCAGGCTGAGCAGGAGGCCCAGCAGCCACTTCCACCAGCTACAGCAGGACCAGAAGCTAAAGCCTGACTCATCTTTCTGGATCTCTGAGAAACAAGAAAAGTTCAGATGCAAGATTAAGTTTTTCTTTTTTTCTTTCAAGAAGAAAAATGGTCTGGATGCATAACAACAGCAGATTCACAAAACATATCAGTAATGTATGATGTACTTACTCGCCTTAAATTTAGAATTTGTATTCATCAAGATATTTCTGAGATTTTTCATTAAGTCTCTTATCGTCTCGAGTTTTTATTGTTCTTACATTTTTCTTAAAGAGAAGGCATTCTGACATTAGTTTAGACATTGGAAAATGTGCTTATTTGCTAAATGAGGCGTCTGATACCATTCTCATGCCTGTGCATTAAATATGAAGCTATAGCCAAGAGCAGGTCAGCCTATCTTACTATAAAGACTGGAAAAAGGGGGAAACAGCAAGCCTTGCTGTGGTAAAACAAAATCAACGTACTACCATCTCTAATGATCACTAATTAAAATCTTATATCTTGTTTGTTTCTAAATCTAATCTATGCAAAAACTTTAAAAAAGACTAAAAGTAAAAATGGGGCAATGCAAATGGTACCTGCATATGTGGCTTTGTCTTTAGTGGCAACTTTCAGGGTTGAAGCTTTAAAAAAAAAAAAAAAAAAACAACAATTAATTACATGCCAAACAAGAATAGTGTGATGGCTCTCAACACAATTTGGTGACTATAAGTCTACATTTAGCATCTGTTCCTTCCTCCACTGTGCTGGTTGATAGCTTCCGTTTCTCTCTCTTCAGTGAGTCCTCAGAGTACGTCACTACAAGACAGAACAATTCAGTTATCAGTAATCAAACACAGAAGCAGTTAACAAGAAAACCTCTTTCCTAATATTAAAGTGGCAGTAAGAATAGTAGCAGTAGAACCTATAGCAGTGTTAGCAGTGCTGTAGCAGTAGTACTTAGTAGTATTTAGTATTACCTGACGTACTAGCGGGTGCAGCAGACATGAAGAGCTTCCCTGTGTCTTTGGTGGTGATCAGTCTCTCTGTCTCCTTCACTGGCGTATTCTCCTTCTCTATCAGCACAAACTTAAAGTCTTTGCCTGAGGCTTCGCCATTACTGGAGATGCTGGGTCTCACTGTGACAAACAAAACATCATGTCGTATCAAATATCACCTTTTCTTGGTAAAAAAAAACAAAGACATTTTCACTTGCCCCGATTTGCTCATGTCCTATTTCACCTGTGGTTGTGCTTAGTCCGGTGCCAGATACATTTTTTTGCACACCATAAACTGTGAGGAGACAAAAACACAGCTTCATGATTCTCATCTTACAGAATGACAATTTAATAGTTTAATAAAAGTTTAATATCAACAACACTCAAAAGCTCATAAGTGTAATAACTACCAAACTTTTTTTTGTTGTCCTTCACATTTGCTGTATATCGCTGCTTTACCTATTTGTGTGTTGGTTCCAGCGGGAGAGAGGACGGTGGGGCTGGTACTGACCAGATTATTCTGAACACCATACACTGGAACTGAGGCAGAGGGGAAAAAAAAAACAACATGGTTATATCTACTGTCAGTACCGGACCTGAAACCCCTGTGGGCTGTGACATGACGAGCTGAGGCTCACCTGTGCTGCTGACGGATAGTCCGCTGTTCATAGAGGGAGAGCTGAGTGTCAGGTTGTTCTGAACACCCGGACCTGACAGAACACAGCACAGTCTTATTTGTCCATCTATCACAAGAAACTCAAGAACTTGTATTGAGTAAAGATACTTTTTCACACCGTTTCGAAACCACATTTGATGCCTTAATTATTGGATATCTCAGATGTTTCATGCATCTCTAAATATATCCATATATATCCAGCAGGAACATACATACTGTATTTGGAGTATATGATGTGGATTTTTTTTATTCAACATTTAGCCTCAATGAGATTTTTTTTTTTTTACCAAAATAAACAAGACCTTTAGATCTTGTTTAGTTTGATAGAAACACAGAAACACAGTGTTCCTTTACCAAGATGTCTGACCCTGCAACAATCAACTGGTTACAGACAATAGTGTAATACATTAATTAACTATAATCTGCAATTATTTACAATTAATTCCTCAGGAGACATAGACAAAAATCATTTACTGCTGGTATTGCTGATTGTCACGCATATCTAGACTGGTAAAGGTGGTTGGTGGTGGAGGTTGTGGACAGGTTGTTGGGGTTGGTATTGTAACTGTAGCTACTGCTCACACCTCCAGACCAGACACTGCCATAGTGGTCTGAAAGAGATAAAACAAAAATGGTAGACAGATACAGAAAAAATTCAAAACCAAGCACAAGTGAAATGCATAAATAAATAAATAAATAAAATAAAAAAATCTGTCCATCATCTGAAAATGAAGTGAGCAGCCAGAAATAAACACAACATAAAAATCATACAATTAGCCCTGCATGTTGTGATTAATGTAAAGGACATAGATTGTTACTGCTGCTGTGGTGTAGAAAAAAAATCAGTATCTGGGAACATAAACCACTCTCCTGATCAGAAATTGTGAACTAAAACTCAGACTCGCAATGATGTCTGGCCCTAACAGGTCTTTTTCTTTAGTACCATTCTATTTCCTGTTGACCACTGAAGGAACAGCCTCTCAGGAGCAAAGTCAATGGAGTCGAAGAAGACGAGAGAACTTCTCATTGATCCTTTTCACTGATTCTCACAGCAACCCTCCAGTCAGGTTAGACTATCACAGCCTTCTAGACCACAATTTAAATACCATCCTTTAACATGACAGAAATGACAGCTGATTGGTTGAACCTGCGGTGGAGCTCTCAGACATGCTTCTGGTTTCCACACTGGCCTTCTTGGGGATGGGCAGCGTGTTGTTGGGGGACTGAGTGGGGCTGGTGCTGGTGGAGTTTCCTCTCAGCAGACGCTTCACATCATCCAGCTCCGTCCCTGTACAGCAGAGGGGACAGTGACCACTCTGGTCTTTCTGTAGTTCCCTTTTACCTCAAGGTTGGACTGGCTATATTTCATGATCACAGGCTGTGTACATGGACGTGATAGTGATGGATACATAGTTCTACTCACAACTCGCTGTAGGAGAAGCACTCTGAAGTCTGGCTCTGATCTCACTCTCTGAAAAAAGACATGGTAAGTTGATTATCTTATGATAGCAACCTCCAAAGTAAAGATAAAACTTGTAATTATATTTTTGAAATTGTTTATGCACTATCCCTTTAAGTGTACCTCTGCTATGAGTTCTCCCTCTGGTGGCAGAACTTGAGATTGCACTTGATGTGCCTACAAGAAAACACAGTAAAAAACACATCATAAATTCATTCATGATACAAATACAGTTCAAATCATTTACACAGTCCAGAGTATAATCTGATATTCAAGAACGCTGAGAAAAATTTGCTGTGGCATTTACTTAAAAAAAGGCTCGGTAAAAATTTCCACACAGAAATTCTTTGTAATTTTTCCTCAGGAAATGCTCAAGTAAAGTTTACTTACTAGTATGATTTGTTAAACCAAGAATACCCAAGTAGATTTTACTGGCAGTTTTCGTCTTTAGACACAAAATTTACTGCTTTGTAAGTAAATTTCACTCAGACTACCTTGGCATCCAATTACAAAACCCCTATAAAAATGCTTGTTATTTCAGGGTTATTTAATTAGCATTTCTTTTTTTAATATCCAGAAATTTAAATACTTTTAAAAGAAAGTAATATTTACATAATATTTTATCTATCTACCACTACCCTACAGCACTATTATAAAACTGATTTTTTGCATTTATAACATGGGCTACATTTTAGTCAGTAAGGCTGTCTTACTATAGGGCTTCTAAAAAACATGAAATAGCAGTTGTTTTTTTAACAACAGCGCCTTTATTTAACACTGGTGCAAGAGATAGTTGCTTACAGTGCAACATATACAGTCTGGTTGGCATAAAAACATTTTAAATGAATACATTTGTGTACATTCATAAGTCAGTTCTGCCCACAGTATTGTCAAAGATTTCTTAAAAAGTCTAATTGAAAGACTTAGTCTGACTAAAACACTTTCAAATGGTTAAACTCAATGAAGTTTTTGAGAAACTTGCATGGAAACATTTATGCTATTATCTATTAAATCTGTCGTCGCGGGCCAGGTCCTGTTGTTTAGGTGTGACTCCGAAAGGAAAAAGTGCCAACTCTCCTCTGACGTCACTCGTTGAGTGCGCACAAGGTTGCCAGGTTTACTCCCATCACCCAAGTAAATTTTACTTTATTGTGTCAGGTTGTTCAGTCAATGCACAAGTTTAGTTAATATTACTTGGTGTGAATGATCAAATTTACGTATGGAAATGAGGATACATAATTACAAGCAAAGACCAAGGGACAGATTAAATAGAAGGTGACATTTTAAAGTAAAAGCACTTAAATAATAATTTATTGTAGAATTTAAAGAAATACTAATAATTACAAGATTAAAAAAAATCATTTTTTTCAGTGTAGCACTTACCATACTCCTTCCTGTTGTACTCTGGTGAAGAGTTTGTGCTTGAACTTTCTGAAACATGGTGACACAACAAAGCTCATATTAGCCTTCAGTTTATCGTCTCCTTTCCAAACCTTCTAACACAGTGCTGCTGGCACCGCAGACTACAAACTCTGTGGAAAAGATGAGACAGCTCTGGCCAGTAACTTACCATCAAAGACATCTGAGAGAGCTGCTGCCATGGTGGTCATGCTCTTCCTTTCTCTTGGAAGAGGTGAATAGGTGATCACAGAGGACGATCCTCTCTTTGTTTCCCCCGATCCACCTGAACTGTAGCTGGTCTTGGTCACTGTAGAAACTGTCACAGCACCTAGACCCCCCTCCCTTTTTCCCTCTCTGCCACCACTCGCAAAACTGGACGACATGCTGGAGGACCCCCCTCCAGCGGCCCTAAACCCTGCACTTGTACCAGAGGCCCCAGATGCTGCTGAACCCCCTCCACCTGAGCATACAGCTGAGGATGCTCCTACACCAGTGATGCTGACGCCTCTGGCGCCCTTGTTCGCTCTGGATCTACCGGGGCTGGTGGCGTGAGAGCTGCTGGATGTGATCACAACTGAGCTGCTTGTGCCACCGGAGCCTCCTGATGCAGCTCTTCCACCTGACCCACCTTCACTCAGAGAAGGATCACCTAGAGGGAAAAAAAAAATGAAGGAGAAAATGATCTTTGTGTTTTTCATCTCATCTTTGAAAGCAAGATCCTATCAAGGCCCTCATCAAATACTCTGCTGACACTGCCCGCTGGGGCCAAGGATGGTTAATATCTAATTGCCTATAATTCTGTTCTAACTGCAAGACAGTGCTGTCAAAGTTAATGTTTGACCTATAACGTCAACACGCATTTCAACTTTTTTTGTTATTAAAAAAGCATTCCTGAGGTGAGCCTCTGCTTGCCTGGCACTGTGCCTGAACATGCTCTATTACTCTTTTCCTTGAAACCCCCCCCCCACTCTTAGATGAAACTGAGTTATGACATGCACAGAAATCATAGTTGGCATTGCTGGAGCTGCCCAGGTTAATGATCTTTCCTGTCACATAAAAATGATAAGCTGCCATCTGAGAGCTCAAAGGAACTCCAGCTCCTTCTAGTGGCAGACAACGACAATAGTATATCATTTGAATTCTTTGTCTACTGCAACATAGTTTAAAACTGCTACACAATGTTTTTTTTTGTGTTTGTCCTTTGGCCATTTGGGAGCAGCAGAACAAGCTGTAAACACAGTTGTGACATATAGTATTATAAATTGTAGAAAGTTGATATGGCTAATGTGAGCCAAACAAAAAGCAGACACAGAGCAACACAGAGCTGGAAGAAGCTGTAGAGCTGCGTGATAAATCTCACGTTGGTTATGCGTGATCCTGTTCAACACCTGCTGCTAAATTTACCATAATTACTGTTATTAGCTTTCCATATCACTTATATCAGTAGGAACAATACAGTTATCATTAACATATTTATATTACTGCTGTTACCGTCGCTGCTATCACTATTATTAATATTACTATCATCGCATGGTGGTCTTTTCCTCCCCTTCTCTCTCTCTTTCTCTCTCTCTCTATCTCTCCCCTCCCAACCCAACCGGTCGAGGAAGATGGCCGCCCACCCTGATTTTGGTTCTGCTCGAGGTTTCTGCCTCGTCAAAGGAAGTTTTTCCTCGCCACTGTCACCAAGTGCTTTCTCTTGGTGGAATTGTTGCGTCTCTGTAGATAATATTATAAAGAGGAGATTTAGAGCTGCTCTAGTCAGTGGAGTAGTCACCGCTGATTATGTGACCTCTGGAAAAAAGATTATGTTCTTATACTGTTTTCTATTGACACTACTTTCTACCAGAGACATGTTCTTGATTATTCCATTCACTCCCATTGTAGTGGGATGACAACAGAAATGTCAGAGACAGATATCTCAAAACCTGTGTTAGATTTTATTTATTTTTTATTTTTTCATGGAATTTAGGTGATCCAACCCTTGAAATGCTGTCATCAAGTTAATGGCATACACTACTGATACAGCATAACGTTTGACAGCTAACAACCACCATAAAGGTTGTTTAAATCATGCATGTCCAAAATACAAAAAAAAAAAAAAAAAAAATGCATTACTTTTTTTCCAGTGTTCATTCAAGAACAGTCACAGTTACACACCCACACCCTTGACATCTTACCTTTGCTACTTCCTCCACTACTACGGACAGTCTTGGCTGTAGTCAGATTGTCCATCCAATGTTATCTGTGGCAGAAAAACAGCATACACATAAAGACTTGAGTTAAAGACTGTTATACCGTGTGAAATATGAAGGACTGTGAAAAAAGTAGATTTTCATTACATTGGACAAGAACGTTATTATACCCCAAGGCAGTATCTAAGCATAGTTCTTTTGAGCAAGTCATATTTTTCTGTGGTCGTCTTTCTTGCCTTTGTGGCCTTGTCTCCTGTGGAAATCCAATATGCCTTTGATTTGAAAGCTTCACCTAAAGCTGAATAGAAAGGGCATACAGGAGCTCATTGTTCACTTGATAAATGTGGCTTTCCTTTTAACAAAATAGACCCAGAATAGAGAGGCACATCACTACAGAAGCCCGACCGAAACACATCTGTGGTCTCAGTCATAGCTGCAGGAAATGATGTCAAATCTTTGTCCAGCTGCCATAAAGAACTGATCATTTGTTCCTGAAGGCAGTGGCAGGTATAGACTCAGTCTGAGTAAAAGCCGACAGACGATTTTGTTTGATAATCTGAAAAAACGCCCATATTTCTGAAATGAGATGATTTGGGCAAACTTCTTACAAGTGGGTTATTAGCTCCTTTTTTTTCTTTTAAAGCCACTATCTGTAATATATCTATGTGATTATAGCATTTTTACAGTTACTGTGATATCGTATAATTTTGTTTGTGTGGATGGTTGGGGGGTGGGAGTGTGCACAGCTGTCTACTAGAGCATCATTTATCATATTACCACTAGGGGGTGTCAGGTTTCCAAATTCTACATATGGCAGCTTTAAAAAAAAAACAAAAAAAAACATCACATCACATCATTGTTTTTCTGCTGAAACAGAAAGACCACAGCTGCTAAGAGGATTCAGTCGGTAGGCACATTCATTGAGAATATGATAGAAATTCCACGCTAAAACAAGCTGCCTTTAACTACAAAAAGTCCTTAAGCAATACGTGAGTTTAAAACACTCACAGTTGTAAAATGTACTATTTAAAACACCACGCTAAAGTAATGTGCTGATTACATGTCGACACACCTCCTCTTAAATTCATAAGCAACAAAAGGCAATGTCTGTTAGTTCAATCTACTCTGGGGTTTTGCTTCTACACCCTTATTTGCTCTGATATGACCGTAGTCATATGGTAAATTATCTTTTTTCCAGTGTTAGAAAACTGTCACATTTTGACTCTCCTCCACTTGTGTTACTGTTACATTGCATTTTAGCATTTAGGGAATATCCCATAATGGTTCCTTGTGACCGCAGTAGCTGTTGTTCACAAAAGACACTGTCTTGTAAAAACAAACCAAGGGAGGCAGTCAGGTGAAGTTGAGAGCGGTTGAGAGCGGAAAAGTCCACATTAGGAGGAGGCTGGGGTGGGCGGATGGGTTGGCTGCTGTTTTTTTCAAACTGCTATTTAAATATAACCTAATTATCTACAGTGTATGAGTTTAATTACATTTTTTGACCCTGGGGCATAAGCAACTTTCTCAAACCCCGGACACTCAAAGATGCATGGTCATAACGCAAAATATAGGCATCTGCAATATTACCCACAAACCTTACCAGCCCCAAAACACCCATCCAGCCCGCACGCAAGAAATATATCGTATAGATGGATATAGTGACAGGTAGAGCCCACAGTAACACAACACAGATTCATCGCCTGAAACTCTTAAATTCATAATTAACACACGTTTCTCAACCATGTCAGGCAGCAAACATCTAATCTACAATGAGTAGACAGTAGCTATTGGTCCCTGTTTACATTATTATTTACATATATGATTTTTATTTTTGCTACTTTAGTGCAAGTGCAGTAACCGTATTTCATGGTGCTAACTATGCTGTCTGCACAGTGAGACACCTCACCCACCCCCCAATTCCCTTAAGAACAAGTACAACTCGTCCAAGTGCAGTTGTTGTATTTAATCATGTATTGTATGTAACAGCCCTGTCTCCTCACTATTGTTATTGCACAATATGTGTGTAAATACACATGTAGCTTTTTTTTCATGTTTTAAATGATCGTGATGCACATTATCTTTTTTTAAGATCTTGTGACTTTAATTAATTGATTATGCATCTATTCTTGTACTTTCTTGTGTGATCAATTAAGTTTATCCTGACTTATCAAGACCTCAGAGTTAAAAACTGTCGGACACTACATGTGAACAGATAAGAATATGCAAACTATTGCACTGTAATTACAGGCTACTTCTGGTATCATCGTTTTTAGAGTTAGTTATGACTATTCCACAGCTATGGTTTATATTACCATTTTAAAGTAGGAGCCAGGTGTTTGAATCTCACCACATGCACAGGTGAATTTGCAACAACCAGAAACCCTGTAATCCCACTTCATTTCCAAACGCTTTACAACTATGAGTTTAGTAATTTCAGACATTTCCAAAAGTTTTTATTTACCTCTTAGATCATTTGTGCAAAAATAATCCCAACCACTCCTTGTACCATCATCAGAAGAAATGCTTCAGATTAATAAATCCCCTTCACCAGATTGCAGTGCATGAAGTCCAGGTGCTGAGGGAATATGCTTTGCAGTGCCAGGGTCTTACATGTGCCTGCAGAGTTTATGTATTAGCTTTGTCTGACTCATAGCTTCAGTCGACAAGTTCCAACAGAGCCAGTAAAGGAAAAATAGCCCAGGGCTCAGTGAATGAAAGAGTAAAACACTGGTAGGAAGATAGTAAAAGTGATTGAACAATGTGTTACACTACTGATTTACTTATTACATTTATTTGTCTCTGTGATTACAGATTTGTTTGAGGTGTGGAGACTAAAATAGATGAACATGCCATGTCGAGTCATAAATAGCAAAAGAATGTGACCTTGAATCTCAAAGGCCTGAAAAATTTGTGAAAAATGAGTGAAAAAGAAAGAAGAGAAAACATTCCCCTTGAAGCACAGACAGAAAAATGGTTCAGTCTTCTGCCAGTTTTCAGAAGAGGAGTTGCTGAGCTGTCAGTCGTGAGGATCACGAGCTGTAGATTTCTTTATCCATTTATTTTTGTTTTTAATGAGACAGACATGAGCGGACTATTTACTTGTACAAAAAAAAAAAATGATGAATGTAAGTTTCATAAATATGATGCTTCTTTATGGAAGGCCCAAGCATTTAGTGTGAGAAGTGTATGTTATGTTTTTGTTTCGATCACATTCTTTGAGCTTTACAGTTGCAGTGAAGCTCACTGTGCTTAGTGCTGCACTCTCACTGCACCTTATCAGATTTGTATTTCAATACAGCTGAAAAACACATTCTTCACAAAATCACATGTGTAAGTTTCCAGAGGCTGAACTAAAAGAAAATGCGTATTGCATTTACTTACAGTATACTATAGGGTTTTTGCATATAGATTATTAGACATTTAAACAGAGAGGAAACAGAGAAAACAGAAACACACCACACAGAGGAGACTAAAACTTAACCTAACACCTAAAGGTCCCATATTTTACACTTCCCCTGTGTTTTATTTGAAGTGTTGATCCATAAGAAGATATATTTGTGGTTTTAAGAACCATCTCAGTGTAGTTTTACATCTCCCCTCTCAGGCTTCTCTCTGGAGCTCTAGCAACAACAGGTCAGTGAGCCAATCAGAAGAGAGGAGCCTCTCTTCTGATTGGTTGACTGTTTTCTGGCTAATTGAATTAGAAGGATATAGCAAATTTAAGGTAAACACTCAGGGAAACCAAATCCTGCACAGTTGGATGGCGGGTCCAGGTGGGTGGGGCTTGACACATGGCTGTGAGCGGTGATTTCTTTGTTGTGACATCACAAAATTACTGAAGTCCTGACGGCTGGTTTGAAGGCTCAGTTTCTGAATATAGGCTGTGTGCATTTTTCTGTGGACTGAGGCTTTGATACTTTCACAGTATTAGAAGCTAGACCTGCTTTATAATCAAAAAAAGACTAAATCTGATGTTATACAATATGTGACTTTTAAGACAATGCACAGCTGAGGCTGTTGGGAATGTCATTATCCCTAGGGGATAAATAAAATATCTATCTATCTATCTATCTATCTATCTATTGATTCTGAGGGGGATGTCAAATTTTACATCAATCCATAGATTGTGAGATATTTCTTAGTATAAGTTCAAACTTTCAACAAAGTCATTGGATTCAATTCTCTGGGCTCTGGGCATTATAACTGTCTGTGCAAAATTTCATAGTAATCCAGGTAATATTCTAGGTATATTTCAGTCTGAACCAAGGTGTGATGGACCGACTGACACCGACTGACACCGACCGACAGACGAGCATTGCCTTCTATGGTGATTGAACTATACTGCTGGTACGACTAAAAACATTGATGAGGTGCATCATTTCATTGCAGAGAAGGAGTTGGAAGTGGATTTTAATGCTACGGGGCTGGAACAATGGTCACTGGAGAAAATAACCAGTGACATGCATCGCCCTCAAGTAGCATTAATTGATTTTTTCCGTTTGTTTTGTTTTGTTTTTTTGGCCAGTTGGGGGCAATGGAACAAGCTGAAAACACCCTGGGACATCATCAACTCTG